>NC_029789.2:69239939-69321064 GCF_000816755.2 Arachis ipaensis | reverse complement strand
CAAGAATGCATATGAAAAACAAGAAAAGACACAAAACAAGAAAATACGAAGATCAAACAAGAAGACTTACCAAGAACAACTTGAAGATCATGAAGAACACTATGAATGCATGAGTTTTCGAAAATTTTTAGAAAAATAAAAAATATGCAATTGACACCAAACTTAAAAATTGACTCAAGACTCAAACAAGAAACACAAGATATTTTTTTGAATTTTTGATTTTATGATTTTTTTTTGTATTTTCTTTTAATTTTTTTTCGAAAAACATATAGGAAAAAGAAAATAAGAAATTCAAAATTTTTAATAAGAATCCCAGGAATCTTTCAATATTGGCCTAAAGCTCCAATCCAAGGGTTGGGCATGGCTTAATAGCCAGCCAGCTTTAGGATATAAATCAGACATGCAATAACAAATTTGATTAGCAACAACTAGCTTGCTCTTGTAATGATGACTTGGAAGCCTCAGTCCAAATGAATTTAGACGTGGCTCTACAGCCAACCAGGCTTCTACATGCTTTATGAAACTCTAGAATTCATTCTTAAGAATTTAGAATAAAAATATATTTTTGAAAACATTATTATTATTATTTTTTTTGAAAAGAAAACGAAAAGAAAGTTACCTAATCTGAGCAACAAGATGAACCTTCAGTTGTCCAAACTCGAACAATCCCCGGTAATGGCGCCAAAAACTTGATATGCGAAATTGTTACTCTGAGGTTGTAAAATTTGTTGTTCGTTCTCTCCCTGGCAATGGCGCCAATAACTGGTGCACAATACCATGGTCCAAACATAACTTCACAACTTTGCACAACTAACCAGCAAGTGCACTGGGTCGTCCAAGTAATAAAACCTTACGTGAGTAAGGGTCGATCCCACGGAGATTGTTGGTATGAAGCAAGCTATGGTCATCTTGTTAATCTCAGTCAGGCGGATATCAAATGGTTATGGAGTTTTCGAATAATAATAATAATAAATAAACAGAAAATAAAGATAGAAATACTTATGTAATTCATTGGTGAGAATTTCAGACAAGCGTATAGAGATGCTTTCATTCCTCTGAATCTCTGCTTTCCTGCTGTCTTCATCCAATTAGTCTTACTCCTTTCCATGGCAAGCTTTCTGTAAGGGCATCACCGTTGTCAATGGCTACATCCCATCCTCTATGTGAAAATAGTCTAAGATAGCATAAAATTGATCAAAGGTGATCCGAAGATGTTCCAAAGATCTTTATACAATAGTAGAAAGTCCTATTTATACTAAACTAGTTACTAGGGTTTACAGAAGTAAGTAATTGATGCATAAATCTACTTCCGGGGCGCACTTGGTGTGTGCTTAGGCTGAGCTTGAAGTTTACACGTGCAGAGGCTTCTTTTGGAGTTGAACGCCAAGTTGTAACGTGTTTTTGGCGTTCAACTCTGGTTCGTGACGTGTTTCTAGCGTTTAACTCAAGACTGCAGCATAGAACTGGTGTTCAACGCCCTTTTGCATCGTCTAAACTCAGCCAAAGTATGGACCCTTATATATTGCTGGAAAGCCCTGGATGTCTACTTTCCAACGCAATTAGAAGCGCGCCATTTTGAGTTCTGTAGCTCCAGAAAATCCACTTTGAGTGCAGGGAGGTCAGAATCCAACAGCATCAGCAGTCCTTCTTCAACCTCTGAATATGATTTTTGCTCAAGTCCCTCAATTTCAGCCAGAAAATACCTGAAATCACAGAAAAACACACAAACTCATAGTAAAGTCCAGAAATATGAATTTAACATAAAAGCTAATACAAACATCCCTAAAAGTAACTAGATCCTACTAAAAACAAACTAAAAACAATGCCAAAAAGCGTATAAATTATCCGCTCATCAAAAATCTAAAACGAATAACTGCAAAATCAATGATAACAAATAAAGGAAGAAGAAATAAATATGAAATACCTCAAATTGCATTAAATAGAAAATCAAATCTAACATGAGAATTCATAAACAAAATTGGCAACATAAAGTAATCAACAAGGGAAATAAATAAACTAGAATGCTGAGACAAATAAAAGTAGAAGAGAAAGTAAATTAAACTAAGATAGAAATCTGAAATCGAAAAGGAATATAACTAAGACCTAAAACCTAAACTACATCTGAAACCTAAAATTATGTGAATGAAAGTTGTCTCTTTGTTTCCCCCACTCTGCAGCCTCTATTTTGTGTTTTCAGGCTTGAAACTGGGCCAAAAAGAGCCCAGAAATCGCCCCCAGCATTTTCTGCAGATTGCAGCACGTGACGCTTTGTCACGCGTACGCGTCGTCCACGCGTACGTGTCGCTTGGTAAAAATCCTTGTCACGCGTACGCGACGCCCTATGCGTACGCGTCACTGCCAGCTTCTCAAAACATCATTTTCTTGTGTTCCTTCCACTTTTGCATGCTTCCTTTCCGTCCTCTAAGTCATTCCTGCCCTATAAAGCCTGAAAACACTTAACGCACAAATCACGACATCGAATGATAATAAAGGGTAATTAAAAATTGATAATTTAAAGGCCTAGGAAACATGTTTTCAACTATATCACATAATTAGGAAGGAAAATGTAAAACACGCAATTTATATGCATAAGTGTGAGAATAATGGATAAAATTTGCTCAATTCAATACAAAATAAACCGTAAAATAGCGGTTTATCAATCTCCCCACACTTAAACATTAGCATGTCCTCATGCTAAGCTCAAGAGAACCAAAAGAGTGAAGGCAGAATGGTGGAACTTATGCAATGCAACCTATCTAGATGCGAGCTACCTACATGCATCATGCTATTCTAATTACTATCTATCTATACATATATAAGCATGTATATGGTCACCGTGAGTCAAATTCCCAAGAGATCATATATGCACAATCAAGGACTAAATAAATCATATCAAAGTACATTCACAATTGAGTTGAGTTAATCAAAAGAGTTCACAAACTTGCAAGACAAGCAATGATCAAATATGGACATATGGAAATGAGCAATTGAACCCTCACTGGATGTGTATATGCACTGTAATCACTCAAGTGTTTGGGGTTAAACCTCTAAAATCTCCTCTAATCATGCTTTCAAAAATTTTGTTCTTCATCTAACCAATCAATAATTATCAAGTGTACAAGTGCGAATATCATAAGGGCTTTTCAAGGTTGTAATGGGGCTAAGGTAAGGGTGAGGATACATGTATGGCCAAGTGAGCTATCATATGAATCTTTGACTAATCTAAGTTCTCACCTAACACATATACACACTCTATACAATTCTAAAGTCAAGCTTAGCTACCCAAAATCTCACTTTTGTATATTTCACATACTCATGTCTCAATTTTCATTCCATCACATATGCATTGATCTTTTATTGAACTTAACATTGGGGTAATTTTGTCCCCTATTCATTTATTTCTTCTCTTTTTTTAATATAAATGGAAGCATAATACATCAACGCATATGGTTTTTATAATTTCACACGAGTAAGCACCCAAATTCTCAATATTTATCAATAAAAACAAAACACCTTCTCCTCAACCATAGTTTCCACATTTCCCATACTTAGTTGACACACAGTCTCTATCTTAAGCTAACCAAAGATTCAAATAAGGTAATTAATTATTTTTCCACTTAAGGTTAGTAATGTGGTAATATAAAGAACAAATAGGGATTAACAAGGCTCAAAGTGGCAAACAAAGGCAAATGAAATGGTAGGCTATTTGGGATAAGTGAGCTAATATCAAATGATGGCCTCAATCACATATATGCATGAATATACACTAAATAATGGACATATAGAATGGAACAAACTAAAGATTACAATCATAGAGAAGAAAATACACAAGAATAAAAATCATGGTTAAATATTATAACCATGCAATTAAGCTCAAAATCTCACAGGTTGTGTGTTCTTAGCTCAAAAACCATATTCCAAAGTATTTATATATATCATGCAAGTTTCAAAAAGTTTTAACTCAAATCAATGTGAATCTTAAATGCCTTTTCTAAGAAAAATGAATTCTTAAAAATTTCAACAAATTGACCAACATTTATTATTTTATATATAAACTAAATAAAATGTTGTGATTATGAAAAGCTAAAAGTTTTTAGTTTACTCTCTATTTTCAATCAAACCAAATTCTCATATGCAAAAGGGTAAACTAAGCTCAATAATCCACATTTTCCCATATCACAACTAATAACTAAAAGTGCAATTCAAGCTAAATATCTAAGATATATACAAGCCCAAAGTGCAAAATGCAACAAAGTAAAAATAAACAGAAGTACAATAAAATGAAAATGTGCAAGTACTAAAAATAAAACAAAACAAAGCAAAATAAAACAAAGGTCTGAAATAGTTCACCAAAATATAGTCCATCGGAGACGGCAACCTCCCCACACTTAAATCACAGCATCGTCCTCGATGCTCTCAGTCAAGCTGGGTGAGAAGGATCGTTGCCCACTGAAGGGTATGCCACTGGCTCTGTCGGTGTGGCTGTGCAGGTACCTGTGGCTTTGTAGGCTGCTCAGGCTGAGTCTCCTCGTGCTGTGACTACTGCTGGTCCTCCTCCTGTGCCTCCTCTTGCTCCTCCTCCTCCTCAGAGTGCTTCAAGGGTGTGTCAGGCTCGGAGGGGAGGGGATGTCAGTACGCCCAGTAGTCACAATCAGCTTCAGATGCACATAGTATCGCTTGTTGCGACGCTCCAACTCGCTGATTGCGGTGCTCCATCTGATCAAGGCACTCGAAAAGGCGGTGCACAAGGTGGTAGACTGACTGAGAAGTGGATGATGGTGCTGCTGAAGTTGGTGGTGCTACAGGTGCTGAAGGTGCTGCTGAGGATGTGGCCGCATCAGTAGAAGTAGTAGTAGGTGGTCTGTGGCCTAGAGGTCCGAACCGCTTACCGTGCGGAATAACTTTCTTGCAGTCGGCAATCGGTGGTCTCTCATCCTCTGACTCCCAAGGCACCCCAGCTCGACGAGCCATCTGGGTGATCAAATAAGGAAAAGCCAATGTGCCTCTCACATGAACTCTGGACATATACTTCCTGATGAGCCTTGGAAGGTATAGGTCCTTCCCTTCCATGACACACCAAATAAGGAGGATCATGGCAGCTAGCACTTCTGACTCGTGAGTACTAGGCATCACATAATTGCTCAGTATCTGTTGCCACATCCTAGCCTCATCATTGAGATAAATAACCTTTATACCCCGTGGAGTTACCTTTGACTTTCCCATAGCCCACGTAACATCAAGATCAATGGCTATAGTACGCCGGACAGTATCCCAATCAAAACTCATGAATCTAATAGACTCCTCGGCCTTTTGAAAACCATCTGTGTCATCTGTTTTAGGCCAGAAGTGGAGGATGTCCTGTATCACTTCCTCGGTGACTAAAATCTGCTTTCCCCCTAAGCTGCACTGCATCAAGGGTCGTCCTAGAATAGTTAGAATAGAACTCACGGACCCATGATGTGTTTACCTCTGCTAGATATCTATCCAGAAATACCCAACCTCTCTATTCAATCTGGTGTTCAGTGTACTTCCTCAAATCGGTTGGTATTTTTAGCTTCCTTTCCAAGTAGAGGTTTCGTTTTTCTGCAAAGACCGGAAACTTGAGTTCACACTAAAGATTGGCAAATTTGACTGGGTCATTAGCAGGCACAAGTTGATCAGCTTTTTCTTGATCAGTAAAGTTCTTTTCACACCAAAATTCATCCGATAGAATATCCGATAGAGTGACGGATGACTGTCCACTCTTCCTCTTACTGGAGCTGGCTTTAGCCTTGCCTTTTCCTTTTCTATTAGATATCCTTATAAGACATCCTGAAAAATAGAATTCCCAGAATCCAGATTATTAAAGAAAGCAGAGGAAAGGGAAGCAAGTAAATAGGCAAATAGGCAGAATACCAGAAATAAAAGGAAATTAAGACACATTCATGAAGTAACTTAAAGAAATGAACTCTTGGAATGCAAAAAAATAGAACTCAGACAACAATCAGAACAATAACTAAGAATTCATGCAATAATAGTGAGATGCTTGTTTGTTATGCAAAAATAGTTATCATGCCTCAAAAGGAACCTAAAAGAGTTAGTTGACAACTAAAAGAAAAGTTAAAGAGTCAAATAAGTCAAGAGTTAGAAAAGTGTGTTAAAATTAGTGGCATGAAAATGTTGTTCTTAACCAAAATGAGTGCACAAAGTTAAAGAAGAAGCAATCCTGATGACAAGTCATCATAGTCTAGTTTTACTAGCCTTTTTCTTTGTTTTTCATTTGGTTTATGCACTTTCTTGCACTCTAAGTAAGTAATTTGGATCAACCACTAAACAAAAATTGCTCAATCCTTCAATCCCTGTGGGATCGACCTCACTCATGTGAGTTATTATTACTTGATGCGACCCGGTACACTTGCCGGTGAGTTTTGTGTTGGATCGTTTTCCACACATCAAGTTTTTGGTGCCGTTGCCGGGGATTGATTAGATTGACAATGATTAAGTGAAGTGGAGATCTAGATCAAGCACTTTTTATTTTTCTGTTTTTTTTTTTACTAACACACTAACTGTTTGAATTTTTGCTTAAGCCAATTAACATTTCACTTCAGCCATGGATTAAACTGTTGTTGCTTTCTGGTGTTGTGATTTTTATGCTTTGGTTGTATGTCAGGTACAAGGAGAATTACACCCACTTTTTGTGAACAAGACGAAAGAACCCTCAGAAGGTTAAGAAGAGCTGAAAGAGGGAAAAATATTATTGGAGAAGAGGAGTCAGAAGAAGAATTCCAAGATATGGAGGAACACTTAACAAACCCACCAAATGGGGCTGAAGGAGCAGCCAATAACAACAATAATCCACCACAGAGAAGAGTTTTAGCTTCCTACACAAGTGCAGATCCTAGACATTGTGGGAGTAGCATTCTTACCCCAAATGTTAATGCAAATAACTTTGAACTAAAGCCACAACTCATCACCTTGGTTCAAAACAATTGTTCTTATGGAGGAGGACCACTTGAAGACCCTAACCAACACTTGTCCACCTTCTTGAGGATTTGGGACACTGTCAAAACCAATGGTGTGCACCCTGACAGTTACAAGCTACTGCTATTTCCATTTTCTCTCAGAGACAAAGCCACTCAATGGTTGGAATCCTTCCCAAGAGGCAGCATCAACAATTGGGATGATCTAGTAACCAAGTTCCTTGCCAAGTTTTACCCACCTCAAAGAGTTATTAGATTGAAGACTGAAGTGCAAACATTCAACCAACCATCACAAAGGAAAGGAGTGATGGAGTTGGAAGGAGTGGACTCAATCTTGGCTCAAAACAAAATGATGCAGCAGCAAATTCAACAACAATTTGAGCAAATGGCCAAGAGGATTGATAGCCTCCAAGTTGCAGCAGTTAATACAAGACAACCATCATCCACATGGGGACAAAATGAAGAGACTCAAGAGGAGCAACAGCAAGAGCAAGTCCAGTACATGCACAACCAAAATTCTGGGCCAAATGAAGTCTATGGTGACCCCTACAACCCTTCTTGGAAGAACCACCCAAACCTTAGGTGGGGAGACAATCACAACCAGAATCAACAACCATGGTAGAGAAACTCAAATCAAAACATTTCAAGAAACAACCAAAACCACAACCAGCAGCAAACTAACCAAAATCCTTACAGAAAACCTCAAAATAACTACCCCAACTCCAACCATTACCCATCCAATAACCAAACCTCAAATCAGAACACTTACCCTCAACCCTCAACACCCCACAATCAACCAATCTCACAAGAATCCCAAAGGATTAACAACTTGGAGCTCCTAATGGAAAAAATGATGAAAACTCAAGAGATGACAATGAGGAACCAAGAAGCATCCATGAAAAATATGGAACGGCAAATTAGACAACTCTCCAAGCAGATCACCATTGAAAGGTCATCAAACTCACTACCAAGTGACACCATTCCCAATCCAAAAGAGGAGTGCAAGGCAATACAATTGAGGAGTGGAAGAGTCTTGGTGAAAAATGAAGAAGCAACCAAGAAGTCAAAGGAAAGTGACAAGAAACAAGCTGAAGAAGAGAAAGTCAATGACAAGGAGGAGACAGCAAGCAAGCCAACTCAATCAATAATATATCCCAAGGGAGTGATTGAGAACCTTTTAGTTAAGGTTGACAAGTTCATTTTTCCTGCGAACTTTGTAATACTGAACACTGAAGAAGAAGAAAACAATTCAATCATCTTGGGAAGGCCATTTTTGGCCACTGCTAGAGCCATCATAGATGTAGAGCAGGGAGAACTAACTCTCAGGATGCATGAGGATAGCATTATCCTGAAAGTGTTTCCAGAACCACAAATTAGTGAAGAGAGAAGCAAAGTAGTCAGTGACTGTTTTCCAAGGCAAGCAACCAAAAACACAGGGGATCAGAAGGATGAGCATGTGCAAGAAGGAGAAGAGATTCAAAAAGGAATTAGGATGATAAACAATGAAGAAAGTACCACAACCAAAGCTGCTGTCAAGAAAGAAAGGTTAACAAGAAAAAAGAAGAAAAACAAGAAGAAGGCTCACAAAGGGTGGAAGAATAAAAAAATTCCAACTGAAGGATTTTCCAAAGGCGACAAGGTGCAACTAATATATCAATAGCTGGGGACTGAGGATCACTACACTGTTAACCAAGTACTCTCTCTTGAGCATGTGGAAATTGAGCACCAAGGGACAAAAAAGAAGCTCACAGTCAGAGGGGACAAGCTGAGGCACTACAGTTTTCAACCCCCATGATCAAAGGATAAGATGTCAAGCTAGTGACAATAAAGAAGCGCTTGTTGGGAGGCAACCCAACCTGAGGTAGTTTTATTTTCATGACTATTTCAATAAAAAGGTCAATTAGTTTTGTCTACATTGCAAGAAGCTAAGTTTGGTGTTGCACACCAAAATAATCTAAGGGAGAGTGAAGGATTCTAAGTTTGGTGTTCCACCAAAGTCTCATCATAAAACGCATTCTCACTTTCTGCATAATGCTAGCTTCAAGCATTTAGATAAACTAGTTAACTATTTACTGTTTCATAGTTTTTAGTTTTATTACCTTTAGCATGGAAAAAGGATTTCACAGATAATTAATTTGCTGCATGAGAGACATTGGCAAGGAACTAAGTTTGGTGTTCACACACCAAAGTAAGTTCAAAAGCCCACAAATAAGCTTTGCATATTAACCGGGTACCTTAAGGGCTTGAGAAGCAAGCCACTTTTGAGGATTATGCAGGAAAATAGTCAACAAATTAAAGAACACTTGCACTATGACTCAGAAGGAGCAAACAGAAGGAAGAAAGAAAAGTAGCAATCCAACAGGTCGTATTTATACTTGATCATTGATTGTGCAATCAATTAATTCAGGTACTCCTTTATGTCTGGCTGAAATGATTATTTAGTTGCAAGTGGAAGTACATGTTGAAAAAGAAAGCTATCTGCATAATTTTTGCTTGAAAATTTTCTGCCTAATAAGTGTCATCATTCATCAACTTGAATACTTTGTTTTGTTTCCCTTGCTGTTTGAATAAAAGAAAGATGTTTGATTTAGAAAAGTAATTGTTCAATGTCACAGAAGTTAGAATGAAAGTTAGTGGTGGTGTGTGTTTGAATTAATTGTTAGCTCATAGAATAAATGCTGTAGAATGACTTGTTACTTGAAGCTTAAGCTAGTTTGCTGCTATGATCCTTCAATTAATAAAAAAAATCCCTTGAAATTAAACCAAAACAGAAAGAAAAAGAAAAAAGAAAAGCCAAAAGTTGGCAAAGAAACAAACAATAAGGCTAGACACCAATAGCTTGGACCCTAGGACATATGCCTGTGGTGTTTGAGTACTAGGATATGCTTGGACAAGTAGGTTCTAAGGAGTATCTCAGGTCACAAAGTGAGCTGAGCGCTATCCATGGGCACATGCAACACATCTTGACACGGTCAGGAAAAGAGTGGAGCGCGCATGACACGGTCCTGGGCAGCACAAGGCGCGCACAATTTGGCACCAAGACACTAGCGCACCAAGAAAAAGTGAGCTGAGCTCTCCCCTGATGCTTCCCAATCAGCAAGACACGCTATGCAAAGCACAAAGCTCAGCTCACTTTGTGAGCTGAGCATTCCCCTGGGAGATGCATTTGGGCTGAAATTGAAATTTAAAATTCCAACTTACTTCATTCCTTCACCAAATCAAAAGCCCATCCGAATTCCAATATCCAAGAATAGAAAGTGTATAAATAGGAGTTAGTTTGATGTAATTAGGACCTTTTTCTTTTACCTTAGAACCTCTAGACTTCATTTTGAATTTTCCCTTTTTACCTGCATTTTAATTCTGAGCTTTTTGAATTTCTGAGAGAACTTGGAAGGAGAATTGATCTCTCTTCTTCTTGGTTCTTGCTTGAGCACTCTTTTATTTCCTTGCTTTGGATCTTGGGTAGAGAATTGAAGAACTTCTGTTTCAATCTCACCTTGGGATCTTGTTTATTTTCTTTCTGCATAATTGAATTTGAATTTCTGTTTACTGCTTCTTCATCTACTTTGCTTCTGCAATTTACCTTTCTTTACTTCTTTTGCAATTTCTCTTGTTGGATCTAGGAAGGGAGTGAGATCTAGATTTGTTTTCTAGTCTCTTTGATTTCCTGAGATCTTCAACACCTTTTAGAATTGCTGCAACTTAAGCACTGCTTTCCAGTTCTTTAAATTCTCAAGTCATTTTACTTTTCTGTTAAGATCTACTTCACTGCACTTAAATTTTCTCTTTTATGTTTAATGCAATTTAGTTGTTCTTGTTCAAATTCTGCTATCCTAATTTCCAATTCCTTTTATGATTCAAGCAATTTACATTTCTTGCACTTTAAGCTTCAGCCATTTACATTTCTTGCAATCTAAGTTTCTGCAATTTACATTATTTGCACTTTAAGAATCTGCTTCTTTACTTTCCTGCTCTTTAATTTACTGCACTTTACCCCTCCCTCTTTACTTTCCAAGCAAATTTAGTTTCTGCAAGTTACAATCACTCAACCAAATCTTGATTCGCTTGACTAAATCAACCACTAAACAAAAATTGCTCAATCCTTCAATCCCTGTGGGATCGACCTCACTCATGTGAGTTATTATTACTTGATGCGACCCGGTACACTTGCCGGTGAGTTTTATGTTGGATCGTTTTTCACACATCAAATCCCACTCTCATGAGAACAAAGCAAATCATTGATGATGAAAGATGTAATGTAAGAAGCACAAACGGTAAACATAAGTTATCATCAATGTATTTCATCACTCAAGTAAAAGGCACCATCAATAGCAAAGTCAAAGAACCTCATCAGAAGGAAACAAGATTAGGCTGATTAGAAATTTTTTGAGACAACTTCAATGGTCAAAGAAAAGTTAAAATTGAAATAGGACCATGAAGAGGGAAGATTTGTAACCTAACTTGAACAATTCAATCATAGAAGAGGTTCAAAATTCATTGGTCAGCAAGGTTCTAATTGACATAGAAACCGTCAACCAGTTCCTTGTTGTCTGCAATGATTTAAACCAAATAAAGGGAACTGAAGAAAAGCCGAAGTGCCAGTAGACCACTCTATTACTTAAATTTGGCAATAAACAAGTGGGACTAGAGTTAAAATGTGCCAAATTCAGTTCACAATTGGAAATTAATAGGATAAGGTTTTCAGAAAAATACGGCAGCATTTTGGCAGTAAATTGAGCGTTCCCGAATTAAACAAACAGCAAAATCAGTCCATATAAATTCAAGATAATTCAGACAAATTCAATAGCCATATTTCACATGAACCAAGGTGCATTTTCGAATATGAGTTCAGCAACAGATTTATCAATAATATCGATCTCGGTTTAGCAACCATCATCTATTCAATTACAAACATCAATAACTCAGCAGCTCATATGAATCCAATATAGGTCAATTAGCATGAAGAACAGGAAAATTCATATGGCACAGGCATCATTAAGCAAAATCAGCATAACAGCAGTGAAATAGCATACCAGTAAATAGCATCGAATAGCAACATGTAAAAATAGATCAGCAACATCAACAGCAAAGCAGTTATAAAATCATCCAATTCAGACAGCATGAACAGAGCAATTATCAGACCTAAATCCACTAACCACATCCTAGCTACCTAACCACCTAAAATCAACTAAGAACATGCATTTCTAATCTAACTAAACTAAGCAAAAGTTAAACAAAGCTAACAAAATTACCTAAACAGAATGATAAAGCAAGAAAAAAAATGAAAGGGAAGACAGGGGAACCTGGGGCAAGCAGAAACAGAACTGGAAGAGGAAGGAAATGACACGGCCAACCCAGAAGTGGCAAGGAGAAGGTGGTCACAGAGCAGCGAGATGTAGAGCAGGGAAGCGTAGCTTCTGCTGTGGTTACAGCAATAGAAGGAAGGAGGGAGAAATGGGAAAGGAACAGCTGAGAGTGGTTGGTGACAATGGGGTCCGCGGCGGTGCTTGGTGAAGGCGGAGAAGATGGGCGGACGGACAGGGAAAAGAGAAGAAGGAGAAGAAGAAAAGAAGGGGATGGAGGGGTGGTCGGCGGCGGCTCGGGGTCGCCGGAACTGAGCTACAGTATGAGGGTGATGGTGGTGAGTAATGAATGTTTCAATAGAGGGAAGAGAGGGAATAGAAGGAGACATTGGGGGTGAAAGGGATAGGGTTACGCGAATGAAAAGTGTTCTCGCATAAGGGATTAGGCAAATTTGAATCCACGCATACGCGTCACGGACGCGTGCGCATTGGTGGAGAGAAATGAATGTGACGCGTACGCGTGAAGCACGCGTACGCGTCGAGTGAAATTGTGCTAAACGCACAATTCCATCACCGTTTTCGCACAACTCTCTGTTCAGATTGAAGGGGGCAGCATTTACGTGCGACGCGTGCGCATCAGGCACGCCCACGCGTGGTGCGCCAGAATTGCAATTGACGCGTACACGTCATGGACGCGTATGCGTGGGTCGAATTGTACTTCTAGCACACCAGCCGCACGATTCCATCACAACTTTTTGTTCGTTAGATGGGATAGCAAAATTGGTTTCGACGTCCATGCGTCTCCTATGCGCACGCGTGGGTTGTCCCTTTTTTTTTTGAGAAATAACAAACTACCAAAACAATGCTAAACATGATTAAGCAAATAAAACCATAATTTAAACTAAATAACTATAACTAAAAATAAAAATTTAATTTACTACCAATGTAAACAAAAGAGAAATTAGAAAGAATATACCATGGTGGGGTGTCTCCCACCTAGCACTTTTAGTTAAAGTCCTTAAGTTGGACATTTGGTGAGATCCTTGTCATGGTGGCTTGACGTTAGGATTTTTGCCAGTAAAGAATTTCATAAAAACAGTCGCGTTGTAGATATAGTCTCTAAACCGACAGAAATCCCTTCGTACAAACGTTTTGGTTGTCATAAGTAACAAACCCCTTTGAAATTGATAACCGAGTATTCAAACCTCGGGTCGTCTTCTCAAGGAATTGCAGGGAAGTATGTTCTTATTATTGGTTATGAAGATTGTAAATTAGGGGTTTTAGAAAGTAAGGGAGCAGTATGTTGCACAAGAAGAATAAAATAAATAAATAACTATAAAATAAACTCTTGGAAAAGTACAAGAACTGGAAGTCCTATCCTTATCAATTGTGATGAGAATTGGATTTTAATCCCACTTGGTCAGCCTTTACTAAACAAAGGAAGGTTAAGTGGGCTGATTGGCTTGATTCTCAAGTCCTGGTCAACTCCTGTGGAGAGACTAGCTTTAGAGCAATCCTAGTTCAATCAGAATCTGCCAATTTCAACCACTGTTTTATTTGACAGCTCAAGCGTCACCAATTACTTCCCCTAAAATTGTGAATGTGAAAGCCTCTCTATGAATGGATGCAATCCCCCACTTTATAGCCTCTAATCTGTGTTTTCTGGGCCGCGAACTGGGTCGAAAACAGCCCGGAAATCGCTGGAGAAGAATTCAAACACGCTGATTTCCATCACTGCGACGCGGCCGCATGGATCACGCGGTCGCGTCAGAGGAACTATAGCATATTATATATCAAATCGAAGCCCCGAACGTTAACTTTCCAACGCTACTGGAACCGCATCATTTGGACCTCTGTAGCTAAAGTTATAGCCGTTTGAGTGCAAAGAGGTCAGGCTGGACAGCTTAGCAATTTCTCCAACTTCTTGTATTCCTTCCACTTTTACATGCTTCCTTTCTATCCTCTGAGCCATTCCTGCCCTATAATATCTGAAATCACTTAACACACATATCAAGGCATCTAATGGTAATAAGAGAGGATTAATAATAAGCAAATATAAGATTAAAGAAGCATGTTTTCAATCATAGCACAAAATCAGGAAAGAAATATAAAACCATGCAAATATTATGAATAAGTGGGTAAAGAGTTGATAAAATCCCCTCAATTGAGCATAAGATAAACCATGAAATAGTGGTTTATCAACCTCCCCACACTTAAACAATAGCATGTCCTCATGCTAAGCTCAAGAGAAGCTATAAAGATGAAGAGGGATGGTAGAATGCATGAAATGCAACCTATCTATATGAATGCAACTACATGCAAAATGTTTCTACCTACTTGGTTAAAAGTAAACAAATCTTTTAAGAACATACATGAACTGGATTTTACCAATTCAAATTATACAATAAAAGCAAATAAACTTGTAAGAAGATAGCTCATGAAAGCAGGAACATAGAATTAAGCACTGAACCCTTACTGGTAGTGTATATCACTCTATCTCTCAAGTGTCTAGGGTTATTCACTCTACTCTTCTCTAGTCATGCTTTCTAAACCTTGTTCTTCATCTAACCAATCAACAAAAATTTAATGTACCAATGCAAACATCATGAGGTCTTTTCAAGGTTGTAATGGGGCTAAGGTAAGGGTGAAGGTATATATATATAAGGCTAAGTGACCTAACAAAGTGAATCCTTGATTAGTCTAAGATCTCACCTAACATATACATACTTTATATAATTTAAATATACTTTACCTAGCTACCCAAAATTTTCCCACTTTAGTATTACATGCTCATGTATCAAACTTATTTTTGAATTTTGTCCCCTTTGCATTGATTTTTTTTATTTTGCATTTGGGGTATTTTTTTATTTTTCTTTTCTTTTTTTTTGTATCCCCTTTTTTAATTACTTAATATATTTTTCTTCAATGCACATGGTAATTTAATTATTTTGATTTCACATGAGCATGCTTCCCAAATTTTCAAATAACTTATTCAATTTAATTCCCTACTTTTTCATATCATCCCATGTTCCCATAAAATTTCCGACACTTAAATTTTACACAATATCTATCTTAAGCTAACCAAGGATTCAACTTGGGATTCTTATTTTGTTTTTCTACTTAAGGCTAGTAATGTGGTTATAAAACAGAGGGGATTTAAAAGCTTAAGGGGGCTAACAAGGGTGATGTAAAAGGTAGGCTAATTTTGGGATAAGTGAGCTAAAATCAAACAATGGCCTCAATCATATGCAAGCATGTAAATACACTAAATATTGGACATATAGAATGGAACAAAGTAAAGATTACAATCATAGAGAAGGGAACACACAGGAATAAAATATTTATGGTTAAATAATGTAACCATATAAATAAGCTCAAATCTCATAGGTTGTGTGTTTTTTAGCTCAAAAACCATGTTCCAAATACAACTTCCAAACAAGTTTAACACAAAAAATTTTTTTTCAATTTAAATTAGTGAAATATTATAAAAATTTCTTGAAAAAGAAAATATTACTTCAACCAAGTAGTAACTAAATGCATAAAATCAAATAAACATGCAATTAAATATGCAAATGTAACAATTAACAAAGAAAATAAAATATTGGTGTTTGAGACAGGAAAGTACTAACCCATGGAGATCGGTATCGACCTCCCCACACTTAAAGACTGCACCGTCCTCGGTGCATACTGAGATGTGCAGGTGGACGGGTTGTTTCAACTATTGCTTTTCTCTAAGGATTGTGCAGATGGACTTGTCTGTCTCCTCATGTAAACGTCTTCCGGTTCTCTTCCTGGTGGCCATCCTGAAAGAAAAAGGGAAGAAAGGTAACCCAATAATAGAGATAAGAAAATAAATGAAATATGGTTGGGTTAATGCCGAATGAAAAGGGTCTCATTTACATGGAAGCTTTAACATGTACGTGAGAAAACAATAGAAGCCATGGCATACCAATGGTGCAAAATATGCAACAATGAGGAAGAGTGTGGGTAATGAAAATATCAATATAAGTACATGTCAATGCAAGAGGAGTACAAGTATCATAAAAATTAGCATTGATTTAAATAATGTTACCCAATCAGAATAAAACAAGTCATAAGTACCAAGATAATACTAGGAAAGATATAACAGTTGAATAAGAACATTTGAACATCAATAATTTTAGAAAAATAAAAATATGCAATGAATGAAAGTATGAAAATAAATAAAATAAAATAAAATGAGAGGGAAAAAGGATGAGAAGAAGAAAAAGAAAGTGAGAAAGGAGAGAGAAGGAAGAAATTATGATTAGAAAAGAAAAGATAAGAAAATTGGCACTAATTTGGATAGGTTGTGCGACGCTGGCGACGCGGTCGCGTGGGTGATGCGGTCGCATGGTGCACGATAAGGTTGGGTGACGCGGACGCGTGGGGGACGCGATCGCGTGACTCGATTTGTGCTAGTGACGCGAGTGCAGCCTCGCGGTCGTACAACTCTCTGTTCAAAACTCAGTATTGCCAAAATCCAGGGTGACGTAGTCGCGTGGTCGACGCGATCGCGCAGGTGGCCTTATTTCCAATATGACGCGGACGTGTGGGTGACGCGTTCACGTGGCAGGGCTTGTGCTACTAGCACGGGTCCAGCCCAACTCCAGCTCAACTTTCTGCCATACACCCTTTTTACGCCGATTTCAGGTCACGCGGCCGCGTGGGTGACGCGGTCGCGTGGGTGACGCGGTCGCGTGGGAGGCCATTATTCCCATATGACGCGGTTGCGTCAGCGACGCGGTTGCGTGGGGTGATTTGTGCCATTGGCACGCCTCCAGCGCTGCTCCTGTGAAACTCTCTGTTCATATTAATATTGTCTCCCATCTCCTTGCGACGCGAACGCGTCGCTGATGCGGTCGCGTCGCGTGCTCGCTTTTTTTTTTTAATCTGAAAAGATGCAGAATGCAGTGTTAATATGAATGTGATGCAAAACTCCAGGTTCAATAAAATAAAATAAAATAAAATTTCAAAAACAAACAAAACTAATTAAAATTGAGAAAGGAATGATTATACCATGGTGGGTTGTCTCCCACCTAGCACTTTTAGTTAAAGTTCTTAAGTTGGACATTTGGTGAGCTCCCTGTTATGGTGGCTTATGCTTGTATTCGTCCAGGAATCCCCACCAGTGTTTGTACTTCAAGTAACCTCCGGGGTCCCAAACTAAGCATGTAAAGCCCTTAAGAAGCTTCAAACAGATTCTTAGGCTCCCGGGGTAACAGATGTCAGAGCAGATTCCAGGATCCCAAGCTTTGCTATTAAATCCGCCTCCATCTTGATCTATATGTTTCCATCCGGGCGGTTTAAAAAGTAGAATCTCACCATGGTGACCAAACATTCTCCGTGATCCATGTAATTGAGCATGATACCAATCCATGTACTTCGAGGTGAAGCGTGGAACCTTATTGAACCTTGTGCACCAACTCTGAGTACGAGCCATTTCCCTCTTACTCTTAAAGCCGCAAAGAGCTCTAAGCTGGCCATCTGTTTCAAGCAAATCATATTCAAGTGAATAAGTAAAGTTATAGGTTAAGGATTGTACCCACTTGAAGCTTGTATTAGGTGGTAATGGCCTTGCGATAGGTGTTTCTGGTGGTTCTGCAAGTTCTACTCCCTTGGGTTCTTCTGTGAATTGCTCCATTTCCTTGTAAGAGTCTTCAAATGTAGTATCACCCTGGTCAAAGTCTTCTATGTCTTCCTCATCACTTGAGTCATAGATTGGAGGTTGAGAGAAATCTGCCTCCGCATCATCTTCATATTCACTTGGGGAAGATTCTTCGATCTCAGAGAATTCACTTGCGGATGCAAATTCATTACTAAGAGAATTTGACTTGTGACTATCATCATCAAGGGAATTTGTGTCTTGGGTTATTCCGTCTGATTCTTCATAAACAACTTGCCTTGGAGATTGTACAATATCCTCCTTAGCATCAACCGTAGCGTCCTTGACAGAGCTCTCCTCAGTTCTGGATTCCCATGGAGGTTCAGCATCTCCTAGATCTTCAACCAACTCTTCTTCTTGAACAATGACAGCTTCTTCTACTTGTTCTAGCACGAATTCGTTCTCTGTCTTATCCACTGGAATTTCTGGTATTTCCTTCATGCTACGCTCTTCGTTAGACTGTTCACATGGGGCTGTGGCTGATCCTTGTGTATTTGAGCATCTAGAAACCCATTGAATTACTACTTGCTCCAGTTGTCGAATGGTTGTTTGAAATTTATTTATTGTTTCCTTTAGGCGAACCTCTGCTTCTCGGGTTGCCGGACTTGGGCATGATACATAGGAAAGTGGTGGTGATTGGGAGTGATTGGATTGGTACTGGGCTAAGGAAGGATCATATGGTGGCGAATGGTGAAGAGAAGCTCGTGAGTGTGGTGGTTCGAGGTTATGTTGAAAGGATGGTTTATATGCACGGGGTGGGGCTTGTTGGTAGTTACAAGGTTGTCCACCATATCCTTCAGCTGGGTATGCACTGTAGAATGGTCTTTGTCCAGGATATCTCGGAGGGTGTTGCTACCTGAAGGGTTGATTAGATCCTCTTGGCTCCATCCATCCTTGATTGGTCTGAATTTTTGAAATAAGATAAGATAAAATAAAAATTTTAAAATAAAAACCAATAACCTCTTAACTTAAGAAAAAGAAAAAATAAAAACAAAAATAAAAACAAATAAACAAGCAAAAATAAAATATTTACAATAACCAATAATAAGGCACACGTTTGCAATTCCCCGGCAACGGCGTCATTTTGACATTAGGATTTTTGCCAGTAAAGAATTTCATAAAAACAGTCGCATTGTAAATATAGTCTCTAAACCGACAGAAATCCCTTCGTACAAACGTTTTGGTTGTCATAAGTAACAAACCCCTTTGAAATTGATAACCGAGTATTCAAACCTCGGGTCGTCTTCTCAAGGAATTGCAGGGAAGTATGTTCTTATGATTGGTTATGAAGATTGTAAATTAGGGGTTTTATAAAGTAAGGGAGCAGTATGTTGCACAAGAAGAATAAGATAAATAAATAACTATAAAATAAACTCTTGGCAAAGTACAAGAACTGGAAGTCCTATCCTTATCAATTGTGATGAGAATTGGATTTTAATCCCACTTGGTCAGCCTTTACTAAACAAAGGAAGGTTAAGTGGGCTGATTGGCTTGATTCTCAAGTCCTGGTCAACTCTTGTGGAGAGACTAGCTTTAGAGCAATCCTAGTTCAATCAGAATCTGCCAATTTCAACCACTGTTTTATTTGACATCTCAAGCGTCACCAATTACTTTAACCAAAGCCAAAAAGAAGAAAAATCTAAATTAAATTAAAAACATTTATAAATGAAGCAAAGCAAAATTAAATCTGAAAATACCTCGAATTGCATTCACAAAAGAACTTAAATCTGACATGGACATTCATAAATTAAATTAGAAAAATAAATAAAAAGAACATTGAACCTGGGATTGAGAGTCACTCCTAAAACTAAGAGAAGTCCTAAATCCTAATCCTAAGAGAGAGGAGAGAACCTCTCTCTCTAAAAACTACATCTACTCCTAAAATTGTGAATGTGAAAGCCTCCCTATGAATGGATGCAATCCTCCACTTTATAGCCTCTAATTTGTGTTTTCTGGGCTGCGAACTGGGTCGAAAACAGCCGAAAATCGCTGGAGAAGAATTCAAACACGCTGATTTCCGTCACTGCGACGCGGCCGCATGGATCACGCGGTCGCGTCGCCTAGCGTCAGAGGAACTATAGCATATTATATATCAAATCGAAGCCTCAGACGTTAGCTTTCCAACACAATTGGAACCGCGTCGTTTGGACCTCTGTAGCTAAAGTTATAGCCGTTTGAGTGCAAAGAGGTCAGGCTGGACAGCTTAGCAATTTCTCCAACTTCTTGTATTCCTTCCACTTTTGTATGCATCCTTTCTATCCTCTGAGCCATTCCTGCCCTATAATATCTGAAATCACTTAACACACGTATCAAGGCATCTAATGGTAATAAGAGAGGATTAATAATAAGCAAATATAAGATCAAAGAAGCATATTTTCAATCATAGCACAAAATCAGGAAGGAAATATAAAACCATGCAAATATTATGAATAAGTGGATAAAGAGTTGATAAAATCCACTCAATTGAGCACAAGATAAACCATGAAATAGTGGTTTATCATGGCTTGTGCTTGAACTCATCCTGAAACTTCCACCAAACGCTTGTACTTCCAATAATCTTCATCATTCTCAAGTGAATTTGCCAAGCCTTGAGGGATTTCTTCACAAGCTTTGAGCTCCCAAAGTCGATCCTCTTGTATGCCCGGGATCCGAAATCTTATTTCCACACCCATCTTGAAGTTGATCATCATTGTTCCTACCAGGTGGCAAGCAGTCTGAATTCTCAATGCAATACCAAACTCTTCTCTCAGATCCAACCAAATGTTCATTAGTCCCACCCTTGCATCTAGCTCTTGGAATCTCAACCTTGATGACCCTTGATTTGCAACTCCAACCACTAAATATTCTTCTCTTACGCTTAATGCCACATAGCTCCCTATGTTGGCCGTCCGTTTCAAGAATACCATACTCGAGTGGGATAGGAAGGCGAATAGAGATGAGTTTTACCCATTCAAATGATGTAGTAGACGGCAACCTAGGTAGAGAAGTCTCCAACGTTCTTGACAAAGCATGTTCCACTCCTGTCCAACCTTTCCGAAGGACTTCCACTTCCACATCATTCTCAGACTCAATCAGAGGAGGGTCCTCATGTTTAAGGAGTTCAATTACGGATGTAGATTCATCACTAGGAAGACTTGATTCATGATCATCATCACCAAGGGAACTCACCTCTTGATCTATTCCATGCAATTCTTCATAGGGAATATGCCATGGAGGTTGTGCACTAGCCTCTTTGACATCAAGTTCAATCTTCTTGGAGGAATACTCTTCAACTCTTGATTCCCATTGAGGTTCGACATCTCCTAAGTCTTCAACCACTTCTTCCTCTTCAACTATTACGGCTTCCTCCACTTGTTCCAATACAAAGTCATGTTCCTCGTTGTCCACCGTAGTTTTTAGTGTCTCCTTCATGCTACACGCTTCTCTTGGTTCTCCACATGTAGCCATGGGCGTGCTTTGAGTGTTGACGTGCAGAGAGGCTAAATTACCTACTACCTCAGTCAAGATAGCTATGAATTCTTGTGTTGTCATTTGCATCTCTCTTTGCTCTTAAAGAAGAACACTTAGAGTGTCATCCATTGAAAATTGGGGTGGATATGAAGGTTCATTACTTGGGAGGAAAGGTTCCTGATAAGAGGGTGGTTCATCATAATAAGGATGTGGTGGTTCAACACTCTCCATATTTTTCACTTGTTGCACAACACACTTTAATTCCTTGTTCTCAAGTTGAGATTCTTTATCCATGAGAGCTTCGTGTGCTTTTCGGCTTCCCACTTGCTCTAATCGATGAAGGGTTTCTTGAAATTGATCCAATGTCTTCATGAGATGATCTCTTGACTCTTCTTCCGATTGGATAACATGATTAAGATCATCTGGCTCTTGGGAGTGATTGGGTTGGAATTGGGGTGGCTCTATGTATGGCTCATATGGTTCATAGGGAGGTTGGTATGGTGGATAAGGGTTAGGATCATATGAGGGTGTTTGGTAGTAGGGGGCTTGTGAGTATGGTGGTTTAAAGCTATGTTGAGGAGGGGGTTCATAGGCATATGGTAGGGCTTGTTGGTAACTACAAGGGGTCCACCATATCCATTGTCTTGATACGGACCTTGGAATGGTTCTTGCCCATAGTAATTTGGTGGAGGTTGATTGTCACGAAAAGGTCCACTATAACCATGGTCTTAGGATGCATCGTAGAATGGTTGTTGCTCATGGTACATTGTAGGATGTTGTTGCCGAAAGGGTTGATCAAATCCTTGTGGCTCCTCCCATCTTTGATTGTCCCAACCTTGATGCATATTCTCATTGTAGATTCCATTCTCAACAACATAATTTGAATTAAACTCATAGCCAAAGGGGTGAGAATTCATAGTAACAAAAGAAAGTAAAAATAAAAACTAATAAGAAAATAATGAGAATAAACTCCTAAAACTAGAAACAACTAACAAAGAAACGAAAAAGCAAAATTATTTACAATATTCACAATAACCAATAATAAGGCACACATTTGCATTTCTCCGGCAATGGCGCCAAAAATTGACGTTGGAAAAATCGTCGGTAAAGAATTTCACAGAAATAAGCGCGTTGCAAGTATAGATCTAAACCGACAATTAAACCTCAAACAAATTTAATTTGTTTGTCACTTAAGCAAACCCAATAAAAATTACCGTTGTATTAAATCTCGGGTCGTCTCTCAAGGAATTGCAGGGAGGTGTAGTTATTATTGGTTATGAGGTTGTATCTTTTTGGGTTTTGAAATGTTGAACAAGGAACGTAAATGACAAGAAAATAAACTAATAATAAATAAAGGTCTTAGCAAGGATTGATAATTAGAATTCCTATCCCTATTATCGTAGTCACTTGTAATGGTAATTGCCTTTTGCTATCACTTAGTTAACCTCTAACAATTGAAGGTAAGTCAAGTGATAAAATCAACTTGAGTTCACGAGTCCTAGTCAACTCCTAAGGAAAGACTAGAGTTAATAGAATTCAAATCAACTAGCAAGTTTCAATTACCAACTAACAAGAGACTTTGACAATTCAAGAGTCTCTAATTACACAATCTTAGCTAAGAACATAAAAAGCTAATTTAAAATCCAACCAAGCATTTCATCAAACACTTGGAAGGCACAAAACAAAAGCATAGAAAAGTAATAAGAGAATGTAAAATCTAAAACCAATAATTACAAAATCAATGATAACAAATAAAGGAAGAAGTAATAAATATGAAATACCACAAATTGCATTAAATAGAAAATCAAATCTAACATGAGAATTCATAAACTAAATTGGCAACATAAAGTAATCAACAAGGGAAATAAATAAACTAGAATGCTGAGACAAATAAAAGTAGAAGAGAAACTAAATTAAACTAAGATAGAAATCTGAAAGAAAAGGAATATAACTAAGACCTAAAACCTAGAGAGAGGAGAGAGCCTCTCTCTCTAGAAAACTACATCTAAAACCTAAAATTATGTGAATGAAAGTTGTCTCTTTGTTTCCCCCACTCTGCAGTCTCTATTCTGTGTTTTCGGGCTTGAAACTGGGCCAAAAAGAGCCCAGAAATCACCCCCAGCATTTTCTGCAGATTGCAGCACGTGACGCTTTGTCACGCGTACGCGTCGCTTGGTAAAAATCCTTGTCACGCGTACGCGACGCCCTATGGGTACGCGTCATTGCCAGCTTCTCAAAACATCATTTTCTTGTGTTCCTTCCACTTTTGCATGCTTCCTTTCCGTCCTCTAAGCCATTCCTGCCCTATAAAGCCTGAAAACACTTAATGCACAAATCACAACATCGAATGGTAATAAAGGGTAATTAAAAATTGATAATTTAAAGGCCTAGGAAACATGTTTTCGACTATATCACAGAATTAGGAAGGAAAATGTAAAACACGCAATTTATATGCATAAGTGTGAGAATAATGGATAAAATCCGCTCAATTCAATACAAAATAAATCGTAAAATAGCGGTTTATCATAATCTATCTATATGAGTGCAACTACATGCAAAAAAATGATTCTACTTACTTGGTTAAAAGTAAACAAATTCTCCAAGACAAACATAAACTGGATTCCACTAATTTAAATCACAAAATAAAGTACAGGTAAACTTGCAAGAAGAAATCTCATGAAAGCCGGGAACATAGAATAGAGCATCGAACCCTCACTGGAAGTGTATACACTCTAATCGCTCAAGTGTTTAAGGTTCGATTCTCTCGGTTCTCTACTAATCATGCTTTCTAAAACTTGCTCTTCTTCTACCAATCAACAAAAATTTAATGCACAAATACGCATATCAAGAAGTCTTTTAAGGGTTGTAATGGGGTTAAGGTCAAGGTAGGATTGTATTTGGTCAAGTGGACTAAAATCTGAATTCTTGATTAACCCAAACTTTCCACCTATCTTAAGACAATCCATGTAATCAAAATCCAAAACCTAACTACCCATTAACTATTTTTTCCACATATTCATGCACCTTGATATCTTTTAAGTACAAGTCATATGCATTAGTTCACTTATTGACATTGGGGCATTTTCCCCCTTTTTATTTATTTGCTATTTTTCTTTTCTTTTTCTCTTTTCTCATTATTCATATTCTTTTTTTTTTTCAGTGAATTAATGCATATGATTAATGTGCTAGATGCATGAACAAGTGCTTAAATTGTTTTCACATTTTCATATAAGCATATAAAGTACCTGTTACGAGGGTTACCTGAAACTGTGGGTCGATCTCGGACGAGATCTTCTGTACTGGTCGGAGATGATGTGTCCGGCTGGTGGGTAGCGGCTGGAGCTGTCATGTCCAACTTGTTGGACTTGCTGCACTGCTGATCCTTGGTCACCGAAGGGTGGGGGATACCTGCAAGAGACTCCGATGCTTAAGTTAGCATGGGTATTAAATAGGTTTTTAGTAGAATCAGAGTATGAGTTATACCTGGGTGCTCCAGTGTATTTATAATGGTGTAGAGTGACCTTTTTAGATAAGATAAGTTAGTTATCTTATCTTATCTTATCTTTGAGTTGAGGTCAGCTTATCTTTTAAGGGAACCGCCCTTATCTCTATAGGCTTGGACTGCCTTTGGATTTGTGTCGTGTTCCTCTATTTGGGCCCCTTACTGGGCTTTCCTGTCGATTCGACCGACCTCTTTGAGAAGAGGTCGAATAGCCTGACCTGAAGAGGTCGGTCGCTTTATTACTGAACATCCCGGATCGGATAGCTCGACCCAAGGTATCAACAATGCCCCTGTTAGAGCTCGGTCTTCTGCTTTGAGGTCGAATCTTTGACTTCGATCTTTCTCTAGTGAAGCCGAACTCGAGCATTTTGTTGATTCCTTTCTTTGTAGAACCTTTTTTAAATATGGAATGTTTTCCTCTAAAAGCGTGCACTTTTTATATCAGCGCTTTGTTCTTGGGAACGTGCGAGGGTTTAATACCTTCATTAATTGGTATTAATTGCCCCCTTTCCCTTGGCTTTTATTTTGAATTTTGCAATCAGAAACGGTTTCTCTCCTTCATTTTTCTTTGTAACTTCTCCTTCCGTTCTCTCGCTACAAGTTTTTCGCCTACATTTTTCCTTTTCTTACGTTGTGGCGTCACTCAGCAATTTTGCCGGCGATTCTGTCTTTCCATCTTCAACTCTTCTGAAGCTTTCCACTTTTTTCCAGGTTGGTTCCATTTATAGTTTCTTTACTTTTTTCGTTGCTTTGTCTTTGGTTTTTTGGTAACTCTTTGATATTTGACTGTATGTCAAAAAAAGCTTGAACCTTTCTATAATCTTGTGTTTGCTTGTCGCTGTAATGTGTTTTTTCTGACTTTTTTTTTCCGTTTTTACGCCTACTCCTGGTATTTCTGTTTGATGCTTCCTAGGGCTTTGTATGTTCTATTGTCGCTTCTGGCTATTTTTTGAAAAAAAATGTATCTTGCTCACCATTTCAAAAGATTGCCCCTTGATTTCTACCCTGTTTGGTGGCTTTCCTTGTTGCTGTACCTTTGTAGGAGATAACGATACCCATAATTTGATTTTTGTCTTTTGTTCGGAGTGCGTTTTCTTGACTTCCTCTTGATGCTTTTGTTTGCTTGTTAGTTCTGTCTGAGACTGTGAATTTTGGGAGGTAATTATTTTGATGATTTTTGATTTGTAACTCATGGCTTTCTTCTCGGAGTGTTTTCTTCCTGTTAGGACGTGTAGAGATGTAAACTTATAGGTTTCCTTGAATCCTCGCTCCCTAACTTGCCCCTAAAAGGATGCCCCTGGATCTTTAGTGCGGGTCCTTGGGTTTCCTTTTGTTTGTATTGCTCCGTGTCGTGCTTGTCCGAGCTGTTCTGAGATGTTTTGTTTTTTTTATCTGAGATGTTTTGGGTTAGTAATCTATTTTCTTCTCTTCTTGCTGTAGGACTAGTTGACCTCATGTCTTCTCACAAGAACATTATTGAGACATCTTCCCAGGTCCCTGAGGGAATGGCTGATTGGGTGGATTCAATGGTTCTTTTGTGTGTTTCTTTGGTTGATGCTAAATTTTGTTAGCAGCTTAGGCAATTTCATAGGTTTTGTAGTAGTGTTGGTGAGGAAAAGAATTATGAACTTGTATCTCCCACTTCTGAAGAGAGAGTTTGTTTCTCTACTCGGGTTGCTGGAGATCGCCCTTTTTTCTATGCTTACGATTTCTTTTTTGGCCAGATGAGTATCACCCTTCCTTTTACTGATTTTGAGACCAACCTGTTATGGTCCTGTAATGTTGCTCCTTCCCAACTTCACCCCAATTCCTAGGGTTTCATAAAAATCTTTCAATTGTTGTGTCATGGATTCGGTATTCCTGCTTCGCAATCCCTTTTCTTCTATCTCTTTGTTTTGATGAAGCCTGAGGTAGTTAAAAAGAAAGCCGCTTGGGTTTCTTTCCGAGCTTCCCAAGGAAAAAAGGTATTCTCTATGTTTGATGAATTTTTCCGTGATTTTAAAAATTACTTTTTTAAAGTCCGAGCTGTTGAAGAAGCTCGGCCGTTTTTTCTGGATGAAAATGACGAGCCCGCCTTTCCCTTGGAATGGCAAAAGGACGTGAGGGTATCTAGATATTCATGGGAAATGTTGGATGAGGCTGAGCAAGCTTTCGTGACTATTCTGGAAGAGACCTGGGGTCAGCCTCCCCATCTCGACATGAAGAAATTTTTAACCAATCCATCTCTCCTCCGAACTGAGCTGGGTAGTTAATTTTTTGATTTTCCTCTTTTGTCTGCTCCTATATTGTTTGCAAGCTCTTTTATGATTTGTTAATTGATTCCTTACTGTTGTGCTTTGCTTGCAGAGATGATTAAGGATAATGAATCTATGAAGGCCTTCAAAAGGGAGAGGAAAGCTACCGCAGCCAAAAACGTCTCGGCCAAGGCAGCCGGGGAGGGATCATCCCAGGCTCAGTCGAAGCCGGCCGTTCCGAGCTCACCTGGGGCGAGGAAGGTAATCCCGACTCCCCGGGTTCGTTTGATTGATCCTCCCCAAGCCTCTGTTGCTACTTTTGGTGCTCCTCCCAACAAAAAGCAAAAAACCATTGAGCCTTTCAACCTTGATGCCCCTGATTTTGACGCGGTTGAGTTCGTAGATCAGTAGATCGGTCCTTACGGTGCCCTCCCTATGGATGATGTATCACTCCTTCGCCATTTGGACTTTATAACTCGGAGTAGTATTAAGATGGCACACATGGGGGCTGCCTTGTACCGAACTACCCAAAATCTTCCTCTTCATGCCACCAAAG
Organism: Arachis ipaensis; assembly: GCF_000816755.2. NCBI lineage: Eukaryota > Viridiplantae > Streptophyta > Magnoliopsida > Fabales > Fabaceae > Arachis > Arachis ipaensis. The sequence continues at coordinate 69,293,377 of NC_029789.2, read as the reverse complement.
CCTTCATGGAGGAGGCTAAACAGGAGTTTGATCGGATGAAGGGCTTGAAGGAGGGGCTCGAAGTGAAAGTGACAAAACTGGAGAAGGAGCTGGAGAGCGAGAATGCTAGCTCCCTTGCCTTGGCGGCTTCTATGAGGTTGGCTGAGGACACGGCATTGAGGCATAAAGACAGCTATGTTACATTCTATCGGGAGGTAATGCGTCTGAGGGAGGAGTTGGAGTTTGCCCGAGCTGATTACTCCGAGCTCCAAGGTCACCTTGTCGGCAGCGTGAATGCTGCTTATGAGAACCTGAAGGAGCAGGTTTGAATTCTGGCTCCTGAGGTCGATCTTTCTCTCTTCAGCCTGGACAATGTTGTGAGGGATGGTAAGATTGTCACTGACGACCCGGATGATGATGATGTCGAACCTCCCCCTGCGCCTGCCGCCAAATTGTCAACTTCTTCAGTTCCTTCAGTTGAGGTCGGTCATCCCGTATCCGATCCGTACTGTCAAATCCTGAATCCAGATGATGGGACCGTGGATGCTGTGCCCATTCAGACTCGCCCTCCTTCTCCCTATGCTGATGCTACCGGGAAGGCTTCTGATGCTTAACTGAACTTTTTTATCTTGGTTGTGTAGATAGCCCGGCTTGTGGGCTTTTAAACTTTTTATTTTGTAAATTTTATTTTGCTGACTGTTGACACTTGTTTAGTTGCTTGTTTAACAACCTTAGGCTAAAAAACAAAAAGTAGCTTCCAAGTTCTTGGGGCTGATTTGGGTAGCCCCTTTGAATTTGTTTTTATCACAACTTCGTGCCTTTAGTATCATATCGATCTTTATCTCGTCTAGCCACTTTTTCTAGGCTTTTGGTAGTGCTTGGGGTCTTGTCGCTCGATCTCTTTGAGTGGCTTTTGTGATTTTGGCTTTGATTCCTTTTGAGGCAAAAATCCTGTTATTTTGGACCTTTTGTGAGGTCTCTGGCAAGTATTACTTTTTGTAGCCTTTGCACTTTATGTGGATCGACTTCGTCATGTCGGGCCCTTCTAAGTTACCTTAGTAATCCTCTTTTTTGGACCTTGTTCAGGTCCCTTTCAGGGATTACGTTTATAACTTTTACGTTTTGGGCCGACTTCGTCATGTCAGATTAAGTTATTTTTTAATCCTCTTTCTTGGACTTTGTTCAAGTCTCTTTCAGGGATTTCTTCTATAACTTTGTGTTTTGGACCGACTTCGTCATGTCGGATCAAGTTAGAGATTACTTCTATAACTTTATGTTTTAGACCGACTTCGTCATGTCGGATCAAGTTATTTTGTAATCCTCTTTCTTGGACTTTGTTCAAGTCTCTTTCAGGGATTACTTCTATAACTTTATGTTTTGGGCCGACTTCGTCATGTCGGGCCCTTCTAAGTTACTTTTGTAATCCTCTTTCTTGGACCTTGTTCAGGTCTCTTTCAGGATTTACTTATAACTTGGTTTGACTTGGTCCGACTTCTTAACGTCAGCCAGTCTTCTAAGTTATTATTTAGCAATCCATCAGGACCTCGTCAGGTCCTTTCTCCAGATCACTTTCGATAACTTCTTGCATTATTCTGTTTTCATCTTTGCCGATTTGTAGAAAGTGGATTAAATCCTCGTTTAGTCGACCTTTAGATGAATTTGGTTTTCATCTTTGTTGGTCTTTATCGTGATTGTGCAGTGAATTTATTTTTCACTTTCTGCCAATCTATCGCTTTATAATCGGACGATGAATATTTCAGATTAATGCGTCTTGAAGAACGTCTAATATATTTTATTTAAAAGAAAATGAAAATATGTACATATAGAGTTTTTATCCTCTGAATCTCAACTTGGTGCCTCATTAAAAAACCTTTTTAGGAAAAAGAGTGCATCCTATGATGAGATCTTTTACCTTCTCTAGCTATAGTACCTTCTTAGGTTGCAGGCGTTCCACGACCTAGGAAGTTCTCGCCCGTCGAGTTCAGATAGTCTGTAGTAGCCCTTCCCAAGTACTTCTATGACTCGGTAGGGTCCTTTCCAGTTTGCTGCCAGCTTTTCTTCCCTGGGTCGAGTTATTCCAATATCATTTCGGATTAGGATGAGATTGTTCTCAGCGAAACCACTTGGCACTAGCTTTTGATTATATCTGGAAGCCATTCGACGTTTTAGTGCTTCTTCCCTGATCCGAGCCATTTCTTGAATTTTAGGAAGTAGGTCGAGCTCTTCTCTTTGAAGTTGGGAGTTGGCTTCTTCATTGTAGTGGACCACTCTAGGCGACCCTTCTTTGATCTCTACTGGGATCATTGCCTCTGTTCCGTATGCTAATCGGAAGGGTGATTCCTTTGTGGTGGAATGTGGCGTTGTTCGATATGCCCATAGAACATGGGAAGTTCTTCGGCCCAAGCTCCCTTTGCATCTTGCAATCTCCGTTTTAGCCCGGCTAATATGACTTTGTTAGCAGCTTCGGCTTGTCCATTGGCTTGGGGATGTTCGACGGAGGTGAACTGGTGCTTTATGTTCAAGTCGGCTACTAATTTTCTGAAGCCTGCATCTGTGAATTGGGTGCCATTGTCTGTGGTGATGGAGTATGGAACCCCGAACCTTGTGACAATGTTCCTGTATAGGAATTTTTGACTTCTTCGAGTAGTGGCGTTAGCTAGGGATTCTGCCTCGATCCACTTTGTGAAATAGTCTACCCCTACTATGAGGAATTTAACTTGTCCCGATCCCTGGGAAAGGGTCCGAGAAGGTCGAGTTCCCATTTAGCGAACGGCCAAGGTGAGGTTATGCTGATGAGCTCCTCTGACGGGGCGATGTGAAAGTTGGCATGTTTTTGACATGGTGGACATGTCTTTACAAACTCTGTGGCCTCCTTTTGTAGAGTTGGCCAATAAAATCTTGCCCGAAGTACTTTTTTGGTGAGTGCTTGTGCTCCAAGATGATTGCCACAGATGCCACTGTGCACTTCCTCTAAAACTTCCCTTGTGTTGGAGGTCGGCACACATTTTAATAATGGTATTGAAATCCCTCTTTTGAATAGGGTGTTGTTTATGACAGTGTAGTTGTTCCGAGGGTTATCTGAAACTGTGGGTCGATCTCGGACGAGATCTTCTGTACTAGTCAGAGATGACGTGTCCGGCTGGTGGGTGGCGACCGGAGCTGTCGTGTCCGACTTGTTGGACTGGCTGCACTGCTGATCCTTGGTCACCGGAGGGTGGGGGGTACCTACAAGAGACTCTGATGCTTAAGTTAGCCTCGGTATTAAACAGGTTTTTAGTAGAATTAGAGTATGAGTTATACCTGGGTGCTCCAGTGTATTTATAATGGTGTAGAGTGACCTTTTTATATAAGATAAGTTAGTTATCTTATCTTATCTTATCTTATCTTTGAGTTGAGGTCAGCTTATCTTTTAAGGGAACCGCCCTTATCTCTATAGGCTTGGACTGCCTTTAGATTTGGGTCGTGTTCCTCTATTTGGGCCCCTTACTGGGCTTTCCTGTCGATTCGACCGACCTCTTTGAGAAGAGGTCAGATAGCCTGACCTGAAGAGGTCGGTCGCTTTATTATTGAACATCCCGGATCGGATAGCTCGACCCAGGGTATGAACAGTGTCCCTGCTAGAGCTCGGTCTTCTGCTTTGAGGTTGAATCTTTGACTTCGATCTTTCTCTAGTGAAGCCGAACTCGAGCATTTTGTCGATTCCTTTCTTTGTAGAACCTTTTTTGAATGTGGAATGTTTTCCTCTAAAAGCGCGCGCTTTTTATATCAGCGCTTTGTTCTTGGGAACATGCGAGGGTTTAATACCTTCATTAATTGGTATTAAGTGCCCCATTTCCCTTGGTTTTTATTTTGAATTTTGCAATCAGAAACGGTTTCTCTCCTTCATTTTTCTTTGTAACTTCTCCTTCCGTTCTCTCGCTACAAGTTTTTCGCCTACATTTTTCCTTTTCTTGCTTGTGGCGTCAGTCAGCGATTTTGCCGGCGATTCCGTCTTTCCATCTTCAACTCTTCTGAATCTTTTCGCTTTTTTCCAGGTTGGATCCATTTATAGTTTCTTCACTTTTTTCGTTGTTTTGTCTTTGGTTTTTTGGTAACTCTTTGATATTTGACTGTATGTCAAAAAAAGCTTGAACCTTTCTATGATCTTGTGTTTGCTTGTCGCTGTAATGTATTTTTTCTGACTTTCTTTTTCGTTTTTACGCCTACTCCTGGTATTTCTGTTTGAGGCTTCCTAGGGCTTTGTATGTTCTACTGTCGCTTCTGGCTATTTTTTGAAAAAACTGTATCTTGCTCACCATTTCAAAAGATTGCCCATTAATTTCTTCCTTGTTTGGTGGCTTTCCTTGTTGCTGTACCTTTGTAGGAGATAACGATACCCATAATTTGATTTTCGCCTTTTGTTCGGAGTGCGTTTTCTTGACTTTCTCTTGATGCTTTTGTTTGCTTGTTAGTTCCGTCTGAGACTGTGAATTTTGGGAGGTAATTATTTTGATATTTTTGATTTGTAACTCGTGGCTTTTTTCTCGGAGTGTTTTCTTCCTGTTAGGACGTGTAGAGATGTAAACTTGTAGGTTTCCTTGAATCCTCGCTCCCTAACTTACCCCAAAAGGATGCCCCTGGATCTTTAGTGCGGGTCCTGGGGTTTCCTTTTGTTTGTATTGCTCCGTGTCGTACTTGTCCGAGCTGTTCTGAGATGTTTTGTTTTTTTTTATCCGAGATGTTTTGGGTTAGTAATCTATTTTCTTCTCTTCTTGCTGTAGGACTAGTTGACCTCATGTCTTCTTGCAAGAACATTGTTGAGACATCTTCCCAGGTCCCTGAGGGCATGGCTGATTGGGTGGATTCAATGGTTCTTTTGTGTGTTTCTTTGGTTGTTGCTGAATTTTTTCAGCAGCTTAGGCAATTTCATAGGGTTTGTAGTAGTGTTGGTGAGGAAAAGAATTATGAACTTGTACCTCCCACTTCTGAAGAGAGAGTTTGTTTCTCTACTCCGGTTGCTGGAGATCGCCCTTTTTTTATGCTTACGATTTCTTTTTTGGCCAGATGAGTATCACCCTTCCTTTTACTGATTTTGAGATCAACCTGTTATGGTCCTGTAATGTTGCTCCTTCCCAACTTCAACCCAATTCCTGGGGTTTCATAAAAATCTTTCAATTGTTGTGTCATGGATTCGGTATTCCTGCTTCGCAATCCCTTTTCTTCTATCTCTTTGTTTTGACGAAGCCTCGTAGTTAAGAAGAAAGCCGCTTGGGTTTCTTTCCGACCTTCCCAAGGAAAAAAGGTCTTCTCTATGTTTGATGAATCTTTCCGTGATTTTAAAAATTACTTTTTTAAAGTCCGAGCTGTTGAAGGAGCTCGGCCATTTTTTCTGGATGAAAATGACGAGCCCGCCTTTCCCTTGGAATGGCAAAAGGACGTGAGGGTATCTAGATATTCAAGGGAAATGTTGGATGAGGCTGAGCAAGCTTTCGTGACTGTTCTGGAAGAGACCTGGGGTCAGCCTCCCCATCTCGACATGAAGAAATTTTTAACTAATCCCTCTCTCCACCAAACTGAGCTGGGTAGTTAATTTTTTGATTTTCCTCTTTTGTCTACTCCTATATTGTTTGCAAGCTCTTTTCTGATTTGTTAATTGATTCCTTACTGTTGTGCTTTGCTTGCAGAGATGATTAAGGATAATGAATCTATAAAGGCCTTCAAAAGGGTGAGGAAAGCTACCGGAGTTAAAAACGTCTCGGCCAAGGCGGCCGGGGAGGGATCATGCCAGGCTCAGTCGAAGCCGGCCGTTCCGAGCTCACCTGAGGTGAGGAAGGTAATCCCGACTCCCCGGGTTCGTTTGATTGATCCTCCCCAAGCCTCTGTTGCTACTTCTGGTGCTCCTCCCAACAAAAAGCAAAAAACCATTGAGCCTTTCAACCTTGATGCCCCTAATTTTGACGCGGTCGAGTTCGTAGATCAGCAGATCGGTCCTTACAGTGCCCTTCCTATGGATGATGTATCACTCCTTCGCCATTTGGACTTTATAACTCGGAGTAGTGTTAAGATGGCGCACATGGGGGATGCCTTGTACCGAACTGTCCAAAATCTTCCTCTTCAAGCCAATAAAGCCTTCATGGAGGAGGCTAAACAGGAGCTTGATCGGATGAAGGGCTTGAAGGAGGGGCTCGAAGTGAAAGTGACAAAACTGGAGAAGGAGCTGTAGAGCGAGAAGGCTAGCTCCCTTGCCTTGGCGGCTTCTGTGAGGTTGGCCGAGGACACGGGATTGAGGCATAAAGACAGCTATGTTACATCCTATCGGGAGGTAATGCGTCTGAGGGAGGAGTTGGAGTCTGCCCGAGCTGATTACTCCGAGCTCCAAGGTCACCTTGTCGGCAGCGTGAATGCTGCTTATGAGAACCTGAAGGAGCAGGTTTGAATTCTGGCTCCCGAGGTCGATCTTTCTCTCTTCAGCCTGGACAATGTTGTGAGGGATGGTAAGATTGTCCCTGACGACCCGGATGATGATGATGTCGAACCTCCCCCTGCGCCTGCCGCCAAAGTGTCAACTTCTTCAGTTCCTTCAGTTGAGGTCGGTCATCCCGTATCCGATCCGGACTGTCAAATCCTGAATCGAGATGATGGGACCGTTGATGCTGTGCCCATTCAGACTCACCCTCCTTCTCCCCGTGCTGATGCTACCAGGAAGGCTTCTGATGCTTAACTGAACTTTTTTATCTTGGTTGTGTAGATAGCCCGGCTTGTAGGCTTTTAAACTCTTTATTTCGTAAATTTTATTTTGCTGACTGTTGACACTTGTTTAGTTGCTTGTTTAGCAACCTTAGGATAAAAAACAAAAGGTAGCTTCCAAGTTCTTGGGGCTGATTTGGGTAGCCCCTTTAAATTTGTTTTTATCACAACTTCGCGCCTTTAGTATCATATCGATCTTTATCTCGTCTAGGCACTTTTTCTAGGCTTTTGGTAGTGCTTGGGGTCTTGTCGCTCGATCTCTTTGAGTGGCTTTTGTGCTTTTGGCTTTGATTCCTTTTGAGGCAAAAATCCTGTTATTTTGGACCTTTTGTGAGGTCTCTGGCAAGTATTACTTTTTATAGCCTTTGCACTTTATGTGGATTGACTTCGTCATGTCGGGCCCTTCTAAGTTACCTTCGTAATCCTCTTTTTTGGACCTTGTTCAGGTCCCTTTCAGGGATTACGTTTATAACTTTTACATTTTGGGCCGACTTCGTCATGTCGGATTAAGTTATTTTTTAATCCTCTTTCTTGGACTTTGTTCAAGTCTCTTTCAAGGATTACTTCTATAACTTTATGTTTTGGACCGACTTCGTCATGTCGGATAAAGTTATTTTGTAATCCTCTTTCTTGGACTTTGTTCAAGTCTCTTTCAGGGATTACTTCTATAACTTTATGTTTTAGACCGACTTTGTCATGTCGGATCAAGTTATTTTGTAATCCTCTTTCTTGGACTTTGTTCAAGTCTCTTTCAGGGATTACTTCTATAACTTTATGTTTTGGGCCGACTTCGTCATGTCGGGCCCTTCTAAGTTACTTTTGTAATCCTCTTTCTTGGACCTTGTTCAGGTCTCTTACAGGGATTACTTCTATAACTTTGTGTTTTGGGCCGACTTCGTCATGTCGAGCCCTTCTAAGTTAAATTAATCCTCTTTTATAGGGTTGGCCAGACCTCTTTCCAGGGCTTACTTATAACTTGGTTTGACTTGGTCCGACTTCTTAACATCGGCCAGTCTTTTAAGTTATTATTTAGCAATCCATCAGGACCTCGTTAGGTCCTTTCTCCGGATCACTTTCGATAACTTCTTGCATTATTTGTTTTCATCTTTGCCGATTTGTAGAAAGTGGATTAAATCCTCGTTTAGTCGACCTTTAGATGAATTTGTTTGTCATCTTTGTTGGTCTTTATCGTGATCGTGCAGTGAATTTTACTTTCTGCCAATCTGTCGCTTTATAATCGGACGATGAATATTTCAGATTAATGCGTCTTGAAAACTTTGTAGAACGTCTACTATATTTTATTTAAAAGAAAATGAAAATATGTACATATAGAGTTTTTATCCTCTGAATCTCAACTTGGTGCCTCATTAAAAAACCTTTTCAGGAAAAAGAGTGCATCCTATGATGAGATCTTTTACCTTCTCTAGCTATAGTACCTTCTTAGGTTGCAGGCGTGCCACAACCTAGGAAGTTCTCACCCGTCGATTTCAGATAGTCTGTAGTAGCCCTTCCCAAGTACTTCTATGACTCGGTAGGGTCCTTTCCAGTTTGCTGCCAGCTTTCCTTCCACGGGTCAAGTTGTTCCATTATCATTTCGGATTAGGATGAGATTGTTCTCAGTGAAACCTCTTGGCACTACCTTTTGATTATATCTGGAAGTCATTCGACGTTTTAGTGCTTCTTTCCTAATCCAAGCTCTTTCTTGAATTTTAGGAAGTAGGTCGAGCTCTTCCCTTTGAAGTTGGGAGTTGGCTTCTTCATTGTAGTGGACCACTCTAGGCGACCCTTCTTTGATCTCTACTGGGATCATTGCCTCCGTTCCGTATGCTAATCGGAAGGGTGATTCCTTTGTGGTAGAATGTGGCGTTGTTCGATATGCCCATAGAATATGTGGAAGTTCTTCGGCCCATGCTCCCTTTGCATCTTGCAATCTCCGTTTTAGCCCGGCTAATATGACTTTGTTAGCAGCTTCGGCTTGTCCATTGGCTTGGGGATGTTCGACGGAGGTGAACTGGTGCTTTATGTTCAAGTCGGCTACTAATTTTCTGAAGCCTGCATCTGTGAATTGGGTGCCATTGTCTGTGGTGATTGAGTATGGAACCCCGAACCTTGTGACAATGTTCCTGTATAGGAATTTTCGACTTCTTTGAGCAGTGGCGTTAGCTAGGGGTTCTGCCTCGATCCACTTTGTGAAATAGTCTACCCCTACTATGAGGAATTTAACTTGTCCCGATCCCTGGGGAAAGGGTCCGAGAAGGTCGAGTCCCTATTTAGAGAATGGCTAAGGTGAGGTTACGCTGATGAGCTCCTCTGGCGGGGCGATGTGAAAGTTGGCATGTTTTTGACATGGAGGACATGTTTTTTACAAACTCTGTGGCCTCCTTTTGTAGAGTTGGCCAATAAAATCCTGCCCGAAGTACTTTTTTGGTGAGTGTTTGTGCTCCGAGATGATTGCCATAGATGCCACTGTGCACTTCCTCTAAAACTTTCCTTGTGTTGGAGGTCGGCACACATTTTATTAATGGTATTGAAATCCCTTTTTTGTACAGAGTGTTGTTTATGATATTGTAGTATTGCGCCTCCCATTTTAACCTCTTTGCCTCCTTTTCATCTGTGGGGAGTGTTTCTGTTTTGAGGTAGTTAATTATGGGGGTCATCCATCCATGATCCTGACCTATTATGGCTAGGACTTTTTCTTCTTTCGAGATTGACGGGTTCTGTAGTATTTCCTGGATGAGGCTTCTATTGTTGCCCCCTGGTTTGGTGCTGGCTAATTTTGAGAGTGCATCAGCTCGGGCATTTTGTTCGCGGGGTATGTGGCGGATCTCATATTCCCCGAGTTGTCCGAGCTGTTCCCTGGTTTTATCCAAATACTTTTCCATGGTGGGATCTTTGGCTTGGTTGCTCCCTGTTATTTGTGAGGTGACTACTTGTGAGTCGCTGAAGATGATGAGTTTTTGAGCTCCAACCTCCTTAGCCAGCTTCAAACCAGCTAGTAGTGCTTCATATTCCGCCTGGTTGTTTGAGGCAGGGAACCCGAATTTGAGGAAAAGCTCAATTTGGGTTCCTTGGTTTCTTTCAATTATCACACCTGTGCCGCTTCCAGTTTTATTCGAGGAACCGTCCACGTAAATATTCCATTCTATGGGGGTCTCCGGGGTGTCTGTAAATTCTTCAATGAAGTCGGCTAAGTATTGTGATTTAATGACTGTCCGAGCTTCGTATTGAAGGTCAAATTCGGACAACTCGATTGCCCATTGTAGGATTCTGCCTGCTAGATCTGTTTTCTACAATATCCCTTTAATGGACTGGTTGGTCCGAACCTTAATGGTGTGAGCTTGGAAGTACGGGCGGAGACGGTGAGATGTTAGTATGAGCGCATAGGCAAATTTTTCTATTTTTTGGTAGTTCAGCTCGGATCCCTTTAGTGCTTTACTAATAAAGTATACAGGTTGTTGCCCTTTGTCGTCCTCTCGAACCAGTACTAAGGCTATTGCCTGACTTCCTACCGCGAGGTATAATACGAGTGGCTCTTCCCCTCGTGGTCGAGTTAGGATAGGTGGTTGTCCCAGGAAACTTTTAAAATCCTGAAAGGCTTGCTCGCACTCTGTTGTCCATTCAAACTTTTTTCCTTTCCTTAGAGTGGCGTAGAAGGGGAGATACCTTATTGCTGATCCCGCTAGAAATCTAGACAAGGCCGCCAACCTTCCGTTGAGTTGTTGTACCTCTTTGACACAAGTTGGGCTCTTCATGTTGAGTATAGCCTAGCATTTATCTGGATTTGCCTCGATTCCTCTTTGTGTGAGCATAAAACCCAAGAAATGGCCAGCTTCTACTGCAAAGGTGCATTTTGCAGGATTGAGTCGCATGCCATGCTTCCTTATAGTGTCGAACACTTGGACCAAGTCGGACAATAATGTCTCTTCACTTTGTGTCTTTATCAACATGTCGTCCACATAGACTTCCATGATTTTTTCAATATGGTCTGAAAAAACTTTGTTCATTAGCCTTTGATAAGTTGCCCCTGCGTTTTTAAGACCAAAAGGCATTACGATGTAGCAATAGTTTGCTTTTGGTGTTAGAAAAGAGGGTATTTCCTAATCAGGTGGATACATTGGAATTTGATTGTACCCAGAATATGCATCCATAAATGAGAGGTATTTATATCTGGATGAGGCATCCACCAGTGCGCCGATACTTGGGAGTGGATAAGGATCTTTTGGGCAGGCCTTGTTGAGATCGGTGTAGTCGGTGCACATTCGCCACTTCCCATTAGATTTTTTCACCAAGACGACGTTAGCTAGCCATAGTGGGTACTTGACTTCTCTTATGAATCCTGCCTCCAGTAGTGCTTGTACCTGTTCTTCCACAGCTTGAGATCATTCTGGCCCAAGTTTTCTTCGTCTCTATTGTATCGGCCGAGATCCTGGATAGACCGCCAACTTGTGGCACATTAGTTTGGGGTCTATGCCTGGCATGTCTGCAGCTTTCCATGCGAAGAGATCGACATTATCTCGTAAGAACTGTACTAGTGATTCTTTTGCGTCTCTTTTTAGGATCGTGCCAATATTAGTTGTTTTGTTCGAGGTGTTTCCGATCTGAACTTTCTCTACTTCACCTTCGGGCTGTGGACGGAGTACTTCTCATCTCTGAACTCCACCGAGCTCAATTATGTGGAATTCTTCTCCTCTGCCTCTGAGGTTTAGACTTTCGTTATAACAGCGACGTGCCATCTTTTGATCTGCCTTTATTGTAGCTATCCCTTCTGCAGTTGAAAATTTTATGCATAGATTTGAAGTTGAGACTATTGCGCCGAGTTGATTTAAGGTTGTCCGTCCTATTAAGGCATTGTAGGCTGCACTCACGTCGACCACGATGTAGTCTATTTTGAGTGTTCTAGACTGGTTTCCTTTTCCGAAGGTTGTATGTAGTGACACGTATCCCAATGGTTGTACCGGGGTATCTCCCAATCCGAACAGGCTGTTCGGGTATGCTCTAAGCTCTTTTTCTTCTAAGCCGAGCTTGTCGAAGGCAGTTTTGAATAAGATGTCGGCGGAGCTCCCTTGGTCTATTAATGTACGGTGGAGATTGGCATTTGCCAGTATGATGGTGATGACCATGGGATCGTCATGTCCCGAGATGATACCGGATGCATCTTCCTTGGTAAACGTAATTGCAGGGATGTTGGGCGCTTCCTCCTTTCCTTCGACATGATATTCTTCTTTAAGATATCTTTTGCGGGATGATTTGGAGATTCCTCCTCCTACAAATCCTCCGTGTATCATATGAACATGTCTTTCTGGCGTACGAGGTGATCGCTCGGTTCGCCCGACCTCTTCGTCCCTCCTCCTTTTTCTTTGCTCATCGTCTCGGGTGGCCAAATACCGATCTAGTTTTCCTTCTCTTACTAACTTTTCTATGACGTTTTTTAGATCGAAGCATTCATTGGTGGAATGTCCACGGACACGATGGTATTCGCAATACTCGTTTCAGTTTCCTCCTCCTCTTTTGCTTTTGAGTGGTCGAACTGGGGGTATTTTTTCTGTGTGGCAGACTTCCTTGTACACATCCACAAGAGACACCCGAAGGGGGTGTAATTATGATATTTTTTAATTTTTTCCTCTTGTCGATCTTCCTTCTTTTTGGACTCTTTATCTTTATCCTGGTAGGTGAATCCGAATTCTGAGGTCTCTCCTAGTCAAGAATTTTCTTCCATGTTAATGTATTTCTCCGCTCGTTCTTGTACTTCGTCCAGATATGTGGGGTACTTCTTTGATATGGATTGGCTAAAAGGTCCCTCTCGTAGGCCATTGATGAGGCCCATGATGGCGGCCTCTGTTGGCAAGCTTTGTATGTCTAGGCATGTTTTGTTGAATCTTTCCATGTAGTTGCGAAGACTTTCCCGATCTCCTTGCTTGATTCCTAGTAGACTGGGGGCGTACTTAGCTTTGTCTTTTTGGATGGAGAATCTGGTGAGGAACTTTTTTGGCTAGGTCATCAAAGCTTGAGATGGACTTTGGAGGTAGGTTGTCGAACCATCTGATTGCTGTCTTTGTGAGAGTTGTTGGAAAAGCTTTGCAATGAATTGCATCTGAGGCGTCGGTGAGATACATTCTACTTCTGAAATTGCTGAGGTGATGGTTGGGATCTGTAGTGCCATCGTACAAGGTCATGTCCGGAAGTTTGAAGTCCTTAGGAATTTTGGTTTTCATGATTTCCTTAGTGAATGGATCTTGATCTTTGCGTGAGTTATCCTCAGGGGTGGATCAAGTAGCTTTGGCTTTGAGATCGGCTTCGAGTTTTAGAAGTTTATCTTCTAATTCTCGACGTCGCCTTACCTCTCTCTGTAGGTCCTTCCTGACTTTCCGTTGATGATGGGTTTCTTTTTCAAGTTGCATTAAACGATCTTGAAGTGCTTCTATCACTCCCGAATTTGATGAATTTTTATCCCCGTTGGATTTTGGAGTATCTTTTAGCGTAGTATCCACGTTTTTGTGCGGTGTTCTATCCTCTAGATCCGAATCACGGTCGTTGTCATGATCATCCGCCATGGTGATGGGATGACTTCCAAGTTCCCCGGCAACGGCGCCAATGTTCCGAGGGTTACCTGAAACTATGGGTCGATCTCGGATGAGATCTTCTGTACTGGTCGGAGATGACGTGTCCGGCTGGTGGGTGGCAGCCAGAGCTATCGTGTCCGACTTGTTAGACTGGCTGCACTACTGATCCTTGGTCACCGGAGGGTGGGAGGTACCTGCAAGAGACTCAGATGCTTAAGTTAGCATGGGTATTAAACAAGTTTTTAGTAGAATCAGAGTATGAGTTATACCTGGGTGCTCCAGTGTATTTACAATGGTGTAGAGTGACCTTTTTAGATAAGATAAGTTAGTTATCTTATCTTGTCTTATCTTTGAGTTGAGGTCAGCTTATCTTTTAAGGGAGCCGCCCTTATCTCTATAGGCTTGGACTGCCTTTGGATTTGGGTCGTGTTCCTCTATTTGGGCCCCTTACTGGGCTTTCCTGTCGATTTGACCGACCTCTTTGAGAAGAGGTCGGACAGCCTGACCTGAAGAGGTCGGTCGCTTTATTACTGAACATCCCGGATTGGACAGCTCGACCCAGGGTATGAACAGTACCCAATCTCCTAAACATGTATTCCCCAATTCAATTTCCCCACACTTAATTCATGTGCACCTCATTAATCTAAGCTAATCAACGATTCAAATCAGGGACATTTATTGTTTTACGCTTAGAGTTAATGATGTGCTAAAATAAAGAACAGATGGGGTACAATAGGCTCAATCATGGGGTTGCAAAGGGTAATGATAGGGTAAGGTGTATGGATATGTGAGCTAAGTGAAACAAGGCCTCGATCACATAAGTGTATGTATACATCAAACCATGGAAATATAGAATCAAGCAAGACAAAGATCACAATTATAGAGAAAACAACACACACCAAAATAAAATATTGGTTGATAAAATGCAACCAATCAAATAGGTTCAACATCTCACTAGGTTTTGTGTGTTCCAGCTCTAAACCATGTTCCAAATTAAATTTCTTCAAACAAGTTCAACAAAAATTTTAATTCAAATTAGTGAAATGCTATAAAATAGTTTCTTAGAAAAGAATTCATCACTTCAACCAAGTAGTGGTAGAATATGCACAAAATTTAACAAACATGCAAGCAATCATGCAAATGCAACAATGAACTAACAAAGAAAATTAAACATTGGTGTTGAAAATAAAGTAGTTACCCATGGAAGTTGGTATCGACCTCCCCACACTTAAAGATTGCACCGTCTTCGGTGCATGCAAAGATGTGCAAGTGGACTAGGGTTGTTGTGACTGATATTGTTTCTCTAAAGATTGTGCACAGGACTTGTTTGTCGCCCCGCTTAGAAGTTTTCCGTTTTCCTTCTTGGTGGCCATCCTAAAAGAAAACGTAAAAGAAGGAAAATAACCCACAAACAAGGATATGAAAAGAAATAAAATATATGTGGGCAATTGCCAAATAATAAGATTCTCAACTACATGGTAGCTACAACATGCAAGTGAGAAAATAATGTAAGTAAAGGACATGTGGAATAGATAACAAACAAGTCAAAAGACACCCAAAACAATACAAGAATTATGCAACAGTTAATTAAGAAAAGCGAACACCAATGGAAGATTAGCAGGCTTAGGAAAGAAAATAAAAACATGCACAGTATGAAAATGCAATGAATGAATGTATGCTTATGCAATAAGTAAATGAGAATGAAAGAGAATAAGGATGAGAAGTTAAAGAATTGAAGAAGAAGAAAGTAAGAAAGGAAGAGGAAAGAGTAAGAAAGGAGAGAAGAAAGAAGAAGAATGGAAAACAAGAAGCAGACTCGACGCGTGTGCATACATCACGCGTATGCGTGAAAACAGAAAACAGCCATGCAACACGTAGGCGTCGTTCACGCGTACGTGTGGATTCCTGAAAATGAACAATGATGCGTGAGCGTCAGTCACGCGTACGCGTGACTACTCGCGTGCTAAATGCACGTTTCCAGCCCAGTGGCAGCCCAACTTTCTGCTCAATGTACCATAGACGCCGATTTATCATACGACGCGTACGCGTCGGCCACGCTTACGCGTAGGTTGACAAATTAGCAGGTGATGCATACGTGAGTCACGCGTACGCGTGGGGTGGCTTGTGCACCAGGCACCCCTCCCGCACAGTTCCAGCGTAACTCTCTATTCAACACACTAGAGAGCAAAATTGGCATCGACGCATACCCGTCGCCCACGTGCACACGTGGGTTGCCTTTTTTTTTAAACGTTTATTCAGAAATAACAGGCTACCGAAGCAATACCAAACATGATTAAGCAAGTGAAACCATAATTTAAACTAAATAACCATAACTAAAAATGAAAATTTAACTTATTACCAATGTAAACAAAAGAGAAAATAGGAAGAATATACCATGGTGGGGTGTCTCCCACCTAGTACTTTTAGTTAAAGTCCTTAAGTTGGACATTTGGTGAGCTCCTTGTCATGGTGGCTTGTGCTTGAACTCATCTTGAAACTTCCACCAACGCTTGGACTTCCAATAAGCTCCGACATTCCCAAGTGAATTCACCAAGCCTTGTTGAAGTTCTTCACAAGCTTCGAGCTCCCAAAGTTGATCCTCTTGTATGCCGGGATCCCAAATCTTGTTTCTACACCCGTCTTTAAGTGGAGCAGCATTGTTCCAACCGGGTGGCAAGCAATCTGAATTCTCAATGAGGTACCAAACTCTTCTCTTAGATCCTACCAATTGATCACTAGTCCAGCCCTTGCATCTAGCTCTTGAAATTTCAACCTTAATGAGTCTTCATTTGCAACTCCAACCACTGAACATCCTTCTCTTATGCTTAATTCCACAAAGCCTCCTAAGTTGGCCATCCGTTTCAAGAATACCATACTCAAGTGGGACAGTAAAGCGAATAGAGATAAGTTTTACCCACTTAAATGAAGGAGTAGATGGCAACCTAGGTAGAGGAGTCTCCAACAATCTTAACAAAGCATATTCAACTCCCGTCCATCCTTTTCGAAGGACTTCTACCTCTTGAAAAGATTCTTCACTTTCAAGCTCTTCCTCACCAGATTCATCCAACTCTTCTCCGTTACTCACATCATCGGGAGAAGGCTCTTCTAACTCAAGGATTTAACTTGTGGGTGCAAATTCATTACTAGGAGGACTTGATTCACGATCATCATCACCAAGGAAATTTGCTTCTTGATCTATTCCGTCCAATTCTTCATAGGGAATATGCCTTGAAGGTTGTGCACTAGCCTCCTCAACATCAATTTTAAGCTTCTTGGAGGAATACTCTACAACTCTTGATTCCCGTGGAGGTTCAGCGTCTCCTAAGTCTTCAACCACATCTTCCTCTTTAACAAGTATGGCTTCCTCCAATTATTCCAGTATAAAGCCACTTTCCTCATTTTCCACCGGAGTTCCTAGTCTCGCCTTCATGCTACGCTCCTCTATTGATTCTCCACATGTAGCCATGGGAGTACTTTGAGTATCGACGTGCAATGAAGCTAAATTATCTACTACCTCAGTCAAGGTTGCTATGAACTCTTGTGTAGTCCTTTGCATTTCTCTTTGCTCTTGAAGAAGAACACCAAGAGTGTCATCCATTGGAGATTGGGATGGATGTGAGGGTTCATTGATTGGGAGGAAAGGTTCATGATAGCAAGGTGGTTCATCACTCTCCATCTTTTCCACTTGTTGTACAACACAGTCCAGTTCCTTGTTCTCGCATTGGTCAAACTTTGACGAATGGTTGCTTGAAGTCGATCCATTGCTTCCTTGAGACGATCCTTTAACTCTTGTTCCACTTGGCTACCATAATTAGGATCATATGGCTCTTGGATTGATGGATATGGACATGGTGTATATGTAGGTGGTGTATATTGAAATAGTGGTTCTTGGGAGTAATTGGGTTGGAATTGGGGTGGTTTTATATATGGTTCATATGGCTCATAGGGTGGTTGGTAGGGTGGATATGGGTTGGGGTCATAAAGAAGTGTTTGATTGTAGGTGGCTTGTGAGTACGGTGGTTCAAAGCTACGTTGAGGAGGGGGTTCATAGGCATATGGTGGGGGTTGTTAATTGTCACGAAAAGATCCACCATAACCATTGTCTTGCTATGCATCGTAGAATGGTTGTTGCTTATAGCGCATTGGAGGAGGTTGTTGCCAAGAGGGTTGATCAAATCCTTGTGGCTCTTCCCATCTTTGATTGTCCCAACCTTGATGCATGTTCTCATTGTAGCTTCCATTCCCTACAACGTAATTTGAACCAAACTCATAGCCAAAGGGGTGAGAATTCATGTAGCAAAAGAAAAAAAAAATAAAACTAACAAGAAATAATGAAAATAAATTCCTAAAACTAGAAACAACTAACAAAGAAACGAAAGAGCAAAATTATTCACAATATTCACAATAACCAATAATAAGGCACACATTTGCAATTCCCCGGCAACGGCGCCAAAAATTGACGGGAAAAAAATGTCGGTAAAGAATTTCACAAAAATGAGCGCGTTGTAAGTATAGTTATAAACCGACAATTAACGTCAATCAAATTTAAGTTGTTTGTCACTAAAGCAAACCCAATAAAATTAACCGAAGTATTAAACCTCAGATCGTCTCTCAAAGAATTATAGGGAAGTGTATTTATTATTTGTTATGAAAAAGTATCTTTTTGGGTTTTTAAATGTTGAACAAGGAATGTAAAATGACAATAAAATAAACTAAAACTAAGAAAAATCCTAGCAAGGATTGAGAATTGGAATTCATATCCTCATTATCATCCTCCAATTGTGATGGTAATTACCTTTTGCTTTCACTTAGTTAACCTCTAAGAATGAAGGAAAGTCAAGTGAGCAAAATCAACTTAACTTCACAAGTTCTAATCAAAGGATAGATTTAGTGAAGCTTAAGCCAACTAGCAATTTTCAATTACCAATTAACAAAAGAGTTTTGATAACTCAAGAGTCTCTAATTGATCAATCCAAGTTAAGAAAAGAAAAATCTAATTTAAAACCCAACCAAGCATTTTATCAAACACTTGGAAGGCTGATAAACCCCAATTTTGTGATTTATCTTGTGCTTAATTTGGCGGATTTTATCAACTTTTCTCACATTTATTCAATGAAATAGCATGGTTTTGTAATTCTCCTTAAATTTGTGCTTAAGTGTGAAAACATGCTTTTTAGGCCTTAAAATAGCTAAATTTAATTCACTTTAATTCCATTCGATGCCTTGATATGTTTGTTAAGTGATTTCAGGTTTAGAAGGCAAAGATTGGATTGAAAGAATGAAGAAAAAGCATGTAAAAATGGAGAACTCGTGAAGAAATGAAGGAATCGCAAAGCTGTCAATCCTGACCTCTTCGCAATCAATCGATCATACCTTGAGCTACATCGGTCCAAATGAGGCAGTTCTAGTTGCTTTGGAAATCTGACATCCGGAGCTTCAAAATGATATAAAATTTGCTATAGTTGCCTGGCGTTTAGGGATGCGTACGCGTGCATCACGTGTACGCGTGGGAGGCTGCACGTGACTCACTAAAGACAACTCATGGCCAACAATTTCTGAAGCATTTTGGGTCCAATCTAACTCATTTCTGATGCTATTGAACCCAAGGATTGAAGGGGGATGAACCAAGTAGTCATAGTAGAGTTTTGATAATGTTTTAGGTTAGAATTCTAGAGAGAGAAGCTCTCTCTTCTCTCTAGAATTTAAGGTAATTTAGCTTTAATTCTCTTAGATCCAACTTTCAATTCTTGTTTTGATTTTGTTTTCCCTTTTAATTTCTTGTCGCTACATCTTTACTCTTATAGTTTTACTTGTGATTTCTTATTTTGCTCTCTTTTATGTTGATGAACCATTGTTGGATCTTAATTTTCTTTAATGCAATTTTATGTTTCCATGCTCTTCTATGTTTATCTTCGTTGTTATTGTTGATCTCTTGCTCATTATGGTTATGAATCTTGTTAATTCTTGTATTTTGTGATGTTTACTTTTATTGCACACTAGATGTTTGATAGAATGTTTCCTCTAGTTTTTGAGTAGTTTTCTTGACTCTTGGCCGAGCCTAAGGGAATTGAGGGACCTTGAGTCATTGGGTCTCATTGAATTGGTGATTTGAGAACCCTTGGCGGTCAATTTGATAACCATTGATACTAGCCTACTACTAAGTCAATTAGTAGCTAGGTTAGAACCTATGGATTGATGTTGATCAAGCCATTTGATATACTTCAAGCATAGAAGTAGACTTAATGAGCTTGGTTCCTCATAATTGTCAATATTTGGTTTGTAGACAAGGATGGTGATCTCAATTACCTAAGTCTAGCCAAGAGTTCTTTCCATTTCTTTTATTAGTTCTTGTTATTTTACTTTCTTGTCATTTATATTTTCTTGTCAATTTCCAAATCAAGCCCCCCTTGCATCTTCATAGCCAATAATTGAGCACTTCATTGCAATTCCTTGTGAGATGACCCGATGTTTAAATACTTCGGTTAATTTTTATTGGGGTTTGTACTTGTGACAACCAATATTTTTGCATGTGAGGATTCTTTGTTGGTTTAGAACTATACTTGCAATGAGATTTTATTTGTGAAATTCTAAATCGTACAAGAAACCGAACATCAAAGGTGCAAAATAAAAATGTAGAAAATTAACAAGGAATATTAAATCTAAACAGCCAATTGCAAGCATCAATAATAACAAAATGACAAAAGAAGCAATAAACATGAAATACCTCAAATTGCATTAAATGGGAAATTGAATCTAACATGAAGAGTTCATAAATTAAATGGGAAAAATAAATAAACCAACAAGAGAAATAGATGAACTAAAGTACTAGAACAATCAAAAGTCGAAGAGAAATTAAATAAAAGCAAAGTAGAGATCCGAAATTGAGAAGAAACTAAACCTAAAAACCCTAAAATCTGGAGAGAGGAGAGGGCCTCTCTCTCTAGAAAACTACATCTAAAACCTAACTAAAGGGAATGAATGTGTGAATGAATTGATTTTCCCCCATCCAGCTTCACTCTGCAGCCTCTAAGTAGTGTTTTCGGGCTTGGAACTGGGCCAAAAGCAACCCAGAAATTGCCCCCGGCTTCTTCTAGTTAATGCAGCACGTGATGCTCCGTTACGCGTACGCATCAGTCACGCGTACACGTCGCTTGCACAAATTCCTGGTCACGTGTACGCATCATTCACGCATACGCGTCGCTCGCCTTTTGCATTGGTCACGCGTACACGTGGCCCATGCATGTGCGTCGATGCCAGATTCTGAAATACTCCATTTCTTGTGTTTCTTCCACTTTTGCATGCTTCCTTTCCATCCTCTAAGTCATTCCTGCCCTATGAAACCTAAAAATACTGAACACACATATCACGGCATCTAATGGTAATAAGAAAGGATTAAAAATTAGTAATTTAAGGCCAAAGAAGCACGTTTTCACTCATAGCACAAAATTAGGAAGGAAAATGTAAAACATGTGAATTAAATGAATAAGTGTGAGAATAATGGATAAAATTCACTAAATTCAGCCTAAGATGTACCACGAAATAGTGGTGCATCACCCAACTGGTAAAGTTGGCCCTCAGAGTTAAGCCTCCACTGGGCTTCTAAAAGGTATATATCTGCAAGTATCTGCTTTGGCCTCCAGTCTCTGTTGACCCTTTCAGTGTAAGAGTCATCATCATCTCCAATATATGGTAGGTAGAATGTCTCTCTCATACTCTACGAAGAAAAGTCAAGGATCTACCCTTGGTGCATGAAACTAACTCCGGACGTTTCGCACAGATAGACTAGCACGCAAGTATACCGGGTCGTCCAAGTAATACCTTAGGTGAGTGAGGGTCGATCCCACGGAGATTGTTGGTTTGAGCAAGCAATGGTTACCTAGCAGATCTTGGTCAGGCAGATAGAAAATACAGTTGTCATGAGAAAACGCATAAAATAGATAAATAAATAAAATGTTACTAGATAGGTATGAAATCAATAGTATGAGAACGGTTGAGGCTTCGGAGATGATTCTTCCTTCTGGATCAACTTTTCTCACTATCTACTCCAACTTCTGATTGATTCATTCCATGGTAGGCTGTATATGATTAACACCGGGTCAGTAGTTGTTAATCTCCTCTGCTTCAGATCAAACGCTGGGTCAGCGGTCATCCAATCTGAACAGGGCTGAAGCTCTAACAGTCCATTATGTTGGTGCTCCTACTCAAAATGCCACAGACAAGGTCGGATCTTCCGGATCAGAGAATGTTGCTTGTTTGGTTCTAGCCTATACCACAAAGGCCCTAATCTCCCCGCACCTCGGCTGAACTGATGTCTTGAGAAGTCCCCAACAAAGTCGTGGATTAGCTATCTAAGAGATGTATAATCAAGCTTGTGGTTTAGTAATATCTCGTCAAGGACTCGCAAGAACCCATGTGAATAGGGATGACAATCAAGTTACACTCCCAATTCATTAGGATGACGAATGAAAATACATCTTAGAATAGAATCAAGCATAGACTAAAATAGAATAGTGATATTATTAATCCATAAGAATCAACAGAGCTCCTATCCTTAACCTTATGAGGTTAGTAACTCATAATGTTCGAAAATAAAGTGGGGGAAGAAGAAGATCAAAAGTTCTTAAACAAGGGTGATCTCCTCCTATACATACTAATCTACTAAAGAAGAATTACAGAAATAAGATAAACTAGTTTTGTAATGTGAAAATCTACTTTCCAGGCCCACTTGGTGAGTGTTTGAGCTAAGCTTGAGTGAAGCCACGAGCTAGTTCTCCCTTTTGGGCATCCAACACCAACTTTGGACTCTTGAATGGGCGTTGGACGCCAGCTACTCCCCTTTGGGCGCCAGACACTAGGAATGGGGCTGGTAGCTAGCGTTGAATGCCAGTTTTGGGCCTTTATTTCCAAAGCAAAGTATAAAATATTATGTATTTCTGGAAAGCCCTGGATGTTAGCTTTCCATAGCCATCGAGAGCATGCCATTTGGACTTCTATAGATCCAGAAATGGTCCTTCGAGTGCATGGAGATCAGATCCTGACAGCATCTGTAGTCCTTTCTCTGTGTCTGAATTAGACTTTGCCAAAACTCCTCAATTTCAGCCAGAAATTACCTAAAATCATCATATATAACACACAAACTCAAAGTATAATCCAAAAATATGAATTTTGCACTAAAACCTATAAAAATATAATAAAACTTAAATAAAACATAATAAAAACTATATGAAAATGATGCCAAAAAGTGTATAAAATATTCGCTCATCAAAATAGCAAACTTAAACTGTTGCTTGTTCCCAAGAAACCAAAAACAAGTAGGATTAAAAATAAGAGAAGGATACAATAAATCTCAAAGTTCTCAATGAAGCTCAGTTTCGACTAGATGAGCGAGACTAGTAGCTTTTTGCTTCTGAATAGTTTTGGCATCTCACTTTCCTTTGAAGCTTAGAATAATTGGCATCTTTAGGAACTCAGAATCCAGATGATACTATTGATTCTCCTAGTTTCGTTCTTGAACACAGCTTTTTTAGAGTCTTGGCCGTGACCCTAAGTGCTTTGTTTTCTAGTGTTACCACCGGATACATAAACACCATAGACACTTAACTGGGTGAACCCCTTAGGATTGTGATTCAGCTTTGCTAGAATCCTCAGTCAGTGGTGTCCAGAGTTCTTAAGCACACTCTTTTGCTTTGGATCACGACTTTAACTACTCAGTGTCAAGCTTTTCACTTGACACCTTCACACCACAAGCATATAGTTAGGGGAGGAGTTCATTTAAACTTTTTAGGCCAAGATTTTATTTTGTTAGGCCCTCCTAACCATTGATGCTCAAAGCCCTGGACTCTTGCTCTTGCCTTTTGGATTAAAGAGCTATTGGCTTTTTCTTTTTCTGCTTGCTTTTTTTTTTTCTTTTTTTGTTTCTTTCTATTTCTTTCTTTTTGCTGCTTTTTCTTGCTTCAAGAATCAATTTTTGGATTTTTCAGATCACCAATAATACTTCACTTTTATCATCATTCTTTCAAGAGCCAACATTTTTAACTCCAACATCAAATATGCACTGTTCATTCATGCATTCAGAAAATAAAAGCAATGCCACCACATCAAATAATTGAACTATTCTTAGTATAAAACTCGAAATCTATGTACCTTTATTTCTTCTAAAAAAAATCAAAATTTTATTCAAGTTCAATGAGATGATAAGAAGAATATTTTATACCTATTTGGAAAATAAAAACTTAAATCCTAATAATGCTCATGCAATTCTAAAATTAAAAGACGAAAACTTAAATACTACTTGTTATCATGTAAATCTAAATATAAGAAACAGGAATTAGAATAGGTACAGGAATAGGGAGGTCAAACTCAACCACCTTAATCATGGTTGATGTGAGACTTTTCAGGGGATAATTTCTGATGCTTCAGTTCTTCTAGTTCACGACCCTGCTTCTCTTGTTCCTTGACTAGTTTACAAAGTACACTTGTCTGGTCTTTTTGCTCCTCTCTTAGTTGATCCAAGGTGGTTTGTAATTGTGCAACAGATGCTTCCTGCTGGGTTCAATATTCAAGTAGAGGGATCTCTTGTATTTGAAGAGGCTCAGGCATCTTCCATTTGGGTTGGTCCTCTAGTGGTCTGGTGCTTTCCATCACTTGCTTGGTGATTGGGCTTTCTGCTGGGATAAATGAATCTCTGTTAATCATGACTCCATCCTCTAGTGGACTTCCTGCTCATTCCCCGTCATGATGTAATGAATCATCACAACCCTTCTGATGGTAACCTCCGAACAGTTGCTAGTAGGGAGTATGGAACGCCCAATGAAATCCAACCAAACCCTAGCAACTGGTTTGAGATCTATTCTTCTCAGTTGGTTTGGATTTCCTTTTGTGTTATTGATCCACTGAGTTCCAGGTAGACATATGTCTTCTAGAATCTGGTCCAACTTTGGATTGGCTAACACCCTCCTGTTAAAGAATTCTGGATCATCCTTTTGTGGAAGTAATTTAAAGATCTCTCTCACCTTGTCAAGATGAAAATAGAGAGTCTTTCCTCTGACCATGGTGCGAAAATTATGGAACCCTTGTCCATCTTTCTTTTGCTTATATGTCATCCACATATTCGCATAGAATTTATGGATCATTGTTGATCCAACAATGATCTCAGGGACGGCTAGGACTTCCCAGCCTCTCTTTTGAATTTGCTCTTGAATTTCCAGGTATTCATCTTCTTTTAATTCAAATCTGGCTTCTGGGATCACTGTCCTCTTCCCAGCCTCTTTATCTGTTCTTCATGCTGCTTGGTATAAAATCTAAAAGGTTTGAAAATAACTATTTGGTTGTCTTTTTTCTTGCTTCTTGAAGTGGGTTTCCCACTTTTTGGAGTCATAAAATTCGTATAGAGTGAGAAGGCAAGGCTCTTTCCACACCAAACTTAAAAGGTTTGCTCGTCCTCGAGCAAAAGGGAAGAAAGAAGACGAAGAAGAGGAGAGGGTTTCAAATTGACTGTGGATGAGGAAGTGTGTGGGGTGAATGTGATATATAGGGAGGGGAGGGTGGGTTTTCAAAATTAATTAGATAAAAGATAAAGAAGATATGATTCACACTTTAGTAAAAGATAGAAAAAGATAAGTTTTAAAATAAAAAGATATGAAAAAGATAAAAAGATAAGATAGAAGGTATGAAAAAAATTTTAAAAGTTTAATAAAAGATTTGAAAAAAGAATTGCAAAAGATATGAAATTTTGAAACAGATTTGAAAAAGAATTGAAAAGATTTTAAATTTGAAAGGAATTTGAAATTAAAAGATGATGGTTGAAAGAGTTTTGCTTAGAAGATATGATTAAAAAGATAAGATTTGGAAAAGATATGTTTTGAAAAAGTCAAAAACTTCCCTAACCCTTGTTGGGCATTGAACGCCTAGAATGCCCCTATTCTAGCGTTTAACGCCAGCTGTGTGCTCCTTCTGGGTGTTGAAGGCCCAGCCAGTGCCTCCTGGCTGGAATTCAACACCAGCTGGCCACTCTTCTCTTGGCGTTGAACACCCAGCCAGTGCTTCCTGACTGGCATTCAACGCCAGCCTTGCTTCCTCCCTTCAGGGCATTGAATGCCCAGCCAGTGCTCCCTGGCTAGCGTTCAACGCCAAGTTTGCTGCACCTTGAGGGCGTTCAACGCCCAACCAGTATCCCCTAGCCGGCATTGAATGCCAGTCTTGCTGCCTCTTGGGGACTTGGGGAGTCTGGCGTTCAATGCCAGCAAGGGGCTTTTCCCAGAGTGCTCTATTTTTAGCTCTGACTGTCTCTGCTTCTATTTTGACTACTGCACATGATCACAAACCTAAGGAAACAATTATGAAAATTAAAATGATATAATTAAAATTACTTAATGAAAATAGAAATAACTTTAATTATGGTTAGGTTGCCTCCCAACAAGCGCTTCTTTAACATCACTAGCTTGACGGTATTGCACTCATGTCAGCAATAGGGTGGATTTTTCTTGCCCAACTTCACCACCAAAGTAATGTTTCACTCTCTGGCCATTAACAGTAAATCTTTTGTAAGAGTAATTTCTCTGGAGTTTTATATGACCAAAGGATGATACATTACTGATCAGGAAGGGTCCTATCCAACGTGACTTAAGCTTTCCAGGGAAGAGCTTCAGTATAGAATTGAAGAGCAGAACTTTCTTTCCAAGTTCAAAGACTCTGGAAGGAATCTTTTTGTCATGCCACTTCTTGGCCCTTTCTTTATAGATCTTTGCATTTTCAAATGCAGCAAGTCGGAATTCATCCAACTCATTTAGCTTGAGCAACCTTCTTTCCCCTGCTGCTTTTGCATCAAGGTTTAGGAGTTTGGTTGTCCATAGGATTTGTGTTCCAGCTCTACTGGCAGGTGGCACATTTTCCCATACACCAATTGATATGGTGATGTTCCTATAGAGGTCTTGAAAGCTGTTTTGTAAACCCAGAGAGCATCATCAAGCTTTCTTACTGATAAGAGATGATTTATTATGTCGGTATAGAATTTCACAAATAAACTCTCATTGTAAGTATATTTCTAAACCAACAAACAATCCTCCATAAAAATTTGGTTGTCACAAGTACAAATCCCAATAAGAATTAACTGAAGTATTTAAACCTCGGGTCATCTTACAAGGAATTGCAATGAAGTGCTCAATTGTTGACTATGAAGAACAAGGGGGTTTGATTTATAATTGGCAAGGAAATATAAAAGCAAGAAAGTAAACAACAAGAACTAATAAAATAATGGAAATAACTCTTGGATAGACATAGGTAATTTGAGATCACCATCCTTGTCTACAAACTAAATATTGACAATTATGAGGGACCAACCCATTTAGTCTACTTCTAAGCTTTAAGTACGTACAATGTCTACTCCTAAGCTTGAAGTACGTCAAATAGGCTTGATCAACATCAACCCATAAGTCCTAAGCTACCTACCAATTAGCTTAATAGTGGGTTAGCGTCAATGGGTATCAAATTGACCACATAGGGTTCTCAAATCACCAATTCAATGAGACCCAATGACTCAAGGTCACTCAATTCCCTTAGCCTAGGCCAAGAGTCAAGAAAACTACTTAAAAACTAGAGAAAACATTTCATCAAACATCTAAAGTGCAATAAAAGTAAACATCATAAAATGCAAGAATTAATAAAACCCATAACTATCATAAGCAAGAAATCAACAATAGCAATGAAGGTAAACATAAAGGAAGACATGGAAACATAACATTGCATTAGAAGAAATCAAGATCCAACAATTGTTCATCAACATAAAAGAGAGCAAAATAAGAAATTAACAAGAGAAACTAAGAAGATTAAGACAATAGAATACTAAAATATAAAGAGAATTGAAATCAAAACAAGAATTGAAAGAGAAATTTGAGAGAGATTAACCTAACTTTACCATAATTTCTATCCTAAATCTAGAGAGAGAAGAGAGCCTCTCTCTCTAGAATTCTACCCTTAAACATGATGAAAACTCAAACTATGACTACTTGGTTCATTTCCCCTTCAATCCTTGGGTTCAATAACATCAGAAATGAGTTGGATTGGGCCCAAAATGCCTCAGAAATCGCTGGCCACGAGTTGCCTTAAGTGAGTCACGCTGATCCTGCAACGCATGCACATGGAACGATGCGTACGCATCACCAAACGCAAGGAAAATATGACAAATTTTATATCATTTTGAAGCCCCGGATGTTAGCTTTCCAACGCAACTAGAACTGCCTCATTTGGATCTCTGTAGCTCAAGTTATAATCATTTTAGTACGAAGAGGTCAGGATTGACAGCTTTGCAATTCCTTCATTTCTTCATGAGTTCTCCCACTTTGCATGCTTTTCCTTCATTCCTTCAATCCAATCTTTGCCTTCTAAACCTGAAATCACTTAACAAACATATCAAGGCATCGAATGGAATTAAAGTGAATTAAATTTAGCTATTTTAAGGCTTAAAAAGCATGTTCTCACACTTAAGCACAAATTTAGGGAGAATTAGAAAAGCATGCTATTTCATTGAATAAATGTGAGAAAAGCTGATAAAATCTCCTAAATTAAGCATAAGATAAACCACAAAATTGGAGTTTATCAAACCTCCACACACTTAAACCAAGCATGTCCTCATGCTAAGAATAAAGAAGGACAAGAAAAAGAGGTATGAACATTTATTCAATGCAAATAAACTATATGCTCCTATCTATATGCAAAATAATTCTACCTACTTGGTTAAAAATGAATCAATCTTCAAGAACATATACAAGCAAGTAGGGCAAAGATAGTATGATGATTCATGAATCTCACCAATTCAAATATCAAAATGAAGTTCAAGTAGACTTTCAAGAAGAAAGCTCATGAAAGCAGGGAATAAGGAATTGAGCATCGAACCCTCACCGGAAGTGTATCCACTCTAGTCGCTCAAGTGTATAGGGTTGATCACTCAATTCTCTTCTAATCATGCTTTCCAAGATTTGTTTTTCATCTAAAAATCAACAATTATTTAATGCATGCACACATTTATCATGAGGTCTTATTCATAGGTTATAATGGGGCTAGGGTAAAGGTAAGGATGCCTATGGTCAAGTGAGCTTAAAATTTGAATCTTTGATTAACCTAAGCTCTCACCAAACACATATAACAACCTATACAATTCTAATACAATACCTAGCTACCCATGATTCTCACTTTTTCACATACTCATGCATTCTCTTTAATTCACATTCCATATGCATTGTTATTATTACTTTGCTTTGGGGGCATTTTTGTCCCCTTTTTATTGCCTTTCTTTTTCTCTTTTTCTTTTTCTTTTGTATATATTTTTTTCTTTTTTTTCTATATATTTTTTTTCTTTAAAGTATATACAAGCATATCAATGCATATGGTTTTACATATTTAATGCATGAGTATTTACCCAATCCCATGATTTTCAACAAAAATACAAAACACACTTTTACCTCAACCAATGTCCCAAGTTTCCCATACCCAAATGATACACACCCTCACTAGCCTAAGCTAATCAAATATCCAAATTAAGGGACATTTATTATTTTTCACTTAGGGGTAGTGATGTGCTAAAATTAAGAACAAAAAGGATTATAATAGGCTCAAAATTGGCTAACAATGGTTGATGAAAGGTAGGCTATTTGGGTAAGTGAGCTAAATGAAATGATGGCCTCAATCATATAAATTCATGTATATAAGGAATAATGGACATATAGAATCAAACAAATCAAAGATTACAATCATAGAAAGAGAACAATGCACACAAGAATGGAAATAAGTGGTTATAAGATGTAACCACACAATTGGGTTCAAAGCTCACATGCTTGTGTTCTTAGCTCAAAAACCATGTTCCAAAACAAATTCTTCAAGCAAGTTCAACAATTTTTTTTAAATTGGTAGGGTGCCCTAAAAACAGTTTCGTGGAAAAGAAATCATCACCCTAACCAAGTAGTCCTAACATAAAAGAAGTGGTGAAATATGTACAAATTCCAACTAACATGCACCCTATCATGCAATGCAACAACTATTCTAACAAAGACAAAAATTGAAAAATTGGTGTTGAAAAAGGAAATTGTTACCCATGGAGATTGGTTGAACGACCTCCCCACACTTGAAGATTACATCGTCCTCAGTGCATGCAAAGAAGAGCAATGTGGATGAGTTGCTACAATTGATGAGCTCCTTCTAGAGGTTGTGCGGATGAACTTGTTTGTTGCCCCATTAGGAGCCTTTCATTCCGTTCTTTCTTGGTGGCCAACCTAAAAGGAAAGAAAAAGAAAGAAAATTAAGCCTACAACAAAGATATCAAAGCAATAAAATATAGGCGGGGACCAATGCCAAATAAGAGTAAGGTTCTCACTACATGTTAGCTACACATGTAGGTGAGAAAATAATATAAGCTAAGGCATATCACTACACTTGATGCAATGATAATGTCAAAGCATGAAGAGAATGTTGAGCATCAAGTTCAAATGGGAATTAACACAAACAAGATTAGGGATAAGCATGAGAGTATTTGGTCATATCCTAACACAATGACAATAATATACAAAAACAAAGGATAATGAGTTAGATAGGACTAAGGCACTAATCTTGTGTGTAGAGCAAATATTACAATTAATGCCAAATAAATCACGAAGCACCAAGATTAACCAAGAGATTCTCAACAATTGAGTAACAGAATTCAACATCATTATTAAAATCAGAAATTTAGAAAAGAAACTAAAAACAACACTACAACAAATATGGGCTTTATCAACGCCAAATTTTGCAATGCCTTAAAACCGTTCTCTTAGATAGTTTTAGACAATGGTTTTTTATAGTGTTACTGTTGAATTCAATATTTTATTATTTTACAGCAACAAATTAAAACCGTTCTCTTTGACTATTTTAAAGAACGGTTTTATGTCCATTACCATGATTTGGTTTTAAGCAACGGTTTTTTGTTGTTGTTTAAATAATTGTACAAAAGAAACGCATAAAAACCATTGCCAAAATGCTACACTTTAAAACCATTCTATTAGATGGTCTTAGACAACGGTTTTTACAGTGTTACTGTTGAAGTTCAATTTTTTATTACGTTATAGCAACAAAATAAAACCGTTCTCTTTGACTATTTTAAAGAACAGTTTTATAACCATTACAACAATTTTTTATCAAACAATAATTTTTTTATATTATTTAAATAATTATACAAATTTAAATAATTTTTTCTATAAATATTAAATTTTAGAACACTCAAAATTATTGTTATAAATATATTACAAATATTATTTATAACAACAGAAGAAATAAATTTAAAATAGAAGAAATAAATTTAAAATAAATTTTTAATAATGATAATTTTTTGGTTTCATTCCCGCTCTAAAATTTAAGTTAATATTTTTCTAACACTTCAAAAAAATTTCAACAACCTCTCTTTCAAAATAAAACATAGAGACTTGTTAATTTTTCCTTCCTCTATTAGCCCTAGCGCTCCATAACCAACACCACTTATCATTAGAGCCATCATCGAACGATGCCAAACTTGTAACAACCCAAATTTTTGGAAAATTAAATAATAATTTATTTATAATTTATCATATCTGTTGATAATTTTTGTAAGCCCCAGATTTTTAGAAAATAAATAATGAATTATTTATAATTATATATATGATTTTTTTTTAGAAAGGTTATAAGACTTCATGTTTTAAATTAATTTGGTTTTATNTCTGCAGAAATCTGCATAATTGGCAGCAGAACGAATGACTTTTTGGGAGCAGTCCAGACCTAATTTTTAGATGAAATTATTTTTCTGTAAAACTTTAGTCTGTCTTGAAAATTCCATAAAAATTTCAGGGAATTTGGCCAAGTGGTTTGGAAGATATGATTTTTTGAAGTTTAGTGGTTGCTGCAGATTTTTCTGGTTTTCTAGTTCTGCAGTACCAACTTGCAGACGCTATAACTTTTAATTTAAACAGAATTTTGAGTTGCTTTCAAAAGGATTTTAAAGATCTATCAGTCTAGTTTAAGTGAGTGCAAGTTTCATGTTCATATCTGTTTTGTAGACTTAGATAAGTCACTTGGAAGGTCGGTTGTTTGCTGAAAACTCTGAACTGGTTTATGAAAACAGGGCTCCACTTCCAATTGATAATTAATTAATCAAATGAAGTGATATGGACCTGAAACTTGTGGATTCTGAAACTTAGGGATATTGACTGTAATCTCACCAAAATTTAGAGGCAACAGATTAGAATTGAACTAAAAGCTAATAGCATAGAACTAGCACAAATAATATCATTTTGATTGTGTTTTAAGCTAATCATGTTTACCTTTATTTATTTGAATCTAGTTTTACTAATGCAAGTAAAATTGTTGGATAGATTCTTAACAAACAATAATGAGTTCTATCTAGAAAAATATAATTAAAGTGAATGCCACATTCTCAGATTCCCACAGTGCCAGGTTATTGAAGTAAATGCACATTCTTTATTCAGTAAATGGTTTTCTGAAAATGGCAAGCTGGTATGCATGTACAATAGTTATTAGAAGTACCAATGCTTTGTAGTTGATGAATTTCCAATTTGTTATCACTTCAGAGGTTATTGATAGATGAACTGTTATTATGTTGTATTGTTGCACTAAATGCACAATTGTGTTTCCTTGTTGTTTAGGTTGCAAAACTTTTTCAAAAGATTCAAGAAATGGTAAAGAAGAAAGCAATCTAGTATTTGTTTTGATTGGTGAGGCAGAACAAAATTTAACTTAATGCTATATGCTTGTCATGTGCTTTGGGTTAAGTGTGTGGTCATGCAGATGAAGTTGAAAGCCTTGCTGCGGTGAGGAAAGCTGCTATATCCAGTTCAGAACCTGATGTGCGGAAAACGATCCGACACAAAACTCACCGGCAAGTGTACCGGGTCGCATCAAGTAATAAAACTCACGGGAGTGAGGTCGATCCCACAAGGATTGAAGGATTGAGCAATTTTAGTTTAGTGGTTGATTTAGTCAAGCGAATCAAGTGTTGGTTGAGTGATTTGTGATTAATAGAAATTAAATTGCATGAAAAGTAAAGAGAGAGGGGTAAATTGCAGGAAATTAAAGAGAATAGAAAATAAAAGTGCTGAATCTTAAAGAACAAGAAATTAAATGGCAGAAACTTAGAACGCAAGAAATGCAAATTGCAGAATCTTAGAGTGCAAGAAACTTAAATGTCTTGAATTGTAAATGGGTCAGGGATGTGGGATTGCAAAAATTAAATAAGAGAACAGTAAATCTCAACAAACAGAAACGTAGAAGATGGATTTAATTAAACCGGATCTTAAATGCAAATGAAAATAAGCTTGGTGTAGCAATGAAACAAGGAAATTGAAATTGAAAGATGTAGATCTCAGGACTCAAGAGACTAGATAACCAAGTCTAGATCTCACTGCCTTCTTAGATCTAAATTTAGAATTCAATTGCAAGAGATTAAAAATCAAAACAGAAGAAAACTTGGATTCAAATCTCAATTCTCCAATGATGCAGTGAAAGAAACAGAAAGATATCTCAAGGTGAGATTGAGATAGAATTTCCTCAATTCTCCACACCCAAGACTCAAGCAAGTATTGCAATAAAGAAAATGAGAAAATGAAGAGGAAGAGAATTCAATTCTCCTCCCAGATCCAAGTTACAGTCAGTAAATTCAAAAGTAAAAGTTGACGTCTTTCTAAATCAAACTAATATCTATTTATACACTTTCTTCAATTTATCATGGAGCCTTGAATTTGGGCCTTGACCTTGATGGAATTGGATTGAAGATAGCCTCTGTTGATTGCCCTTGGTGTTGGGAAGAAATCCACTTGTGAACCGGACCATGGACCATTTACGTTTGAGTCAACGTTTGCCACTTGTGAACCGGACCATGGACCATTTACGTTTGAGTCAACGTTTGAGGCAAACGTTGACTCAAACATCTTCGTATGTGGCATTATGCAGCTCGGCCAAGTTGCTGTCATCCACATTTGAGCCAACGTGAGCTCAAACGTGGTTCTCCCATGCTACTCCTTTGGCCAACGTTTGGCCCAACGTTTGAGGCAAACGTTGGTGCAAACGTGGCTCAATTAAATCATCAATCAGGGACTCCTCTTCATGCTAAATTGGCGCCAACGTTTGACCTCACGTTTGAGGTAAACGTTGGCGCAAACGTTGGTTTGCTCCAGGGGTGCTTTTGCTTGTTCTTGTGGCGCCAACGTTTGACCTCACGTTTGAGGCAAATGTTGGCGCAAACGTTGCCTTCCCCTGGTGCATATGCCATGCCAACGTTTGCCTCCAAGTTTGAGGCAAACTTGGTCGCAAACGTTGGCCTCCCCTGGTGCATGTGCTATGCAAATGAATGCTAATATTCATTCATTTGTTCATTTGCAATTAAAAATCATGCATGTATTCATTAATTAATTAATAAAGCCAATTGCATTAACGTTGAAAGGGCTTGATATGTTCTTTAGCCAATTTGGCTTTAATATTGCATGCTTTTATTGGCTTTATTAATTAATGCCAATGTATTAACGTAGCATTCATTCTTTAATGATCAAATGCTTTATACATGCATTAATTTTTATTAGCAATGCTAATTAATGAACTTGAACGTTCATTCATGTAATGCCAAGGAACAAATGGTCATGGGCCATGCTTTTTCCTTCCTTAGGCCACGCTTCCCTTGTTTCTTTCTTTTCTTCACCTACAAGTAATCAAAACAACCAATCAAAGTATCACAAAATTCACAAGGTTTATAAATCAATTAATTATCAATTAAATTTAGCTTAAACCTCATGATTTTGTATCAATTAAAGGGTGGTTGATTGATTCAAAGAAACTATGCACTTCCAATCCAAATTACTAACTTATAGTGCAAGAAAGTGCATAAAACTTATTGAAATCAAAGAAAAAGACTAGTAAAACTAGGCTAAGATGACTTGTCATCAGGACCTTCAGATTCTATTCGGGTATACCAATCTCTCTAGTCCTTCCTAGAGGAAAATACCCCTTTTCTTCCCCGCTATTCCTTTTTTTTCTTTCTTTTTTAAAATTGTGTGTGAGAATGTTAAATATCATTTAAAAAATGCAACTGAGAGATGTTGGATTTTTTTGGGTATTTGCATAGTGTGTTAGTAATCCTTAAATATGAATATTTCAGGTTGTAAATGCATTACTAACTCAGATTGACAAGTTAATATCATCTCCAAATGTGATAATCCTAATCACATCCAACATAACTACTGCTATTGGTAAGCCTAAATCAAAACTTCCATTCCTTCAATTATTAGCATTAGGCTTAACATTATATTTAATTTGCTAATTTTTTTTGTTCATAGGAAAATTATTATGAAGTAGAAAAATAACTTAATCACACAAATTGTGAAGATCAAATATTAGAGAGTAAAAATTACCAATTTGTGAAGATGACAATGAATCTATTTGCTATTGTAATATATCAATCTCTTTTCTTTATGATTAGATATGGTTATGATTTAGACTCTTATTATGTAATTTTAAAGTATCTTAGTTTATTTGATTTCTAAAAGATTCACAAATATGTATGAATCTTATAGAATACTTTAAAAATCAAATTTGATGGTAAATATTCAATTAGTTTTCTTTAGTAATTTGATTCAAATAGTTAAGGTTATTTATTGACACTAAATTAAAAAAATAGTTGGAATATTAATTTTAATGCAATATGAGAAAATTATTGTAAATAAAAAAATATATAACTACAAAAGATCATTGTCAAAAGTCACAAAAGGAATGATTTTAAAAAACCGTTTCCAAAAAATGAAACTAATGGTAACACTTTAAAACCGCTGTCTTAGACGACTATTAAATGGCAATGGTATTAAAATTGTCAAAAAAATGACACTAACGATAACGCTTTAAAACCGTTGCCTTTATGAATAATAAAACTACAACAGTTTAAAACTGTTGCCTATTCAGTTATGGTTTTAAACCGTTGGATCATGAAAGAGAATGGTTTAAAGCCATTCCTTATCGAGTAACGGTTCGAAACCGTTGTTTAAAATTTTCTATCAAAATCGTTGTCTATACCAGTAACTTTGGCAACGGTTTTTTTTGTTACCGTTGCCTTAGGTAAAAAACCGTTGCCTTTGAGCATTGGTAACGGCCGCATATACCACAGGTCAAAAACCGTTGCCAAAGCGTTGCCTGAAGTTTTGGGAACGATTTTTCAATGTACGGCAACGGTATTTGATCGTTGCGAAAACCCTTATTTGTTGTAGTGCAAGTTATAAGAACAAAATTAAAATGCAATGGATGATAATATGCAAATGCAACATATGAAAGAAAAATAAAAATAAGAAAAATGAGAAGTGAAATTTTGAAAAGGGGAAAAGTAAGAAAGTAAGAAAGAAGAAGGGGAGAAGAAGAAAGAGGAAAGAAGAAGAAAGGAGAAAGAAGAAAGAAAGGAAAAGAAGAAGAGAACAGAGCAGAAATAGGGGAAATAGGGCGCGGAAGGCAACGCGTAAGCGTCACCCACGCGTGCGTATGGAAGGCAGGAGGGACAAGCGACGCGTAAGCGTCGCCCACATGTACGCGTGGGATGCAGAAAGTCCAGGTGACGCGTACGCGTCACCCACCGTACGCGTGGGTCTAGATTGTGCTATTCGCACAAATCCTGCACCACACTAGCATAACTCTCAGATTTTTGTACCAGGAGTCCCAATATGGCATACGATGCGTACGCGTCGGCCACGCTTACACGTGGCTCGCCACTTTTTTTTTTAACATACGAAAACAGAAACAGGGCACTCTCCTATTTTACAAGCATTCTAAAACAATCAAAAGTCAAATTTAACAACAAATCTTTTAGTTTTTGAAAACATTTTCTAATGCAAAACACACAAAACTTACACTTCAAGAAAAATACAACAACTATTCTTTTCAAAATATGAATGTAACAAACAACCTATCAATTAAAGCAATGTATAAGAGTATAGAAAATAAGAAAAACTACCTATAATGGCAACTCCATTCACTCAATAATTATATTTACAAGAGAATGGAAAGAGTTTACCATGGTGGGGTGTCTCCCACCTAGCAGTTTTATTTAAAGTCCTTAAGTAGGACATTTGGGAGGCTCCTTGTCAAGGTGGTTTATGCTTGTATTCATCCTTGAACCTCCAAGAATGCTTGCTCCTCAATTGGTTGTCAGAATTTCCAGCCATCTTCACCAAACTTGGGTGAGGTTCTTCCCAAGATATGAGCTCCCAAAATTAGTCTTCATGTTGTGATTCGGGATCCCATATCTTATTTTCACACCCATCTTCTAATTGATCATCATGATTCCACTTGGGTGGTAGGCACATAGAATTCTCCTTAGAGCACCAAATTCTCCTCCTAGACCCATACAAATTGGTTCTACACCAACCATTGATCCTAGACCTTGAGCTTCCAACCATAAGGAACCTTAATTGGAAATTCCGCTCAATAACCAATTTTCTCTTGCTCTTAATTCCACAAAGAGCTCTAAGTTGCCTATCCTTCTCAAGCAAACCATATTCAAGTGAGAAATTAAAGCTTAGGGATAAGAATTTTACCCACTTGAATGTTGTGTTGGATGGTGACTTAGGAAGGGATGGTCCTAATGATCTTGCAAGTTTCACTCCCTTGTGCTCTTTTTTGACAACTTCCACCTCTTTACTAGCTTCTTCATTGTTCACCTCAATGCTCTTCACATTCAATCACTTCCTCACTAACCTCTCCTGGCTCTTCTCCATTCGTCATATCACAACTTGGAGGTAATGTGGAACTTATCTCAACATCTACCTCAATTTTAATAGGAGAAGATTCCTCAAACACCAAAGGATCATGTGTTGGTGTGGGATCATCTTCAAGAGGAAGATTTATTGTTTGCTCACCTTCTTCCAATTCTTTATCATTCATTATATGCTTAGGAGGTTGCGCACTATCCTCCTCAACATCATCTTCAAGTTCAATGGAAGAAAGTTCAACAACTTCCATAAAATCATCAACAATATCACTTGGTGTGGAAGTGCTCTCAAGCTTGATGAAATCCACCTCTTGTTCAACTTTGCCTAGGCTTTCAACCACTTCTTCTTCATCAACAATCTCCATCCTTTCCACTTGTTGCACGACACACTCCATGCTCTGCTCTTCAGTTGATTCTCTATATTCATCTGTAGAGATACTTTGGCTACGGTATGAATCTCATGCGTCCAAGTTGGCTTTAATTTTGGCAAGGTTAGCCTCGATAGCTTCATTCATCCTTTGGGCTTCCTCTTCCTTTTGTTGACGGATAATTGCTTGAAGCCGGTCCATTGTTTCCTTGAAGCGATCCATTGGCTCTTGTTCCGCTTGACTCGTATAAGTAGGATCATATTGCTCTTGGATTGATGGATATGGGTATTCTTTCATGGAGGGTTGTGGTAAAAAGGGGAATTCATTTTGTGGTTGAAAGTTATCATACATGGGAGGTGATTCATCTTGGTAAAAATAGTGAGGTGGTGGTTCTTGAGGGTATTGATGATGGAATTGTGGTGGTTCTTGGGAGTAGTTATTTTGGAATTTTTGTGGTTCTATGTATGGTTCATATGGCTCATAAGGTGGTTGGTATGATGGATAAGGATTAGGGTCATATGGAGGTGTTTGGTGATAAGGGGCTTGTGAGTATGGTTGTTGAGGGCTATATTGAGGGAAGGGGTCATATGTATATGGTGGTTGTGGTTGACAATCATAATGAGGGTTACAACATACATTGGATTGGTATGCATTAGGAGTTGGATTGTACCCATAAGAAACTGGAGGAGGTAGTTGCCAAGAAGGTTATCCATAAGCTTGAGGCTCCTCCCATCTTTGATTGTTCCACCCTTGATGCATGTTTTCATTGTAATTTCCATCTCCTACAACATAGTTGTAACCACACTCATAGCCAAAAAGGTGAGAATTCATGGTGGTAAATAAAAAAGGCTAACAAAAATAAGCAACAAGTCCTAAACCTAACAAAAACTAACAAACAAGCAAAAGGCAAACATATTCACTTATTCACAATAGCCAATAATATAACACCATTGCAATTCTCCGGCAACGGCGCCATTTTGATAAGAGATGATTTATTATGTTGTTATAGAATTTCACAAATAAACTCTCATTGTAAGTATAGTTCTAAACCAACAAACAATCCTACATCAAAAATTTGGTTGTCACAAGTACAAACCCCAATAAGAATTAACCGAAGTATTTAAACCTCGGGTCATCTCATAAGGAATTACAATGAAGTGCTCAATTATTGGCTATAAAGAACAAGGGGGTTTGATTTATAATTGGCAAGGAAATATAAAAGCAAGAAAGTAAACAACAAGAACTAATAAAATAAAGGAAATAACTCTTGGATAGACATAGGTAATTTGAGATCACCATCCTTTTCTACAAACCAAATATTGACAATTATGAGGGACCAACCCATTTAGTCTACTTCTAAGCTTTAAGTACGTAAAATGTCTACTCCTAAGCTTGAAGTACGTCAAATAGGCTTGATCAACATCAACCCATAAGTCCTAACCTATCTACCAATCAGCTTAGTAGTGGGTTAGCGTTAATGGGTATCAAATTGACCACATAGGGTTCTCAAATCACCAATTCAATGAGACCCAATGACTTAAGGTCACTCAATTCTCTTAGCCTAGGCCAAGAGTCAAGAAAACTACTCAAAAACTAGAGAAAACATTTCATCAAACACCTAGAGTGCAATAAAAGTAAACATCACAAAATACAAGAATTAACAAAATTCATAACTATCATAAGCAAGAAATCAACAATAGCAATGAAGGTAAACATAAAAGAAGACATGGAAACATAACATTGTATTAGAAGAAATCAAGATCCAACAATTGTTCATCAACATAAAAGAGAGCAAAATAAGAAATTAACAAGAGAAACTAAGAAGATTAAGGCAATAGAACACTAAAATATAAAGAGAATTGAAATGAAAACAAGAATTGAAAGAGAAAATTGAGAGAGATTAACCTAACTTTACCCTAATTTCTATCCTAAATCTAGAGAGAGGAGAAAGCTTCTCTCTCTAGAATTCTACGCTTAAACATGATGAAAACTCAAACTATGACTACTTGGTTCATTTCCCCTTCAATCTTTGGGTTCAATAGAATCAGAAATGAGTTGGATTGGGCCCAAAATGCCTCAGAAATTGCTGGCCATGAGTTGTCTTAAGTGAGTCACGTTGATCCTGCGACGCTTGCGCGTGGAATGATGCGTACGCATCACCAAACGCAAGGCAACTATGGAAAATTTTATATTATTTTGAAGCTGCGGATGTTAGCTTTCCAACGCAACTGGAACCGCCTCAGGACCTCTTCAGCATAAGTTTTGATCGTTTTAGTACGAAGAGGTCAGGATTGACAGCTTTGCAATTCCTTCATTTCTTCATGAGTTCTCCCACTTTGCATGTTTTTCCTTCATTCCTTCAATCCAATCTTTGCCTTCTAAACCAAAAATCACTTAACAAACATATCAAGGCATCGAATGGAATTAAAGTGAATTAAATTTAGCTATTTTAAGGCTTAAAAAGCTTGTTTTCACACTTAAGCACAAATTTAGGGAGAATTAAAAAACAATACTATTTCATTGAATAAATGTGAGAAAAGTTGATAAAATCCCCTAAATCAAGCACAAGATAAACCACAAAATTGGGGTTTATCACTTGCCCAATCCTTTCTAGAGGTATTCATAATTCTTTCCAGGATTCTCTTTAGTTTTCTATTTGAGACTTCAGCTTGCCCATTTGTCTGTGGATGATATGGGGTGGCCACTTTATGGCAAATTCCATATCAGTTTAGCACAGAGGCAAGCTGTTTCTTGCAGAGATGAGTTCCTCCATCACTGATTAGTGTTTGAGGGACACCAAACCTACTGAAGATGTTCTTTTGGAGGAACTTCATTACTACTCTAGTGTCATTCGTGGGTGATGCGACTGCCTTAACCCATTTAGACACATAATCTACTGCCATGATGACTAAAAAGAATTCACTATATCATTATAATGAATCTGTCTTTGGCAAGTATACCAAATTGTCGTCAAGTAATAACTCACTATGAGTGAGGTCAAATCCCACAGAGATTGATTGATTGAGCAATTTTAGTTGATAAGTGATTTGGTCAAGCTAATAAAAAAGAGTTGTTGAGTGCAGAATTCTAAATAGTAGAATTGTAAATTACTTAAGGATAAGGGGAAGCAATAAAGTGCAGAACTATAAAGAGCAGAAAAGTAAATGGTAGAAACATAAATGACTGAATTGTAAATGGGAAATGGGTTGATAGCAAAAATTAAAGAAAGCTATAAATAATAGGGAAGATAAGGATAGGGAAGATTAATTGGAGTTGGGAGATATTGCTCTCTTTGGATTAAACATAGATTCTCTCATTTTCAATCATGTAACTCATTGACCTCTTGGCAATCATGATTGAATGAACCCCAATGTCTTGGTGATTCAATCTCTAAAATCTTGATAATCAGCCAATTCCTTGGTCTAATTGCTCATGAAGAGAGATAGGCTTGGTCCCTGATTTTACCAAACATCCTCATAGATCCAAATAATTGGGTAGATTTCATGTCACCATATCCAGTCCCAAAACCCACATCTACTCAATGTGAGAAGGGATTTCAAGCATGGTTTCATGTTTCCTTTTCCAAAGATCCCATGAAACCCAATTTGCATTCAACCTCTTTTCTAAGATGATTGAATACTAAACATGAAAAACGAAATTCCTTCTAGAAAATCAAAGAGAAGATGAAGAGAAGAAGAAATTCACTATCAATTAATCCATCAAAGACAATATAGCTCCCTCCCCCAATGAGAGGGAGTTTAGCTACTCATAGCTTAGGAAAAGTACAAGAAATGGAAGAAGATGAAGTAAAGTATAAAGTAAAGTTCCAAGCTAACCAAGCCCCTTTTAGTACTTTCAAGGGGTATTTATACTACTCTTATCACAAGAAATAAAAATTACAAAAAGGAAAAGAAAATTACAATTGGAAACTAAGGAGAAAAATCATTAAATTGAGACATGTGCCTGGCGTGTGAGTGGCGTGCAACACTGAGCTCAATGGATTGGCCTGGCGTGCCACGTGTAGCTTCCAAGTGGCATGGTCCCTTTGTATAGCTAGCCTGGCATGCCACACCTTCGAACTCATGTGGCTCACCCAAGAAATATCTCTCTTCTTCTTCTCTGATAACTTGAACTAGCGTGGCACGCCCATTGCTGGCGTGTCACGCCTTCAGCAAAGCCCTCATTCTTCTCATCTGGATAGTATAACTGGCGTGCCACGCCCAGTGGTGGTGTGCCACGCCTTCAATGAGATCTTCAATCTCGTCTCTAGAAGGTTGAACTGGCATGCCACGCCCAGGTCTGGCATGCCATGCCCTCGATAAGGCCTTCAATCTCTTCTCTGGAAAGTTGCACTGGCGTGCCACGCCTAGGTCTGGCGTGCCACACCCTCTATGGTGCATGATCATTCTTCTCTGGTCCAGTGAACCGGCGTGCCACACCTAGGAATCAAGTGGCACGCCCATGATATGAACAAGATTGGCGTGCCATGCCCCAAGCATCAAGTGGCACACCCATTAATATCTTGCCTTGGCGTGCCACGCCTAAAGCCCCAAGTGGCACGCCTTCGAGGAAGCTTTGTCTCTTCTTCTTTGGAAAGTTGTACTGGCGTATCACACCCTTGTTGGAGATTCACTTTCCTTCTCTAGTCAATTGAACTGGTGTGCCACGCTCAGACTCAAGTGGCACACCCATAATAGAGTTGAGCTCTTCAAGCTTGGCGTGCCACGCCTAGAACTCAAGTGGCACACCCATAGTGTTAATCCTCCCATTCCCCTCTGATTATTTGAACTAGCGTGCCACGCCCATTACGGCTGATAGAGTTGGCGTGCCATGCCTAGGTTGGCGTGGCACGCCCGGTACAAGCCTTCAAGGATCCTTCTCTAGCCAGAATGCCTAGCGTGCCACGCCCTTTGTAAGCCTTGGAGTCCCTTCTCTGGAAAAGATAACTGGCGTGTCACGCCCATTACAGCTGATAAAGTTGGCGTGCCATTCCTAGGTTGGTGTGGCACGCCCGGTACAAGCCTTCAAGGATCCTTCTCTGGCCAGAATGCCTGGCGTGCCACGCCCTTTGTAAGCCTTGGAGTCCCTTCTCTGGAAAAGATAACTGGCGTGCCACGCCTGGCCTTGGCATGCCATGCTCATTGTGGTTCATCTCCTTGGCATGCCACACTTGGCCTTGGTGTGCCACACCCATTGTAATCTTCAAGGACTATCTCTGGAAGCAATAGCTGGCGTGCCACGACCTAGTCTGGCGTGCCAAGCCCATAGAAGCTTCTTCTTCCTTGCTCCCTGGAGTTGATAGTTGGCGTGCCACGCCCAGTAGCTGGCGTGCCACGTCTATTCAGATTGTTGGCGTTTGCGCCAAGTAGCATGCCCAGTGCACACGCCCAGCTCCTTTTTCTTGCTCCCTCTTTCTTTTGTTGCTATTTTCACCTGAAATTCAAACAATACTCATTTCAAAGCAATGTCTCATAAAATTCATAATTTGGTTCATGTAATTGCATCAATTGAATGAGAATTTACTACTTCTATGGACCTTTTAGACGAGAGAAAGGGGTAGATGATGTAAGTCATCACAACACCAAACTTAAATTTTGCTTGTCTCCAAGCAAATCAATGTGAACTATTTTTAATTGATTGAGACTTGACCCTTAAGAGATCTATTCACAATTAGAGATAGAGGCTAAGTATCAATTCATGCATGAACTTTGTTATTGCTTTCATATCACAATGAACCTATAGACTTTTGAGGATTTTTTTAAGTGCTTGCCTTCAGAGCCCGTTTCTATTGGTTGTCACCTTGAAGTAGTAAGACTTGTTATTTTTCCTTTGATTGCTCTTCTTTTTTTTTTTCATTCCTCTTTTGTTTCTTTGATTGACTACGACTCTAAGTATTTTGTCTCAAGACAACCCTTTAGTTTAAGCTTTCAATTAGCATTCCCAAACCAGTTGGTTTTAGGGTACTAGGTGCTGAAACACCCCTAAGAATTTACTTGCTCAGGTCTCTCTTCTTGACACATCTTCACCACAAGCATCTACTAGGATTCTTGGCTCTTTGAGCTATTTGTTTCTTTCTTTAATCCTAGTAGTTGATGCTCAGAACCTTTGGTCTTTGCTTAATACTTCTTGGTTTTATGGATATTCAAGGGTCATCCTTGGCATCTACTTGTTATGTCCTCTATGTCTAAGTGTTCATTATGGTCTACTTACTTTCAGATTTTTATTCATAATTCCATACTTGTTCCTCATCTCTTAATTTGAGTTAGCTCACTTGGGTCTTAGTCTCTCACTCTTGTTTTTTTACAACTCATCATTGACTTTTATGGAAACAACAAATTTTATTTATGCAATGAAAATTTAACAAAAGGACATTTCCTTTCTCAATATAAAAACTGGAATTTAAAGGACTTATAGAATGACTCTAAAACATAGAAAAACTAAACAACAACTAACATATCAAGACACTACTAGTAGTAAATTCAGAAAATAAATTTTAACCATAGGACTCAACAACCTTTTACTCATCAGCAGCTTCAATGCATAGGTCCTTTCCCTTTATCCTTCTTCTTAGAGGACTCATCACCATCCTTCTTCTTAGAGGCTCCTTCTTGTGCTTGAGTGTCCCTTGGCTTCTTGCATGAATATTGGATAATTAGGGTTCAAATTGGCTACCGCATTACATAAGTGATTCAGCTTCGCTTGTGTGTATATATCATACTATCTCTTGGATGTGGTCCTAGCCTCATAGACGGGTAAATTCAGAAAGGTTCCTCTATTGCACTTGATTTTACTCCATGATCTTATTAAGGCTGCCTTGCATTTCTCCCTAGTGGAACTGTCCCTGCTGCTCTTTCATGTATTCCACACTTCCTTGAAGTTGCTAAATGTTCTCTTGCATTTGCTCCCATTGTTTTTGCTGCTCCCTAAGTTGAGTGACATCTTCTTGCAGATGGTTGATGTTCCCTTACATTTGGTGAATGTTTCCTTGCATTTCTTTCTAGTTAAAGCCTTCCAGAAATTGTGCTTGAAACTATGGAATAGGTGTTGGTAGTTGCAAATATGGTGCTTGAACATAAGCTTCTTCATGTTGTGGTGGCCCTTGTGGTTCTTGCACATGAGCCCTATGTCCCTTGGCTCTTTGTAGTGGGTTGATGGCCACCACTTTTTCCATTTTCTAGGCAGTGATTGGTTTCTCTCGATCAACCAATGTTTAATCTAGTACCTTTTCCACTCCAGCCTCATCACACAGTCACTGAATGATGCTTGGGAAGGCTAACCTTGTGCTATCTTTGGTGCTTTTTAGCACCCTATGGA
This sequence comes from Arachis ipaensis, assembly GCF_000816755.2. Taxonomy (NCBI): domain Eukaryota; kingdom Viridiplantae; phylum Streptophyta; class Magnoliopsida; order Fabales; family Fabaceae; genus Arachis; species Arachis ipaensis. Next base: position 69,248,684 of record NC_029789.2, on the reverse strand, counting down.
TGTTGGTTACTATCATCTCCCTCATATCGATGTTCTCCCCTTCATTATGCTATAAATTAGCACAGTCCTTTCCAAAGTTACCTCCGAAGTGTTAGAGGTGGGGTTGAGGGATCTCCTCACAAAATCTAACCACCCTCTAGCTTGAGGGCGCAAGTCTCTACTTCTCAGCTGGTTTGGTCTCCCATCTTTGTCATTAATCCACTGGACATTGAGGACACAAATCTCATTCAAGATCTCTTCAAAGCCAGGATCAAGTTGCTTCACCCTTTCATCATAGCTTCGGGTGGAACTTGTGTGCCTTACCCCTAGCATCCTGTCCAAATTTGCAGAGCTATAGTCAATGCTCTTCCCCCTCACATAGCTTTAGTAGTCATATGCTTGACCCGGTTGTGGCATTGTATTTGCATAGAACTCTCTCACTAGGCTTTCGACCACCTTTTTTGGTGGGTTGCATAGGATAGCCCAACCCCTCCTGTTGATTTTGATGTTGATCTCTCTATGCTCATCTCTCCCTAGTTGGAAGCCAACTTTAGGGATTATTTGCCTCTCACTCACCCACCTATAAAACTGGTTTTGGTGGAAGAATGAGAGAAACTTGAACTCATTACAGCTTGAGGAGCCTGAGGAAGCTTCCTTGGTCTTTCTCTTCTTTGAACTGGTGGCTTTTGGTGGTGCTATTTAGGTGTGAAGATAGGGTTTAAAGAGTGATGAAAAGGGTGAAGAGAGAAAGAAAAGCAATGGTTTGATTTAACATCAAACTTAGGACTTGATTGTCACAATCAAGAAAGCAAGAAACAAGGAAAGAAAGAGGGCAAAGAAAAAGGGTAGATGTTTCAGTTGATAGGAGAGAAGTGTGTAGTGTGGAGAAGAGGGGTGGGTGAGTGCATTATATAAAGGAGGGAAGGGAAAAAACTGGATGGTGTGAATTGGCAAAAATTTAAAGCTTTCACACTTGGAAGTGGTGAACAACGTGGGGAGAAGCGCCAACCCCCAACTGTTTAGCTTTCTTCAGATTTTTTAGTTTCAAAGTGTGAAGTACAGTTTGACTCCTTGACTTGATGAGTGATCAATGTCATGTGGGTCCTACCTCTCATGAAAATTCAGTTACACAATTGCATTAGTGATCAAAACTTGCTTCAAATTCTTCTAGTTAAATAGCATTTAATTTGTGTCTCTTGGACACCAAACATAGGTTCATTGCATATAGTAATTGGTCTCATGATTGAGCTTTATTGTATACATTATGATTGGAATAAAATTAATTTATTCATACCCTTCCACTTCCATTTCATATGTACATAATAAAGTGCTCGTTTCATGCACCCACCAATTTACTAATTGCATTCAGGCATTACTCAATTGGGCTAATCTTGCATGTATGTATGGAATGGGTTTCCCATGGTGGTGGCCACACCAAACTTAAGTTTGGGCTTACTCTTAAGATTAATTCAATTGTTTTGATGTAAGCTCAAAATAAGTGGGTTGGTGGCCACACCAAACTTAGCTCTTTAGCTAGTTCTTCAACCTGATTAACATCATATAATGTGGCATGCAAGGTTGCACCCTTAGCAAGACTAAGAAGCTTTTGGAGCTCAAATCAAGGAAGCTATCAACTATTTGACTAACAACTAAAACTGGAAGAAAAATAACCTAAGTAACTAAACATAAGCTAATCTAGAAAGCTTGAAATTGAAAGGATTTAAGTGTTGGGGTGCTTCCCAACTAGCACTTTTTTAACGTCACTAGCTTAACGGTTCTTCCTCTTCAGCTGAGGTTGTAGTTCGGTCTTTGCTCATCTAATGATTCTCCCAAGTAGTGCTTAAGTCTGTGGCCATTGACAGTGAAAGTCCTCTGAGTTTTCTCATACATAAGCTCCATATGACCATAAGGAGAAGCCTTTATAATTATGAAGGATCCAGACCATCTTGACTTTAACTTCCCTGGGAAAAATTTGAGCCTTGAGTTATATAATAGCACTTTTTAACCTTCTACAAACTCTCTTCTTGCCAGCTTTTGATCATGCCATTTCTTTGTTTTCTCCTTGTAAATCTTGGCATTTTCATAGGCTTGAGATCTGAATTCTTCCAACTCAATGAGTTGCAACAACCTTCTTTCTCTAGCTGCTTGATTATCAAAGTTCAACATCTTTAGAGCCCAAAATGCTCTATGTTCAAGCTCCATTGGTAGATGACTGATAAACCACTATTTTATGGTTTATCTTATGCTAATTTGAGTGGTTTTTATCAATTCTTTGCACACTTATTCATACAATTTGCATGATTTTACAAATCCTTCCCAATTTTGTTCTATGATTGAAAATTTACTTCCTAAGCCTTTAAATTGTGTATTTTTAATTCCTCTATATACCATTCGATGTCGTGATCTGTGTGTTGAGTGTTTTCAGGCTATATAGGGCAGGAATGGCTTAGAGGATGGAGAGGAAGCTTACAAAAATAGAAGGAACACAAGAAACAAAAGAGATGACCAGCGAGCTTCGACGCGCACGCATGGCTCACGCGTGCGTGTGACTTGGTGCAATCCACAGCGACGTGTGCGCGTACCTGACGCGTACGCGTGACTTGCACAGAAGACCATCGATGCGTACGCGTGACTGATGCGTACGCGTGACGTGCGCCACGTGCAGAAATTGCAGAAGACGCTGGGGCGATTTTGGGATGAGTTTGGACCCAGTTTTCGGCCCAAAAAACACAGACTAAAGTCAGGAAACAAGCAGAGATTCAACACACATTCACATTTACACAGTTTTAGTTTTTAGTTTTGAATATTAGAGAGAAAACTACTACTTCCCCTAGGGTTCTTCATATTCATAGTGTTAGAGTTTTATGCATTTGATTTGGATATTGAGAAGAGTCACTACCTCCGTTGAAGTCTTTATCATTATAGTTTGTTTTCGTATTCCCTTTCTCTTTTATTGCCCATTTACCCTGTTCAGAGTTACATATGGATATCTTTGATTTTGGAATTTATTAATGCAAAGAATTATTTTTAACTTTAATTAATTTTTTGTTATTATCTTATTTGAATTACCATGTCTTCTTTTCATTCCCTTTATATGTTTATGAAAATGGCATTCATGTCTATGGAGTAGACTTCCAACTTGACTTGGGAGTTGATTAATAGAAGACCCTTGAGTTGGAATACTCAAGTGTCAATTTTAATTGGAAGTTGTTGGCTGGCTCTCTAATCTCTAACGCTAATCCTTCCTTAGGAGAGGATTAGGACTTGGGAATCAGAGTTGGTTATTTACTTGACTTTTCTTTATTAAGTAAAGGATAACCAAGTAGAACAACAACCTCTTACTATTACACTTGGGAAAATCCAACAAGGATAGAATTTACGATTAATCTTCTCCCAGTCAAGGCTTTTTATTTTAACTAGATAAATTCTCTCGTTAGTTTTCATTGCTTTAACTATTAATCATTTTATCCTTCCATTCTCCAACTCTAAAATTTCTCAAAAAATTCCTGACCAATAAATTGCACACTTTTGTCAACTCATTGGGAGACGACCTGGGAATTCTACTCCCAGTATTTTATTCTTTGATTGTTACAACTCTTTTAAATTGATAAGCGGAATTTTTATTGGTTAAGAACTATACTTGCAACGCTGTTCTTATTTGGCGCCATTGCCAGGGAGTCGCAACAGTGTGCTAAATTATTGGTTGGTGTAAATATTTTTAAATTTACATATTTACATATTTTATTTTATTTTATTACCATGAGCTGTATGTTTCTTTCATTGAATGACGTGTTCACTACCTGATCCGAGCTTAGCCGCGTTTGATCCTGAGATCGAAAGAACTATTTCACATATTAGGCGAGCTCGACGTCAGTTAGCCTCTGAAGGTGGTGAAGTGGTTACTACCAATTCACCAGTCTTATCAGAAGGCGAATCTAAAGCGCCATTTGAGGAAGAAACAAGCTCTTCTTCTACTGATTCTGTTGATTTACACGCAGGTGATATGGCAGAGCCCAGAAGGATTACTCTCCAGGAAGCAGGAGCTCCGAACTTTACACTGCAATCATATCAAACGTGTCCTCCAAATTTGGCTGCGGATTTTGAACTGAAGACTGCGCTAATTAATCTACTGCCCAAGTTTTATGGCCTACCTGCTTAAGAGCCTATCAAGCACCTCAGAGATTTCCAGACAGCCTGCTCAACTACTAGGCATCATGGTGCGGATGAGTTTACTTTATGGCTATATGCGTTCCCATTTCTCTAGAGGGAAAGGCAAGGGAGTGGTTCTACACTCAACCTGAAGAAGTTGTTATTAATTGGGATCTACTCAGAAGAGAATTCCTGGACAAGTTCTTTCCAACTGAAGTTACAGATAGACTGAGAAAAGAAATATCATGCATTATCCAAGGAGAATCAGAGACCCTTTACGAGTACTGGGAGCATTTCAGGAACCTCCTAGACTCATGTCCCCATCATATGCTTGACCAGTTGGTGTTGATTAGCTATTTCACACAAGGCATGAAGCCTCGAGACAAGACTATATTAGATGCTGCGAGTAATGGCTCTCTGACCAAGTACAAGACGGCAACAGAAGCGTCGCAACTGATCGCCGATCTAGCTAAGTCTACCCAGAATGCCAGGCATAGAAACAACCATCCCAAGGCTGTTGTGGAGGTTTCCTCTAATAGTGAGACTGCTGCTCTCACAAAGACCCTGGGAGAGATGACCAACATACTGAAGTAGCTACAGCTAAATCAACAGTAACCTCAGCCTCCTCCACAATAACAGTGTCAACAGTTGGTTCCGTAGAGAGTGTGTGGAATATGTGTCTGCTATACTCATTACACTGATGAATGTCCATAGCTCCAACAACAAGAAGACAACACCTTGGCAGCTACTAGCAACTACTATAACCACCCGAATCAAGGGAATTATCAACAAGGCGGTAATTATAACCAAGGTGGGAACTACAATCAAGGTTGGCAAGACAACACCAACCAGGGATGGAGAGATAATTCTAACCAAGGATGGAGGGACAACTACAATCAAGGAGGTAGAGACAACGGTGGAAATCAGAGGTGGAACAACAACAACAATCAGCAGAACCGGTATCAACAGAACCCGCCATACCAATAGTAGAACCAAGGCCAGACTTACCGAGCACCTCACCAAAGGCAAGCCCAGGCGCCTCATAACAACCAACAGCAAGCCCCTCAAATTACTTACCCCTTCCTCTCCCAATGATGAGATGCTTTGCTCTATTGCGCAAGGACAAAAAGACATTCAGAATACACTTAACTCTACCATAAATGGTCTTAACTCCACTTTACAAGCTCTTATCTCCCAGTTGGAACCACCACCTACTCCCAACAATGAACCTTCAAGCTCCAATGAACTTCCTTCTCAACCTTTATCCAACCCCAAAGGTGGAATCAATGCCATTACTTTGAGGTCCAGAACCACACTGCAAGAGAGGAGTCATGAGGAGCCAAGCTCAAAGGAAGACATTCAAGTTAAAGACATTATTGTGGTAGAAGATGTTAAAGAAGAGAAGGAAGTACAAGACATGGTTGAAGAAGAAGTGGCTCAACCAAGGAATGGAGCACCAAAAGAAGATGAAGTTACAAGAGAAGCCATTCCCATCCCTTTTCCACACCTTGCTAGGAAATCCAGAAAGCAGATGGAGCTAGACCCCAAGATGGTGGAGATCTTCAAAAAGGTTGAGTTAACTATTCCCCTTTTTTATGCCATTCGCCAGGTACCTAAGTATGCTAAGTTTCTAAAGGATTTATGCATGAATAAAGATAAAATACATGATTTAGAAACTATTCCTCTAGGTAGTTCTATTTCTGCTTTAATGGGTGCTGTATCGGAAAAATGTAGTGATCCGGGTCCATGCATGGTTACTATTACTATTGAGGGTGTACAATTTTTCTGATTGCATGTGTGATTTAGGTTCATGTGTTAGTATTATGCCATTATCTGTATATGATGCTTTGAGGCTCCCTCCCTTAAAAAGGTAAGCAGCACGTTTTGTTTTGGCAGATAAAAGTATAATCTCGGTGGTTGGAGTTGCTGAGGACGTGCTGGTGAGTATTAAGGGGCTAACATTCCCTATTGACTTTTACATTTTGGAGATTCTCCCTAATGACTCAGGAAGACCATTATCCATCCTGCTTGGAAGGCCATTTCTGAAGACTTCAAGGTTCAAATTGGATAACTTTTCAGGAACTTACTCTTTTGAGATAGATGGCAGAGTAGTAAGCTTCAACCTGGATAAAGCTTTGAAGCACCCTTCGAAAGATCACTCCATCTTCCAGTGCGACATCATTGATGAAACTGTAGCTGCAGTTCACCATGAAGAAGTAAAAGAGATGGACGTGGAGCAAGGTGCAAGTGTGGGGAAACTCTCTGAGCTTACTGAAGACACCTTGCCACCACTAATGGTTCCAGATGATCAAGTGCCTAGCCATGACCAGAAAATAGAGTTGAAGCCCCTTCCACCCCACCTCAAGTATGCTTACCTTGAGGATAATCAGAAGCTTCCAGTTATCATTGCAAGGGAACTCACTTCCCAACAAGAGGAGCAATTGCTTAGTGTGCTGAGAAGACACAAGAAAGCTATTGGGTGGAGCCTGGCGGATATAGTAGGCATCAGCCCTCGAGACTGTGAGCATCGTATATTTTTAGAAGAGGGAGCAAGGCCTGTCCGTCAACCTCAAAGGAGGTTGAACCCCACCATCTTAGAAGTTGTCAAGAAGGAAGTAACCAGACTGCTTGAAGCTGACATCATCTATCCAACCTCCAATAGTGAATGGGTCAGCCCAGTACAAGTGGTACCCAAGAAGTCTGGAGTCACAACAGTGAAGAATAAGCATGGGGAACTGATGGCAACTAGAGTGCAGAACTCCTGGAGGGTGTGCATTGATTATAGGCGCCTCAACTAGGCTACTCGCAAGGATTACTACCCCCTGCCCTTCATCGATCAAATGCTTGATCGCCTGTCAGGTAAATCACACTACTGTTTTCTAGATGGTTACACTGGCTATTTTCAAATTCATATAGCTCCTGAAGATCAGGAGAAAACTACTTTTAGATGTCCCTTTAGAACATATGCATACAAGAGGATGCCTTTTGGCTTGTGTAATGCACCAGCTATGTTCCAAAGGTGCATGATGAGTATTTTATCAGATCTTCTGGAGAGCTGTATGGAAGTTTTCATGGATGAATTTAGTGTGTATGGTGATTCGTTTAGCCTTTGCTTGGATAGTCTAGCTGGAGTAATAGATAGGTGTGTTAGTTCAAACCTTGTCTTAAATTTTTGAAAACTATCATTTTATGGTAAAACAAGGTATTATTCTAGGACATGTTGTTTCTAATACTGGCATTTTCTGTAGATCCAGCAATGGTAGATGTTATTTCTAGTTTACCTTACCCCTCCTTCGTGAGGGAAGTCCGTTTATTTCTTGGTCACGCAGGTTTCTACCAGCGATTTATCAAGGACTTCAGTAAGGTAGCATTGCCTTTATCCCAACTGCTACAGAAGGATGTTGAGTTCAAGCTGAGTAAGGACTGCATGGAAGCATTTGATAAGCTGAAGATCGCCTTGACTAAAGCTCCGATTGTGAGAGGGCCAGACTGGAGCCAGCCATTTGAGATAATCTGTGACGCCTCCAACTATACAGTAGGAGCGGCGCTGGCTCAGCGCGAAGGTAAGGACCCTTTTATAATTGCCTATGCTTCTAAGACCTTAGACGCTGCTCAGTCTAATTATACTACCACTGAAAAAGAGCTTCTGGCCATTGTTTTTGCTCTGGATAAATTCCGAGCCTACTTGCTTGGTACTAAGTGGTAGTATACTCAGACCATGCATCTCTAAAATATTTGTTAGCTGAAAAAGAGTCTAAACCAAGGTTAATATGTTGGATATTATTGCTGCAAGAATTTGATTTAGAAATAAAAAATAGGAGTGGTTCCCAGAATTTAGTGGCGGACCACTTGAGTCACCTAGAGCACATTAAGAGTGACTCCACTCCTATCAACGATGCTTTTCCATTTGATAGCTTGCACGCTGATGAAAAGTCATCTTAGCCTAGTTTCACTAGCCTTTTTCTTATATTTTCATTTGAATTATGCACTTTCTTGGGCCATAAGCAAGCCAATTGGGTAGATTTTCATGCTTCATAAAATCAACCATAGATGAATTAATGCAATTTCATGAGGTTTTATGCTATAATTGTCACATATTATGAAAGAATGAATATCTCATGATTTTGAGCATAGCTTTGATGTGTTTGGTTGATTAATGATAGGTGAAGAAAGCTTGGAGAAAGGTTGAAGCAAGAAGGAATGGCTAGGAGGAAGAGAGGACAAAAGTTTGAGCAAAAGTTTGCCTCAAACTTTAGCTCAAACTTTTGGAATAAGTGAAAACGAACCAGGGAGCAAAAAGCTTGACCAAAAGTTTGCCTCAAACTTTTGTGCAAACTTTTGGGCAAAAAGCTTGAGCAAAAGTTTTTCTCAAACTTTTTGGCAAACTTTTGGCATCACAAATCAACACCCTGGAGAGCAAAAGTTTGCGCCAACGTTTGCCTCAAACTTTTTGGCAAACGTTGGCGCTATGAACAACACACCCTGGAGAGCAAAAGCTTGCGCCAACGTTTGCCTCAAACTTTTTGGCAAACGTTGGCGCCATGAGTGTGCAAGGGGGAGCCAATGTTTGAGCAAAAGTTTGATCCCAAACTTTGGCTCAAACGTTGGTAGCAGCAA
>NC_029789.2:69200153-69238776 GCF_000816755.2 Arachis ipaensis | reverse complement strand
ATTCTCTGTTTACTGCTTTCAAGCTCATTTACATTTCTGCTTCAAGATCCGATTCAATCCAATTCATCTTCCACTCTTATGTTTGTTGCAATTTTACTTTTCCTTGTTTAATTTCTGCAAATCCAATTCCCAATTCCCTTTACAATTCAAGCCATTTACATTTCTTGCACTTTAAGATTCTGCAATTTACATTTCTTGCGTTCTAAGTTTCTGCCATTTAATTTCTTGTTCTTTAAGATTCAGCACTTTACATTTCAGCTCTCTTTAATTTCATGCAAATTACCCATTCCCTTTATTTTTCATGCAATTTAATTTCTGCAAGTTACAAATCACTCAACCAAATCTTGATTCTCTTGACTAAATCAACCACTGAACTAAAATTGCTCAATCCTTCAATCCCTGTGGGATCGACCTCACTCCCGTGAGTTTTTATTACTTGATGCGACTCGGTGCACTTGCCGATGAGTTTTGTGTCGGATCGTTTTCCGCACATCAATTTTTTGGCGCCGTTGCCGGGGATTGATTAGATTGACAATGATTAAGTAAAGTGGAGATCTAGATCAAGCATTTTTTTTTACTTTTCTGTTCTTTAATTTTCAATTAACCCACTAACTGTTTGAATTTTTGCCTGAGATAACTGAAACTTCGCTTTAGCAACAAAGTGAAGTTTTCCTGGAAAGTTCTGGCTCTATGCAATGCTCTTACTTACACAAGAGAAGCAATTTCTGCCACTAATCTCCCAAGTCCATCAACTGTTTGATACTTTGTGCCAGCTAACCTTCTGAATCACATTCTGAGCTTGAAAATATTCAATCATCACTTGAATTGTTTGTGACTGTGTAGATCATGGAGGGGAACTCAACAAATTCTAGCAATCATGAGAGTAATATCCCCACCTTGGATGATAATGTAACCCATAGTTCGAAGCAACTATCCATAGCCATGAATGATGTTGCCCAATGGTTTGAAGCCTTTCCACAATGAAGCATTATCGGATGGGAAGAACTGATGAGCTTGGAGAACTCATTCTAATGGGAGGGGGTTTGAGAACCAAAACCAAAGACCAAGGGACTTCAACTGCAACAATCCCAGCTTCAAAAATCAACATAAAACACACCCCCACAACAACAATCACACACACTTCCAACCCCGTCCTACTTCACCATTCGTCCAAAATGACCTTCATCGACCACCACAATTGACACAGCCACAACCACTTCCAACCTTTCAAAGAATCTATATTCTAGAAATGCTGATGGAGAGGTTCATGAAAATTCAAGAAATGATGGCAATAGAGCAGGAAGAAATAAAGAAACATCAAGAGATGATAAGCAAGAACCAAGAGGCCTCACTCAGAAGACTTGAAAGGAAGATAGAACAACTGGTTCAAAACCTTGCTGAATTGGGTGAGAAGAAGGGGACTCTAAACCCAAAGAGCCATGAATAGGATGCTGGGTTGAAAGAGAAGGGAGTCATAGAGGAGAGTAAGAAGGCTATGGAAAGAGAAACAGAGGAAAGGAAGCCCATAGCAAGAGGAGGAAACCTAAGGCAACAGAAGCCTCAACTTCCATGAGCACAGAATGAAGGATGTCAAGCTAGTGACAATAAAAGAGCGCTTGTTGGGAGGCAACCCAACCGGAGGCAACCATCTTTTCATATCTATTTTAATAAAAAGGCTAATTAGTTTTATCTATATTGCTAGTAGCTAAGTTTGGTGTTACACACCAAAACAATATAAAGGAGAATGAAGGATTCTAAGTTTGGTGTTTCACCAAAATCCCATTATAAAACACATTCTCACTTTCTGCATAATGTTGGCTTCAAGCATATTAGATGAACTAGTTAGCTATTTTGCTGTTTCCTAGTTTTCAGTTCCATGGCTTTTGAAAAAGAGAAAAAAAAAAGAAGAGAAAAAAATTATCACACATAGTTAATTTGATGCATGAAAACCATTGGCAAGGTACTAAGTTTGGTGTTCCCACACCAAAGTAAGTTCAAAGGCCTACAAATAAATCATGCAGACTAACCATTTTTCAAGTGCTTTGGGAACAAGCAACTTTCAATATCATTGCAGAGTGTCATACAAGCTTTTGGAAGGATTAAGCATCATTAACCAAAGAGATGAAAGATGAATGTGAAGGCCAGCAATGATGATGATGAGAAGAAGGAAAGCAAGTGAACTCCAAAAGGTTGTATTGTTAAGCAATTGTTTTACATCAAACACTGCTATGATTGAAAGTAATATCATACCCTTATCTGTCCGTCTGTCTAGTATAGTTTTTCTGCAATTCAATAAGCAAGATGCTTGATCATTCACAACATTTTTCTCTTCAAAACTTGTTTGCACTCAATGTTCAAAAATTGCATCACATGAAAGTTCTTTGAAAAGAAGGATTGAGGAATTAAACAATTTTGAGGAAAGCAAAAGATTAGGAGAAGTGGTGGTTCTAGTTGTATGATTATGTATTGAGGTTGCATGCTTGTGAAAACTTGCATGGGAGCTCATAGGCAGGACATGAAGTTCAAAGAAGTATTGTGGAGATTCTCAAAAATTTATTGATCCAAGAAGCAGCAAACAAAACAAAAGAAAGAAAAGAAAATACAAAGACAAAAAGAACATGGCCCAAGGCTCTGAGCATCAATTACTAGGCAGAAAAAGAAAGAAGAAACAAAACTCAAAGAGTTGTTAGCCTAGTAAATGCTTGTGGTTGAGTTGTATCAAGGAAAGAGGCTTGAGCAAGTAAATCCTTAGGGGTGCTTTAACACCTAATACCTTAAAACCAACTGGTTTAGGAGTATTGATTGAAAGCTTATCTAAAGAGCCGCTTTGAGACATGACACTTAGAGTCAAGGCCAAAGCAAAGAAACTATAAGTTGCTTCAAGGTGATTACATATAAAGAGATCTCTATGATACCATTTGGATGAAAATCCTAAGACCTAAGACTCCCAATATGTGAGGACTAGTGAGCACTGAAGCCCTTGCATGAGCATATGATTTAGAGTTCACCCCACTGTTACTTAATCACTTCACTCACAGGACTTTACAAGTTATTCTTCAATCCGTCTTAATTGAAAGAACCCTGGAGCATAATTCATTTCTTGCTTGGAGACAAGCAAGCTCTAAGTTTGGTGTTGTGATGACAAGTCATCTTAGCCTAGTTTCACTAGCCTTTTTCTTATATTTTCATTTGAATTATGCACTTTCTTGAGACATAAGCAAGCCAATTGGGTAGATTTTCATGCTTCCTTTGATTTAATCAACCATAGATGAATTAATGCAATTTCATGAGGTTTTATGCTATAATTGTCACATATTATGAAAGAATGAATATCTCATGATTTTGAGCATAGCTTTGATGTGTTTGGTTGATTAATGATAGGTGAAGAAAGCTTGGAGAAAGGTTGAAGCAAGAAGGAATGGCTAGGAGGAAGAGAGGACAAAAAGTTTGAGCAAAAGTTTGACCCCAAACTTTGGCTCAAACGTTGGTAGCAGCAAGGATGGGGTGGCTGATATGAAAAGTTTGAGTAAAAGTTTGCCTCAAACTTTTACTCAAACTTTTACTCAATCTTACAAACCCGGTTCACTTCGGTTCTTCTCTAAACTCCAAGAGCAATCAACCAAGGCCTCTATCAACCCAATTTCATCAAGAGCAAAGGCCCAATTGAAGGCTTGAAGACCATTTGAAGAAAGTGTATAAATAGCATAGGATTTAAGTTTTTAGAGGAGCTTTTCCTTTTAGTTTTTTTAGAGAGTTTTCGGAGAGCTTTTGGTGTGGAGTGAATTTTAATTTCTAAGTCTCGGGGAACCAATTCCCAATTCCCTTTACAATTCAAGCCATTTACATTTCTTGAACTTTAAGATTCTGCAATTTACATTTCTTGCATTCTAAGTTTCTGCCATTTAATTTCTTGTTCTTTAAGATTCAGCACTTTACATTTCAGCTCTCTTTAATTTCATGCAAATTACCCATTCCCTTTATTTTTCATGCAATTTAATTTCTGCAAGTTACAAATCACTCAACCAAATCTTGATTCGCTTGACTAAATCAACCACTGAACTAAAATTGCTCAATCCTTCAATCCCTGTGGGATCGACCTCACTCCCGTGAGTTTTTATTACTTGATGCGACCCGGTGCACTTGCCGGTGAGTTTTGTGTCGGATCGTTTTCCGCACATCACACGCAATATCTGAGGTAGTTCCTTGGTATGCACCTATAGCTAATTATTTGGTTGGTCATACCTTCCCTCCTAATTTTACTAAGCATCAAAGGGACAAGCTTAAAAGCGAGTCCAAATATTATATATGGGATGACCCATATTTATAGAGGTATGGTGCTGACCAAATAATTAGAAGGTGTGTGCCACAATCAGAGTTCCAATCAATTTTAGAGGCCTGTCACTCCTCTGAGAGTGGTGGATATTTTGGTCCTCAAAGAACAGCTAGAAAAATTTTAGACTGTGGATTCTGGTGGCCCACTCTTTTTAAAGATGCTACTGCCTTCTGTAAATCTTGCTTCCCATACCAAAGGTTTGGAACTATATCCAAGAGGGATGAGATACCCCAACAACTTATGTTGTTCTGTGAAATTTTTGATGTTTGGGGCATTGACTTCATGGGTCCATTCCAAACTCTAGTGGTTTCTTATACATACTGTTAGCTGTTGATTATGTTTCCGAATGGGTGGAAGCAATTCCTACCCGTACTGATGATGCTAACACTGTTGTCTCCTTTGTTCGAAATAATATTATCTGTCGCTTTGGATCCCCACGAGCAATCGTGAGTGATCAAGGCACTCATTTTTGTAATAGGAGATTGACAGGTCTACTGAAGAAACATGGCATTGTTCACAAGGTAGCAACGGCTTACCATCCCCAGACCAATGGGCAAGCTGAGGTGTCTAACAGAGAGATAAAGCATATACTGGAGAAGATTGTCAAGCCTCACAGAAAAGACTGGAGCACCAGGCTTGTAGATGTGCTCTGGGCTTATAGGATAGCATACAAGACACCCATCGGCATGAGTCCATTCCGCATAGTCTATGGCAAAGGTTGTCACCTTCCAGTGGAGGTGGAGCACAAAGCTTTCTGGGCGGTAAGGGAATGCAACATGGGATTTGAGAAGGCCGGTGCTGGAAGGAAGCTGCAACTAGCAGAACTAGAGAACCTTTGACTCGTAGCATATGAGAACTCCAGGCTATACAAAGAGAGGGTGAGGGATGTGCATGACAAGAATATCAAGCAAAGAGAGTTCAGACCTAGGGAGTTGGTTTTCCTATACAACTCTAGGTTGAGGTTCATACCAGACAAGCTGAGATCCTGATGGAAAGGTCCCTATCAGGTGGAAAAGGTAGAGCCATATGACGTCTTCCACCTGAGTCATCCTTTAAGCTCCGAATTCATCAAAGTCAATGGACACCGCTTGAAGCTGTATCATGGTGAGAAAATGATGAATGATAAGGAGCTAGAGGTCTTCCTCTTTGAGGATCCACCAATAGAAGAAGATTGAGCTTGTGGACCGTCCAACTTAAGGACGTAAAAGAAAAATGCTAGGTGGGAGACTGATAAACCCATATTTCATGAGTTCTTTTGTGCTTAATTTGAGTGATTTATACAATCCTTCACCTGCTTATTCACATTAATTGCATGGTTTTACTTTCCCTTCCTTATTATGTCATATTGTGAAAAACATGTTTCCTAAGCTTTAAAAATTAATTATTTTAATTACCTTTATTTCCATTCGATGCCGTGATTAGTGTGTTGAGTAGTTTCAGATTTTCTAAGGCAGAATGACTTAAAGGATGGAAAAGGAAACATACAAAAATGGAAGGAGAAGGCAAAATGGAGCTTTAAGGAAACTGGTATCCACGCGATCGCATGGATGACGCGATCGCGTGCCAAGCACGAATCAGCAGCGACGCGGCCGCATGACTGACGCGGTCGCATGACTGATGCGACCGCGTGGCAAGGAAAAGCTCCGAATGACGCGGCCGCGTGACCCACACGGACGCGTGACAGAGGCCACGCACCAGAAATTCCAGAATACGCCCCCAGCGAATTCTGAAGCCCTTTTTGGCCCAGATCCAAGTACAGACAGCATAGACCAGAGGTTATAAAGTGTGGGAATGCATCCATTCAAAAGAGAGCTCGCATTTTTTTACTTTTAAATGATTTAGATTTAGTTGAGAGGGAGATCTTCTCCTCTCTCTCTCTCTTTTAGGATTTAGGATTTCTTCTTGTTTTAAGAGTGACTCTCAATCCAGGTTTTACGTTCCTTTGTTTTAGCTTCCTTTTACTTTTATTTATTCCAGCACTTGAATTGACCAGTGAATTTATGAATTTCATCCATGTTATAGATTGTTATCTGAATTAATAATATTTGAGGTATTTTTAGTTCATGATTGTTCTCTTTGATTTAAGTTACCTTTGCTTCCCATCTAAGGATATTTTTATTATTCCAGCAATTTTACTTTCCCCCTTTTGGTCCTGGTTAA
Organism: Arachis ipaensis; assembly: GCF_000816755.2. Classification (NCBI taxonomy): domain Eukaryota; kingdom Viridiplantae; phylum Streptophyta; class Magnoliopsida; order Fabales; family Fabaceae; genus Arachis; species Arachis ipaensis. The sequence continues at coordinate 69,232,283 of NC_029789.2, read as the reverse complement.
GAATTCAGTAACTCAACATTTATTAAACACAACATAACTGATAATCGTTATCTTGCTAATTGAGCTGAACTTAAGTAATCCCAACCTTTTCTTAGGAAATAAATAGGATTCAAAGGTCAATTTAATTAGTCCCTTGACTCTCCTTTGCCCTAGTAAAAGTTGACCAAGTGGAGTTTAGATTCAACTTTCATTATAGTTGAGAGAGATAACTACGTTGGACCTCCAACTTCTCTTACCTTGCCAAAAGTCTGCTTTACAGTATTTATTTATTTTAATTGCCATTTACTTTACCTGTCATTTAAATTACTTGCTTCTCATCTTCTAAACCCCGATTACAACCTTTATAGCCAATAATAAGAACATACTTCCTCGCAGTTCCTTGAGAAGACGACCCGAGGTTTGAATACTCGATTAACAATTTTTAAAGGAGTTTGTTACTTTTACACCCAAAACGTTTGTACGAAGGAATTTTTGTCGGTTTAGAGACTATATCTACAACGCGACTGTTTCTATGAATCTCTTTACTGGTAAGAATCCCGACATCAAAATGGCGCCGTTGCCGGGGAACTGCTAACGTGTGCCTTATTATTGGTTATTGTAAATATTTTTCTTTTGCTTGTTTATTTAATTTTGTTTTTCCTTTTTATCTTTAATTACTACTATGAACTCTCCCCCCTCTCACTTTGAGTATGGTTCTAATGTTGTTAAAGGAAATAGAAGTTACAGTAGGAATGTGCATCAAGGTCAGACCAATCAAGGATGGTTGGGACCAAGAGGATCTAATCAACCCTTTTGGCAGCAACACCCTCCGAGATATCCTGGACAAAGACCATTCTACAGTGCATACCCAGCTGAAAGACATAGTGGACAACCTTGTAACTACCAACAAGCCCCACCCCATGCATATAAACCATCCTTTCAACATAACCTCGAACCACCACACTCACAAGCTTCTCTTCACCATTCGCCACCATATGATCCTTCTTTACCCCAATACCAATCCAATCGTTCCCAGTCACCACCACTTTCCTTTGTATCATGTCCAAGTCCAGCAACCCGAGAAGCAGAGGATCGCCTAAGAGAAACAGTAATTAAATTTTAAACAACCATTCAACAACTGGAGCAAGCGATGATTCAATGGGCTTCTAGGCGCTCAAATACACAAGGATCAGCCACAGCTCCATGTGGACAGCCCAATGAAGAGCAGAGCATGAAGGAATTGCCAGAAACTCCAGTGGACAAGACAGAGAATGAATTTGTACTAGAACAATTAGAAAAAGCTGTCTTTGTTCAAGAAGAAGAGTTGGTTGAAGATCTAGGAGATGCTGAACCTCCATGGGAATCCAGAATTGAGGAAAACGCCGTCAAGGAGACTACAGTTTATGCTAAGGAGGATATTTCTCCAAGGCAAGTCGTTTATGAAGAATCAGACGGAATAATCCAAGAAACAAATTCCCTCGATAATGATAGTCACAAGTCTAACTCTCTTAGTGATGAACTTGCATCCGCAAGTGAATTCTCTGAGATCGAAGAATCTTCCCCAAGTGAATATGAAGATGATGTAAAGGTAGATTTCTCTCAACCTCCAATCTATGACTCAAGTGATGAGGAAGACACAGAAGACTTTGACCAGGACACAGATACAATTGAAAATCTTTGCAAAGAAGTGGAGGAATTCACAGAAGAGCACAAGGAAATGGAACTTGCAGAACCACCAAAAACACCTATCCCAAGGCCATTACCACCTAATACAAGCTTGAAGTGGGTACAATCCTTAACTTATAATTTTACTTATTCATTTGAATATGGATTGCTTGAAACAGATGGCCAGCTTAGAGCTCTCTGCGGCTTTAAGAGTAAGAGGGAAATGGCTCGTACTCAGAGCTGGTGCACAAGGCTCAATAAGTTTCCACGCTTCACTTCGAAGTACACGGATTGGTATCATGCTCAATTACATGGATCACGGAAAATGTTTGGTCACCAAGGTGAGATTCTACTTTTTAACCCGCCCGAATGGAAACATGCAGATCAAGACGGAGGCGGATTTAAAAGCAAGGCTTGGAATCCTGGACTCTATCCTGACATTCGTGGTCCCGGGAGCCTGAAAATCTGTTTGGAGCTGCTCAGAAGCTTTGCATGCCTAGTTTGGGACCCCGGAGGCTATTGGCATTCCAAGCACTGGTGGAGATTTTTGGACGAATTTAAACATAAACCACCATAACAAGATACTCCTCCAATGTCAAACTTAAGGACTTTAACTAAAAGTGCTAGGTGGGAGACAACCCACCATGGTATGGTCGCTTCTTTTTCAATTTATTTCTTGTTAAATGCTTTCATTTTTCCTTTTTCATTTTAATCTATTAAACCTAGAATCATGCATAGTATTCATGTTAATCATTGCATTCTGCATTTTTCATGCATATAAAAAAAAAGGGTGCACGACGCGACCGCATGCCCCATGCGATCGCGTCATATTGCGAAAGACACCACCCGCGCGACCGCGTGACCCACGTGGCCGCGTGACCCACGCGACCGCGTGATATATATATCGGCGTAAGGATCCAACGAACAGAAAGTTAGGCTGGAATCGTGCGGCCCTTGTGCGTTTCGCACAAATTGGCCCACGCGATCGCATGCCCCATGCGATCGCGTCACTTGCACAATACCAATCCCACGCGAACGCGTGAGCGACGCGATCGCATCGCATGGATTGCACATCATCCCAAAAGGAGACAGAGAGTTGCGCTAAAACGGCGCTGGAGTCGTGCATTTAGCACGAATTCCAGTGACGCGATCCCGTGACCCACGCGATCGCGTCACCCTTCTTTCCCCCCTCTCATGCGATCGCGCGCCCCACGCGATCGCGTCACTCCCATTTTCACCCCAACCACACGACCGCGTGCCCCACGCGGCCGCGTGGATTCGAAAATATAACCCCCTCAGCCCGCGAACCCTATCAGTCGCGCAGCCCCCCCAACCCTCTTCTCCCTCTCTGCTTCTTCTTCCTCCAGCCACCACCCAACACCACCCAGCACCAGCCGCACCACAGGCAGCGGTTCCACATCAGATTGAGGCTGCGGATCTTGAGATCCCGATCCCACATCAGATTGAGGTTGCGGATCTTGAGATCCCGATCCAGTCAGCACCTCCTCCACAGCAGCCAGACCCTCAGCCCACCACCACCACTGAGACTCCAGCTACCATCCCTACCAGTGATGACACTCCTTCACACCCGGCTTGAATGAGCATCGAGGATGATGCTTCCTTTTAAGTGTGGGGAGGTCGCCATCTCTGGCGTTTATTTTGGTGAACCACTACATACTTTTTCTTTTATTTTGGATATTTATTGTATTTTTCTTTTTACTGTTATTTTCTGAGTACTTATACATTGCTTTTATTTATTTTTACTCTATTTTCTGCATTTTGCATTCTTAGTTCATATTTTAGCCATTTAGTTTATTTTAGTTATTTAGTTTAGTTTGCAATTCTGATTTTTTAGTGGATTAATTAGTATAGCTTACCCTTTTTAGCATAAGATAGTATAGTTTAAAATTGAAAAATATAAAAAGGAAGTAAGCTAGGAAATTGAACATAACAGATTTAAATCCATAAAACTTGTATATAGCATTACATGATGAAGTTAAGCTGACAACATTTCATCAAGGAGGAACATTAAAACGTTAAAAGCTACCCTAAATAAATTTTTTATGAGGATAATGGGAATTTTTAACTAAACCTGCATACAATATATAAATGATATATGATGCTTGAGTTAGAGAACACACAGCCTGTGAGTCTTGAGCTTAATTGTATGGTTGCATTCAAACCATAATTTTATTTCTGTGTGTTTCATTTCTTTTTATTCTGATGTTCTTTCCTTTGCTTTAATCTATATGTCCAATTATAGAATATAGAATAGATACATACCAAGAGAATGATTGAGGCCATCAATTGATTTCAGCTCACTTACCCCAAATTAGCCTATCTTTTATATCACCCTTGTTAGCCCCCTTGAGCCTTTTAAAAACCCCTTTATTCTATTTAGCCAAATTAATAGCCTTAAGCAGAAAAACAAAAGAAAATCCCAAGTGAATCCTTGGTTAGCTTAAGATAGAAAATTATGAATAGAGTTAAATGTGGGAAACCTTTTGGGAACATGGATGGTAGAAACAAAAAGGTAGAGAAGTTAAAAGAAATAAAATAAATTTGGGAAGCATTCTCATGAGAAAATCAAAGTGATATAATTGCCATGTGCCTTGAAAAAAAAGAGTTATTTTTCAGCATTTAAATAAAAGGGGGATACAAAAGAATTTCCCCAATGCAAAATAAAAGCAATGCACATGGAATAAAAAAAATAAAAAGTGAAACATGAGTATGTAACAATAAGTGGGATAACATGGGAAAATAGGTGAAAAGATTTTATTTTACTAAATATGTATGTTAGGTGAGATCTTAGTCTAATTAAGGATTCACTTATTAGCTCACTTGACCCTATACATAAATCCTTACCTTTACCTTGACCCCATTACAACCTCAATTAAAGACCTCATGACTTTTTGGTATGACTATATTCTATAATTGTTGATTGGTTAGATGAAGAACAAAGCTATAGAAATTAAGAATAAAAAGAAAAATAGAGTGAATAAAATAAACACTGAGTGACTAAAGAGTAAACACAAAATCTAGTGAGGGTTCAATAACTCATCAACATATATCTATGCTTAAATTTACTAATTATTTTGCAAGGTTGTACAATGTTTTCTTTCCCATCTCATTTGCTAAAATGCTTTATTATTTAAGGGTTGGCTATATATATATACATATATATATACATGACTCCTTGAGAATGTGAATTAACTTGACCACATGTAAGCTTTATATATAAGTGAATAATTTAGAGTTGCATGATGCATCATTCATTTAGGTAGTTGCATTTAAATTAGGTTGCATTGCATGACATTCCATCACTTTAACCTTAATTATTTACCTTGGATTTAGCATGAGGACATGCTAGTGTTTAAGTGTGGGGAGGTTGATAAACCCATATTTCATGAGTTCTTTTGTGCTTAATTTGAGTGATTTATACAATCCTTCACCTGCTTATTCACATTAATTACATGGTTTTACTTTCCCTTCCTTATTATGTCATATTGTGAAAAACGTGTTTCCTAAGCTTTAAAAATTAATTATTTTAATTACCTTTATTTCCATTCGATACCGTGATTAGTGTGTTGAGTAGTTTCAGATTTTCTAAGGCAGAATGACTTAAAGGATGGAAAAGGAAACATACAAAAATGGAAGGAGAAGGCAAAACGGAGCTTTAAGGAAACTGGTATCCACGCGATCGCATGGATGACGCGATCGCGTGCCAAGTACGAATCAGCAGCGACGCGGCCGCATGACTGACGCGACCGCGCGCCTTAAGCAGAACGCATATGACGCGGTCGCATGACTGACGCGACCGCGTGGCAAGGAAAAGCTCCGAATGACGCGACCGCGTGACCCACGCGGACGCGTGACAGAGGCCACGCACCAGAAATTGTAGAATACACCCCCAGCGAATTCTGAAGCCATTTTTGGCCCAGATCCAAGTACAGACAGCATTAACCAGAGGTTATAAAGTGTGTGAATGCATCCATTCAAAAGAGAGCTCGCATTTTTTTACTTTTCAATGATTTAGATTTAGTTGAGAGGGAGATCTTCTCCTCTCTCTCTTTTAGGATTTAGGATTTCTTCTTGTTTTAAGAGTGACTCTCAATCCAGGTTTTACGTTCCTTTGTTTTAGCTTCCTTTTACTTTTATTTATTCCAGCACTTGAATTGATCAGTGAATTTATGAATTTCATCCATGTTATAGATTGTTATCTGAATTAATAATATTTGAGGTATTTTCAGTTCATGATTGTTCTCTTTGATTTAAGTTACCATTGCTTCCCATCTAAGGATATTTTTATTATTCCAGCAATTTTAGTTTCCCCCTTTTGGTCCTGGTTAAGAATTCAGTAACTCAACATTTATTAAACTCAACATAACTGATAATCATTATCTTGCTAATTGAGCTGAACTTAAGTAATCCCAACCTTTTCTTAGGAAATAAATAGGATTCAAAGGTCAATTTAATTAGTCCTTTGACTCTCCTTTGCCCTAGTAAAAGTTGACCAAGTGGAGTTTAGATTCAACTTTCATTATAGTTGAGAGAGATAACTACGTTGGACCTCCAACTTCTCTTACCTTGCCAAAAGTCTGCTTTACAGTATTTATTTATTTTAATTGCCATTTACTTTACCTGTCATTTAAATTACTTGCTTCTCATCTTCTAAACCCCGATTACAACCTTTATAGCTAATAATAAGAACATACTTCCTCGCAGTTCCTTGAGAAGACGACCCGAGGTTTGAATACTCGGTTAACAATTTTTAAAGGGGTTTGTTACTTGTGACACCCAAAATGTTTGTACGAAGGGATTTTTGTCGGTTTAGAGACTATATCTACAACGCGACTGTTTCTATGAACCTCTTTACTGGTAAGAATCCCGACGTCAGAGACAACCCCCAATGGTCTGATCTTTCATTTTTATTCTTAGTTTTATCTTATTTTTATCAAGTGTTACTTTATAAATTCTGCATAAATCATCTGCAATCTGCATAATAATAAAAAAAATGGGGGGGGAGGGGAAGGGCATTCGACGCGCACGCATCACTTGTGAATGCCACAGGAATAGGTATTGAACAGAGAGTTACGCGGGAGTGGCGCTAGTACCATGCTTTGCGCGCAAACAAGCCCACGCGTACGTGTACCTCACGCGTGACCCTGGAAATCGGTGTAAATAGCGTGCTGAATAGAGAGTTGTGATGGTATGGGTTTGGTACTGTGCTAGAAGCACAAAATCACTCACGCGTACGCGTCCGCGTCCCTTAACTTTCATACCACCCACGCGTGCGCGCACCTGACGCGCACGCGTCAGATGCAAATTTTGGTTTCTATGCTATGCGAACAGAGAGTTATGCGTGTGCACGGCTGCTCTCGCGCGACTGGCACAACCAAGGGCACGCGTACGCTTGCCAGACGCTTATGCATCCACTTAAACTTTGCGCAACCCACGCGTACGTGTGCGGTACGCGTGCGCGTCGCATGCGCCGCCTCACTTACACCAGTACATCGCCTGATGAGAAGAACTTTTGCGTGGTCTAGAAATTTGCGGATAAATTCTTGTTGCAAATATAGTTTCTAAACCTTCAAAAGTCCTTTCATACAAACGTTTTGGTTGTCACAAGTAACAAACCCCTTTAAATTTGATAACCGAGTATTTAAACCTCGGGTCGTCTTCTCAAGGAATTGTAGGGAGGTATGTTCTTATTATTGGTTATGAGTTTGTAAATTGGGGGTTTTGAAAGTAAGGAAGCAGTATGTTGAACAAAAACAATAAAATAAAATAGTAATAATAAAATAAAATCTAGGCAAGGTATTAGAAATTAGAGGTCCTATCCTAGCTATCCTTATCAATGATGATGAAAATTGAATCTTAATTCCACTTTGTTAACCTTTACTAAGGCAAAGGAAGGTCAAGGGATTAATTGGTTTGATCTTTAGATCCTATTTATTTCCTAAGAATAGATTGGGATTATTGAAGTTCAATTTAATTAACAAAGATAACAATTATCAATCATGTTTGAGTTTGATAACTCCTGAGTTACTGATTTCTTAACCAAGACCAAAAAGGAGAAAAGTAAATCTACTGGAATAAAAATGTCTTCAGATGGGAATAACAATAATGTAAATAAAAGAAAGCAATAATAAACTGAAATACCTCAATTAGCACTAATAAAGATATCAAATGTAACATGGAAGAGTTCATAAATTAAATTAGAAAAATAAAGAAAAGGAAAATTGAACCTGGGATTGAGAGTCACTCCTAAAACTAAGAGAAATCCTAAATCCTAATCCTAAGAGAGAGGATTGAACCTCTCTCTCTCTAAAAACTACATCTACTCCTAAAATTGTGAATATAAAAGCCCTGATTATGAATGAATGGATTCCCCCACTTTATAGCCTCTAATCTGTGTGTTCTGGGCTGAAAACTGGGTCAGAAACAGCCCCCGGAGAAGAAATCTGCCACGCTGGTTTTTCGTCACTGCGACACATCCGCATGGAGCATGCGATCGTGTCGCCTAGCATCAGGGCAACTATGGCATATTATATATCAAATCGAAGCCCCAGACGTTAGCTTTCCAATGCAACTGGAACCGCATCGTTTGGACCTTTGTAGCTCAAGTTATGACTGTTTGAATGCGAAGAGGTCAGGCTGACAACTTTGCAGTTCCTTCAACTTCTTGTATTCCTTCCACTTTTGCATGCTTCCTTTCCATCCTCCAAGCCATTCCTGCCCTGTAATCTTTAAAAACACTTAACATACATAACAAGGTATCGAATGGTGATAAGGGGAAATTAATTTTTGGTAATTAAAAGGCTCGGAAGCAAGTTTCCAATTATAGAATAAAATTAGGAAGGAAATATAAAACCATGCAAATATAATGAATAAGTGGGTAAATAGTTGATGAAATCCACTCAATTGAACACAAGATAAACCATAAAATAGTGGTTTATCACCGTCCAGATTTCAATTTTTCCCCTCCCAAATCCTGATTCTCTTTCATTCCTAATTCTTTCTTCTTTCTTCTTCTTTCTTTCCTCCTTCTTACTTCTTACTTCCTACTACTTTCTCCTTCCCTTCTTCAACTTCTCCCTCAGGTTTCTTTCTCCCCTCTACTCTTTCATTCTTCTTTCAATTATTGCATTTATTTATTTTTCTTTCTTCTCAAATATTATATTAGCTTATTATTTATGGTTTCTTTTTCATTCTTTTATCATGCATTTTTTATGTTGGTGTTGGAACTTTATTTGGGTATTACTTTATTATCATTGAGCTTGTGGATATTATGAGGAGTGATTTGACAATTGACATTTAATTTTGGCTCTCATATATATTTAGATTCATTATTTTAATTCCTATTTTAACTTGTACACCAAGTATTTGTGGAAAAGCTCTCAAGGCATTTTGAACTCTTTTCTACTTTACTCTCACACTTTAATGCCTCTCTTTTTCACAAACACTTGTAATCCACACTTATTGGGATTATCATTCACAATTGTCATCATACAAGTGCTCTTAATTTGGTACATTCCATAATTGATGCTTGAGTTATGCTTCTCATGCCTATTACTTGCATGCTTTTAACCCTCTTGCACTACAAGAAAACAAGCTTTTTGCTACGCTTTTAAAGCGTGGAAAAAAGTCTAAAAATGCATAGCGATAGCTTTTCGCTACGCTTTTTGAGCTACCGACACACTTTTGAAAGGGTCACAACTGCAAGGGTGCCGGTTGCTCTATCGCCACGCTTTTGCTGACCTATTGCCACGCTTTATCTTTTGCCACGCTTTAAAAGATCGCCACGCTTTAAAAGCGTGGCCATATGTGCCAAATATGGCTACACTTTTAAAGCGTGCCAACAGCAAGATATGGCTACGCTTTTAAAGCGTACCAATAGAGAGACATATGGCTACGCTTTAAAAGCGTGCCAACAGGAAGACATATGGCTACGCTTTTAAAGTGTCCCGATAATGAGATATAACCACGCTTTTTAAGTTGTGTGCCTAGATACAAACCTATTGTCACGCTTTATAGCTAAATCAAATTAAAAAAAAAAATCTGATAAAAGCTTACATGGGAGCACTCAAATTTATGTTCCTTCATTCAATACTTGGTAAAAGCCTACAACAATGTCATCTGTATACATGCAACAGCCACGCACATGAAATTTACAAACATTAACAAAAATAAATTTCTAAGAAGAGAATTAAGAATTATACAAGACACAGATTTTACAAACTCTGACTCTAATAGCTTTACTTTCTTTAGATATTTTCTTCACTCCTCGGTTCTATCACCTAGTTGACCAAAGTCATTAGCCCCTGAAAAATATCATAAGAGTGTTAGACTCTTATCACTTCTATATTTTTTGAACATTTAAAGTAGTGACCAGACACTGCAAATAGCAAACTAACATTGTGATAGTGTGAACCAAACAATGTAGTGACCAGAATTTGTTCTCCAAAATAATGCCCTAACACTTCTACATGAGTTCTTTTGGCAAAGTTCCTGTAAACTTTGCTTCCAAAGTAGTCCCACTTTCTTTGTATACATGAGCAGATACATAGCAACATTATACCTGCCACAAGTATCTCATCATAATCCAGAGGGAAGAAAAACAACTATTTTGTAATCATGATCCATATTTTTAATTTCACAAAGTTAACAATTTTGTAAAAGTTTAATTTTGTTCATAAAATTGCTAATTTATAAAATATAAATGTGTTCACCTTGCTCTAATTTCATTTCTCCCCCTGGAACTTGTGCAACATCATTTGAATGTTTGTCTACTTTATCCTGAAGTTCATGTTCATCTACGCCAGGAATCAGCCCAATTCTGCGAAAGTCATAGTCCAGGTAAGATAAGTGAAGCTGATACAACAAGTCCAATTCACTAAATAATGCCACTTCAAGTAATCACAAGGAACTTTAAAGGAATCATCAATCAGATTTGATATCAAATAAATAGCACACCTTTCTTGAATTCTCAAATAAATATCATTCTGTAAATCATTCAACACATCGGCGTAAGGATATGCAAATTCTTTGAATGCCCCATAACATTCTTTGGGTGGATAATTGGGTCTTTTGCATTTGCTTGTGATTATTGTGTAATTCGCGAACTCGAAATTTACAGAACAACCTGCAGATTCAGGGGAAAACCAGTATCATGAGAACAGCTTGGCCCAGATTCCATATATATTTTAACAGCAAGTAGTAACGTCTGCAATGAGTTTGCAAACAAGCCAAGACAAAATTGGCAACTATAAAATCATGATTCATGAGGTGATACTAGATGAAAGACATAAGAAAGTGATTAAGACACATGCCATGTGGCAGCACTTTCCACTTGCTTTGTGCATTTCAAATTGATATCACCAAACTCTAACCTTTCAGGCTTCATCATATACAAGAGAAGGGAAATGCAGGATCTAATAAAATGCAGTTAACGAACATCATCCCCAAACCAGCAAATGCAGGATCATAAAATTTGAGTTAAGGAAGAACAAAAAAGACAAAGTTGACATGAATTACCTGTACATTTGCAGCCAGTGACTAGCAATATCTAATGCTAGCAAGGACAAGAAGATTAAGCCAGGCCTTTACACAAATTCAGCACAAAATTCAGGTTTACATGCCCATGCTTAAATGACAGCAAATTATGAACAATTAAAAAGGAGAAAAATCTTACATGTAAACTTGGGAAAGAACAACAAATAGACAAGCAGTGCTAATTCTGATATTAGGAAAGCCACATTAATTCAAAGAACACAAAAATCAAACAATGTAAAGAACTATAAGTTTAACAACGCATTCTTTGGCTTGTAGAAACAGAAAGAGATAGAGATAACCTGTCTGTAACCATGTTCAGAACAGCTCCGAAGGTCGACACTGAATCAAGAAAACCAAGTTAATATTTATTTATCAAATAGACTAGTTACCTTTTTAAACTAAACAAGTTAGTATAGAGGAAATGATGTCCCATTCCGTGGTCAAGACTTACCACAAAGCCCTTAAGTCTGAACCCAATAGATTTTTAAAACAACGTCTAATCTTACCACTTCAGCAAAACTTTATTAGAAAGAGATAATGTGTACATAACACTCGTCAAAGAATTATATAAACAGATAGAATAAAATTGGTATGACCTCTACAAGAAAGCTTATACCTTGCTTGAATTTGAGAGTGGCCCAACCATCCACAGCATCACATACAAAGCTGGTAACAGAAAATAGCTATATTATGCTCCAGATCCCATATCATTAAAGAAGAGAAAGTTCAAAAATAGAAAAAAGTGCATAAAAATTGTATCCCACCTGAAAAAATAGAGAATAGAGAACAATATTTTATTTGTAAAACATACATGGAAAGCATAGCAGTTTAAAAGAACCCCGGTATATCCTGCATCATCACACACATGGTAAATATAGTGTACCCATGATGAATTACAAAAACCAGAATTTAGACATGAGAGATATTTCTATAGGAATCTAATAGTGGACAGTGTTTAACTCTATTGCCCTTGAGTAACACCCTTTTGCTTGAAAATTCAAATGCAAAGACATGGTATAATCCAACTAATAGCCTCAGTCCCCAAGGATGGTTTTCATGGATTCATGTTTTCCAAAAACCAAATGAGACAAACAATTAATACTAGAGAAAAAAGAGTTTCAAGGGAGAAAAGACAAAGGACTCATTGGGTAGAAAGGTATACAGGATCATATACTTTCAGTCATGTTGATTTCAATTGATTAAATATTGGGTAGATTCTTAAAGCACAGTTGGCATGAATAAGAATAAGAATAGATAATGAAAAGGTATGAGAAACATGAAAAGTAATTGAGTATTGGTTGATTTTACACCCAGAAACTCAATTAGTAGAATTAAAAGCATATAGTGAGGAATGGTAACGAATGGAACCTCAATAGCATAAAAAAGTGATACTTAAATTTTGGGATTCTAATAAGATCATAGTCAATTTTAATTTTTAAGACCTGATCTAGTGTAGCATCAATGTATTGTCTAAGCTATGCTCCCAGTGATACAAATAAGATAAGCTGGTTTTTGTTGATGTTCAAAAGTACATTGACTGGTCTCTCTATCATTTAATTTAGTAACCTGAAAAAATAGATGAAAGCAAAATAAGACAAAACAGATTTCTTTAGTAAGTCGCAAACAAAGTAAAAAGCAAAGTCAATCATAAAATCACTATGATAGTTTTTTTGACAAGATAATTAAAGGCTTAGTCCAAAAAAAATTAATAAGGAAAATTTTTCATTTAGCAGCTGAAGATCTTGCGCAATGAACCAAAACCCAAGGAGGAACCCTTACAAGAGTGCAATCTCATATGATCCAAAATTGATCTCACAAATCACGACAAGAAAAACGGCATCATCAAATTCGAAGCATGAACATGTCATAAATCTTCAAACAAAGCAGACATGCAAATAAAAACACGAATCATGAAACCCCAAATATTCAAATTACAATGCACTTTAATACAAAAAAAAGGAACAATATTTTTTCTTTGAAACTTGCTTAACCAGCTCAACATGACAACACTTAAACCGATTAATCAATTCAACAAAGCATCCCTTGAATCATTAAAAAAACTGATTCTGAACGAGGAGACAAAAATCACACACTAAGGAAATGAATAAAAATCACATGCAAGGACGAAGTATATGAAATGCGACAGAGAGAATGAAAGATGAAATTACAAACCAGTTAGGATCTGGCGAGCGACACGATAAATGCGGCAAAAACACCCTTATCATTGGTCTTCGTCGTCCCGAGCTTCGTCACAATGTAGCCATCAGATTTGCTGATCGACCAGGTGAAATAGGAAAAGAAATAAAAGAAAGGAATAAGAAGATGACTTATAGGAAGGGAGCGGCGCGGAAGGGGTTAGGGGTTTGCAGCAATGGAAGGGAGCGGCGGCAAAGGGAAGCATCCACGGCGGGTGAGCGGAAGGAGTCATCGCCAGAGAGAGTCACCGCAGAAGGAGGGTTAGGGGTGCCGGAAGAGGGACTAGGCATTGCGAGCACAGCGACGTTCTTCACGGAGTGTCGTCGTTGCGGTGACGGCGAGGCACAATGAAGGAGGAGGAGTTAGGGCACAATGGAGTGTATCGTCGTGTTGGGGCTTTTGAAGGAGGAGTTAGGGCAGGGCACGAACAAGAGAAGCTTTTTCTCTAAGTCTTTAAACGAAGAAGGAGCTTTTTTAATTAATTCTAGTGTTTTTTTTTTTGGGAATCTTTTGGCCACACTTTTGAAGCGTGCCAAAAGGCTTATAGGAAATGGCTACGCTTTTTGAATGTCGCGATAATATAACCCTGTTGATACGTTTTAAAAGCATGCCAGTTTCTCTCTACTGCTACGCTTTTTAAGCGAGGCAATTAAAAGCATGGCCAAATCTCGCATCAATTGTCACTCTCATAAAAGCGTGGTCATTGACACTTTTCACCACGCTTTTAAAGCGTAGCAAAAAAACGTGGCTAAATCTCTATTATATCACCACCCTCATAAAAGCGTGGCCATAGACCACTTTTGGCTACGCTTTTAAAGCGTAGCAAAAAAAAACGTGGCCATAGGCCTTTTTTCTTGTAGTGTTGCATCTAATTGTTATGAATTGCCTTTATGATTTTTACTTAATGTCTTCCATGCATGTTGTAGCTACCATGTATAGGACATCATTATTACTTTGGCATTCATTATTACTTGGGATTCCCTCCTTCCAATTGTTTGTAATATATATTTGAATTTAATTCTCCTTCTTCCTTCTCTAGGATGGCCACTAAAAGACGAAAAGAGAAGGCTTCTGAAAAGCCACCGGCAAAGAGAGGAACCAAGAGAACTCCGGCTAAGGCACCACCATCTACCAGCATCAAGCCGCTAACAAAGCGGGTAAAGAGGATCATTAAAGTTGATGAAGCAGAGAAAGCCTTTCTCGCACGGGACTCCACACGGTTCACTAACCGTTTGATAAACCTCGATTTCATGGTTTATCTTGTGCTTATTTTGGGGAATTTTATCACGTTTTTCCATATTTATTCAATGAAATAACATGGTTTTGTAATTCTCCCTTAATTTATGCTTAAATGTAAAAACATGCTTTTTAGGCCTTAAAATGGTGATTTTAATTCACCTTAATTTCATTCGATGCCTTGATGTGTTTGTTGAGCGATTTCAGTTTCACAAGGCAAGTATTGGATGGAAGAAATAAGGAGAAAAGCATACAAAGTGGAGAATGCATGAAAGAACAAGGATTAAGAATGCATCAATGGGCGCGCACGCGTACAAGGCGCACACACGCAAGAGTGATGTCACATAAGGACGTGCACGCGTACAAGGCGCGCACGCGCGAAAATGGTTTTACATAGTTACGCACACGCGTACATGCCGCATCCACGCGAATGAAGAATTTGCCAATCGACGCGCACGCGCACATGGCGCGTACGCACCGATACCAACACGTGACTCACTTAAAGGCAAAATGCTGGGGGCAATTTCTGAGCTATCCAGGCCCAAATCCAACTTGTTCCTGAGTGTATTTCATGCAGGATTGAAGTCCAAGCAAAGGGGGAGCAATTGTTTGTAGTTTTTGGCATCATGTAGGTTAGTTTCTAGAGAGAGAAGCTCCCTCTTCTCTCTAGAATTAGGTTAGGTTAATCTCTCCTAGATCAAGGTTCAATCACATCTTTTCATCTTGTTTCCTTTATGATTTCTTGCTTCTACACTTTCATTCTCGTAGTTTGTAGTGTTAATTTTACTTTTATGCTTCTTTCATGTTCATGAACTCTTGTTGGATTTGGATCTTTTCTCTAATGCAATTTAATGTTTGATGTTCTTTTTATTGATGATTTGAGTTGTTAATTTACCTTCCTTGCAATTGGTAGTTGGTAGATTTATTATTCTTGCATTTTTACTATGCTTTCCTTTTATGCCTACCGGTATGCGAAATTGTGATCATCAACAATGGCGCCAAAGGACTTGGAGCTCTCAAACGTGAATCACACTTTGTCACAATTCCGCACAACTAACCAGCAAGTGCACTGGGTCGTCCAAGTAATACCTTACGTGAGTAAGGGTTGATCCCACGGAGACTGTCGGCTTGAAGCAAGCTATGGTCACCTTGTAAATCTCAGTCAGGCGAATTCAGATGGTGTGAGAGAATTGATAATTAAAAGATGAATAAAACATAAAATAAAGATAGAGATACTTATGTAATTCTTTGGTTGGAATTTCAGATAGGCATATGAAGATGCTTTGTTCCTCCTGAACCTCTGCTTTCCTATTGCCTTCTTCCAATCATTCATACTCCTTTCCGTGGCAAGCTTTATGTTGGGCATCACCGTTGTCAATGGCCACTTCCCGTCCTCTCAGTGAAAACGTTCCAAATGCGCTATCACCGCACGACTAATCATCTGTCGGTTCTCGATCATGCTGGAATAGGATCCATTGATCCTTTTGCGTCTGTCACACGCCCAACAATTGCGAGTTTGAAGCTCGTCACAGTCATCCCTTCCCAGATCCTACTCAGAATACCACAGACAAGGTTTAGACGTTCCGAATCTCAGGAAGGGCCGCCAATAATTCTAGCCTATACCACGAAGGTTCCAATCTTAGATTAGAAACCCAAGAGATACGCATTCAAGCCATTGCTAGTAGAACAGAGGTTGTTGTCAGGCACATGTTCATAGGTGAGAATGATGATGAGTGTCACGGATCATCACATTCATCAAGTTGAAGAACGAACGAATATCTTGGAGAAGAAATAGACTTGAGTTGAATAGAAAAACAATAGTACTTTGTATTAATTCATGAAGAACAGCAGAGCTCCATACCTTAATCTATAGTGTGTAGAAACTCCACCGTTTGAAAATACAAAAGTGATAATGGTGTAAGCATGGCCGAATGGCCAGCCTCCAAGGTCTAGGGACTAAACGTCCGAAGATGAAAATACAATAGCAAAAGGTCCTATTTATAGAAAACTAGTAGCCTAGGGTTTACAGAAATCAGTAATTAATGCAGAAATCTTCTTCCGGGCCCACTTGGTGTGTGCTTGGGCTGAGCATTGAAGCTTTCATGTGTAGAGACTTTTCTTGGAGTTAAACGCCAGCTTTTGTGCCAGTTTGGGCGTTTAACTACAGCTTTTGTGCCAGTTTTGGAGTTAAACGCCAGAATTCTTGAGCTGACTTGGAACGCCTGTTTGGGCCATCAAATTTCGGGAAAAGTATAGACTATTATATATTACTGGAAAGCCCAGGATGTCTACTTTCTAACGCAATTGAGATCGCACCAATTAGATTTTTGTAACTCTAGAAAATCCACTTTGAGTGCAGGGAGGTCAGAATCCAACAGCATCTGCGGTCCTTTTTCAGCCTCTGAATCAGATTTTTGCTCAGGTCCCTCAATTTCAGCCAGAAAATACCTAAAATCACAGAAAAACACACAAACTCATAGTAAAGTCCAGAAGAGTGATTTTTATTTAAAAACTAATAAAAATATTATAAAACTAACTAAAATATACTAAAAACATACTAAAAATAATGCCAAAAAGCATATAAATTATCTGCTCATCACAACACCAAACTTAAATTGTTGCTTGTCCCCAAGCATCTGAAAATCAAATAGGATAAAAATAAGAGAATATACAATGAATTCCAAAAACATCTATGAATATCAGTATTAATTAGATGAGCGGGGCTTTTAACTTTTTGCTTCTGAACAGTTTTGGCATCTCACTTTATCCTTTGAAGTTTAGAATGATTGGCTTCTATAGGAACTCAGAATCTAGATAGTGCTTTTGATTCTCCTAGTTAAGTATGTTGATTCTTGAACACAGCTATTTTATGAGTCTTGGCCGTGGCCCTAAGCACTTTATTTTCCAGTATTACCACCGGATACATAAATGCCACAGACACAACTGGGTGAACCTTTTTAGATTGTGACTCAGCTTTGCTAGAGTCCCCAATTAGAGGTGTCCAGGGTTCTTAAGCACACTCTTCTTTTTGCTTTGGACCTCGACTTTAACCGCTCAGTCTCAATTTTTCACTTGACACCTTCACGCCACAAGCACATGGTTAGGGACAGCTTGGTTGAGCCGCTTAGGCCAGGATTTTATTCCTGTGGGCCCTCCTATCCACTGATACTCAAAGCCTTGGATCCTTTTTATCACCCTTGCCTTTTGGTTTAAAAGGGTATTGGCTTTTTCTGCTTGCTTTTCTTTTTTTCTTTTTTCTTTTCTCTCTTTTTTTTTCGCATATATCCTTTTTTTTCTGCAAGCTTTTCACTGCTTTTTCTTGCTTCAAGAATCAATTTTATGATTTTTCAGATTATCAAATAACATTTCTCCTTTTCCATCATTCTTTCAAGAGCCAACAATTTTAACATTCATGAATCAACAATATCAAAAATATGCACTGTTCAAGCATTCATTCAGAAAAACAATAGTATTGCCACCACATCAAAATAACTAAACTGTTTTAAAATTTGAAATTCATGCACTTCTTTTTCTTTTTCACTTAAAAACATTTTTCATTTAAGAAAGGTGATGGATTCATTTTCATAGCTTTAAGGCATAGATACTTAGACACTAGTGATCATGTAATAAAGACACAAACATAAATAAACATAAAGCACAATTTTCGAAAAACAGAAAATAAAGAACAAGGAAATTAAAGAACGGGTCCACCTTAGTGATGGCGGCTTGTTCTTCCTCTTGAAGATCTTATGGAGTGCTTGAGCTCCTCAATGTCTCTTCCTTACCTTTGTTGCTCCACTCTTATGGTTCTTTGGTCTTCTCTAATTTCATGGAGGAGGATGGAATGCTCTTGGTGCTCCACCCTTAGTTGTCCCATGTTGGAACTTAATTCTCCTAGGGAGGTGTTGATTTGCTCCCAATAGTTTTGTGGAGGAAAATGCATCCCTTGAGGCATCTCAGGGATTTCATGATGAGGAGTTTTCTTATGCTCTTGGTGAGGTTCTCTCACTTGCTCCATCCTTTTCTTAGTGATGGGCTTGTCCTCATCAATGAGGATGTCTTCCTCTATGTCAATTCCAGCTGAATTGCAGAGGTGACAAATAAGATGAGGGAAGGCTAACCTTGCCACAGTAGAGGACTTGTCTGCTACCTTGTAGAGTTCTTGGGATATAACCTCATGAACTTCTACTTCCTCTCTAATCATGATGCTATGAATCATGATAGCCCGGTCTATAGTAACTTCAGATCGGTTGCTAGTAGGAATGATTGAGCGTTGGATGAACTCCAACCATCCCCTAGCCACAGGCTTGAGGTCATGCCTTCTTAGTTGAACTGGCTTTCCTCTTGAATCACTCTTCCATTGAGCTCCCTCTTCACAGATGTCCATGAGGACTTGGTCCAACCTTTGATCAAAGTTGACCCTTCTAGTGTATGGGTGTGCATCTCCTTACATCATAGGCAAATTGAATGCCACCCTTACATTTTCCAGACTAAAGTCTAAGTAATTCCCCCAGACCATTGTAAGCCAATTCATGGGGTCCGAGTTCACACTTTGATATGATTCTTGGTGATCCATGCATTGGCATAGAACTCTTGAACCATTAAGATTCCGACTTGTTGAATGGGGTTGGTGAGAACTTCCCAACCTCTTCTTCGAATCTCATGTCGGATCTCCGGATATTCGCCCATTTTGAGCTTAAAAGGGACCTCGGGGATCACCTTCTTCTTGGCCACAACTTCATAGAAGTTGTCTTGATGCACCTTTGAGAGGAGTCTCTCCATCTCCCATGACTCGGAGGTGGAAGCTTGTGCCTTCCCTTTCCTCTTTTTAGAGGTTTCTCCGGCCTTTGGTGCCATAAATGGTTATGGAAAAACAAAAAGCTTTAGCTTTTACCACACCAAACTTATAAGGTTGCTCATCCTCGAGCAAAAAAAGAAAGAAGAGAGTAGAAGAAGAATAAATAGAGGAGATAGAGGGGGCTTTATGTTTCGGTCAAGGGGGAGAAGTAGTGTTTAGGTTGTGTAAAAATGAAGGAGTGAAGATGGGTTTATATAGGAGTGGAGAGGGGGATATGGTTCGGCCATTATGGGTGGGTTTGGGTGGGAAAGTGGTTTGAATTTGAATGGTGAGGTAGGTGGGGTTTGATAGGTGAGGGGTTTTTGGGGAAGAGGTATTGAGGTGATTGGTGAATGGGTGAAGAAGAGAGAGAGGTGGGGTAGGTGGGGATCTTGTGGGGTCCACAGATCCTGAGGTGTCAAGGATTTCTCATCCCTGCACCATGTGACGTGCAAAACGCCCCTTGCTACCAATCCTGGCATTAAACGCCAGGCTGCTGCCTATTTCTGGCGTTTAACGCCAGCTTCTTGCCTATTCCTGGCGTTAAACGCCAGTTTGGTGCCCATTTCTGGCGTTAAACGCCATGATGGTGCCAGACTGGGCTTTTAACGCCCATTCTGCTACCCTTACTGGCGTTTAAACGCCAGTAAGTTTCTCCTCCAGGGTGTTCTATTTTTCATTCTGTTTTTCCTTCTGTTTTTGTTTTTTTTCAATTGTTTTTGTGACTTCACATGATCATCAACCTACAGAAAACATAAAATAACAAAAGAAAATAGAAATTTAACATAAATAAGTAAAAATTGGGTTGCCTCCCAACAAGCGCTTCTTTAATGTCAATAGCTTGACAGTGGCTCTCATGGAGCCTCACAGATGTTCAGAGCAATGTTGGAACTTCCCAACACCAAACTTAGAGTTTGAGTCTGGGGGTTTAACACCAAACTTAAAGTTTGGTTGTGGCCTCCCAACACCAAACTTTGAGTTTGACTATGGGGGCTCTGTTTAGTCTGAGCCTCATATTCCCATGGTTCCTCATTAGGGAACTCCATGGAGGTCAGTGGACGTCCATTGAGGTCTTCCTCAGTGGAGATCACTGCCTCTTCCTCCTCTCCAGGTTCGGTCATGTGAGACGTGTTTATGGCCTTGCACTCTCGCTTTGGATTCTCTTCTGTATTGCTTGGGAGAATACTAGGAGGGAGTTCAGTAATTTTCTTACTCAGCTGACCCACTTGTGCCTCCAAATTTCTAATGGAGGACCTTGTTTTAGTCATGAAACTTTGAGTGGTTTTGATTAGATCAGAGACAATGGTTGCTAAGTCAGAGTGGTTTTGCTTAGAATTCTCTGTTTGTTGCTGAGAAGATGATGGAAAAGGTTTGCTATTGCTAAACCTGTTTCTTCCAATATTATTGTTGTTGAAACCTTGTTGAGGTCTCTGTTGATCCTTCTATGAGAGATTTGGATGATTACTCCATGAAGGATTATAGGTGTTTCCATAGGGTTCTCCCATGTAATTCACCTCTTCCATTGCTGGGTTCTCAGGATCATAAGCTTCTTCTTCAGAGGAAGCTTCCTTAGTACTGCCTGTTGCTGCTTGCATTCCAGACGGACTCTGAGAAATCATATTGACTTGTTGGGTCAATATTTTATTCTGAGCCAATATGGCATTCAGAGTATCAATCTCAAGAACTCCTTTCTTCTAAGCTATCCCATTATTCACAGGATTCCTTTCAGAAGTGTACATGAATTGGTTATTTGCAACCATTTCAATGAGTTCCTGAGCTTCTGCAGGCGTCTTCTTCAGATGAAGAGATCCTCCAGCAGAGCTATCCAATGACATCTTGGATAGTTCAGACAGACCATCATAGAAAAATCCTATGATGCTCCATTCAGAAAGCATGTCAGAAGGACATCTTCTGATCAGTTGCTTGTATCTTTCCCAAGCTTCATAGAGGGACTCACCTTCCTTCTGTCTGAAGGTTTTGACTTCCACTCTAAGCTTGCTCAATTTTTGAGGTGGAAAGAATTTTGCCAAGAAGGCATTAACTAGCTTTTCCCAATAGTTCAGGCTTTCTTTAGGTTGTGAATCCAACCATGTCCTAGCTCTATCTCTCACAGCAAAAGGAAAAAGCATAAGTTTGTAGACTTCAGGGTCAACCCCATTGGTCTTGACAGTGTCACAGATTTGCAAGAATTCAGCTAAGAACTGATGAGGATCTTCTAATGGAAGTCCATGAAACTTACAATTCTGTTGCATTAGAGAAACTAATTGAGGCTTAAGCTCAAAGTTGTTTGCTCCAATGGCAGGGATTGAGATGCTTCTCCCATAGAAGTCAGGAGTAGGTGCAGTAAAGTCACCAAGCACCTTCCTTGTATTGTTGGCATTGTTATTTTCGGCTGCCATGGTTTCTTTTTCCTTGAAAAGCTCTGTTAGGCCCTCTAGAGAGAATTGTGCTTTAGCTTCTCTTAGCTTTCTCTTCAAGGTCCTTTCAGGTTCAGGATCAGCTTGAACAAGTATGCCTTTATCTTTGTTCCTGCTCATATGAAAGAGAAGAGAACAAGAAAGTAGGGAATCCTCCATGTCACAGTATAGAGATTCCTTGAGGTGTCAGAGGAAAAGAAGAATAGAAGGAGGAGGTAGATAGAAGAGAATTCAAACATATAAAGAAGGAGGGAGTTCGAATTGCACCTTGAGGAAGAGTGTTAGTCCTTTAAATAGAAGGATGTGAGAAGAGGGGAAGAATTTTCGAAATTAAAGTAAAAGATTTTGAAATAATTAAAAGAAATTTTGAAAATTTGATTGATGATTTTCGAAAACTAAAATTGGGAAAGAAATTAAGTGATTTTGAAAAAGAATTTGAAATTAGAAATTAAAAAGATATGATTGAAAATTGATTTTGAAAAAGATGTGATTGAAAAGATATGATTGAGAAGATATGATTGAAAAGCAAATTAAAAAGAGAAAGTTTTTAAAATTAAAGTTGATTACTTGACTAACAAGAAATTAAAAGATATAATTCTTAAAATTTAAAATTTGATCCTTTCTTAATAGGCAAGTAACAACTTGAAAATTTTGAAGTAAATCATTAATTTTAGCAAGGATTTTTAAAAATAGTAAAAAATGGAAAAAAATTGATTTTGAAGAGATATGATTGAAAAGATATGATTTGAAAAAGATTTGATTTTGAAAAATTATGAAGATTTGAAAAAAAATTTGAGTTAAAAACAAAATCTTCCCTCTAGTGTCATCCTGGCGTTAAACGCCCAGAATGGCATCCATTCTGGCGTTTAACGCCCAGCCAGGTACCCTGGCTGGCGTTTAAACGCCAATTTTCCTTTTTCACTGGGCGTTTTAAATGCCCAGCTTTTTCTGTTTGATTCCTCTGCTAAATGTTTTGAATCTTCAATTCTCTGTATTATTAACTTGAAAAGACACAATTTTGAAAATATTTTTGAATTTTTAATGATGAGAAACAATAAAAATTACAACTAAGATCAAATAAATAATACATGCAGGACACCAAACTTAAAAATTTTCATATAGGAGACACTAACAAATTGAGAATGCATATGAGAAACAACGAAACACACAAAACAAGAGAATTTAAAGATCAGAGCAATGAAATCATCAAGAACAACTTGAAGATTAATGAAGAACATATTGCATGTTTCCGAAAAATGCAGGAAGAATGCAATTGACACCAAACTTAAAAATTGATACTAGACTCAAACAAGAAACATAAAATATTTTTTATTTTTATGATTTTATAAATTTTTTTGTGATTTTTGAAACTTATATGGAAAAGAAAATAAAGGGATTCAAAACTTTTAATAAGAATTCCAGGAATCATGCAATGTTAGTCTAAAGCTTCAGTCTAAAAAGATTAGACATGTTTGGCCAAGCTTCAGTAGGACATTACATTCAGCAGCTAAATTGATGAGAATCAATAAACTTTTGTGATGATAAGAGCATCACCTTGAAACTCTAGAATTCATTCTTAAAAATTTTGAAAAATAAAAAGAAAAGTACCTAATCTAAGCAACAAGATGAACCGTCAGTTGTCCAAACTCGAACAATCCCCGGCAACAGCGCCAAAAACTTGGTATGCGAAATTGTGATCATCAACAATGGCACCAAAGGACTTGGAGCTCTCAAACGTGAATCACACTTTGTCACAATTCCGCACAACTAACCAGTAAGTGCACTGAGTTTGGGCGTTTAACTCCAGCTTTTGTGCCAGTTTTGGAGTTAAACGCCAGAATTCTTGAGCTGACTTGGAAAGCCTGTTTGGGCCATCAAATCTCGGGTAAAGTATGGACTATTATATATTGCTGGAAATCACAGGATGTCCACTATCCAACGCAATTAAGAGCGCGCCAATTGGGCTTCTGTAGCTCCAGAAAATCCACTTTGAGTGCAGGGAGGTCAGAATCCAACAGCATCTACGGTCCTTTTTCAACCTCTGAATCAGATTTTTGCTCAGGTCCCTCAATTTCAGCCAGAAAATACCTGAAATCACAGAAAAACACACAAACTCATAGTAAAGTCCAGAAGAGTGATTTTTATTTAAAAACTAATAAAAATATAATAAAAACTAACTAAAATATACTAAAAACAATGCCAAAAGGCATATAAATTTTCCGCTCATCACCTACCAAGTGTTTGACAAAATGCTTGGTTGGGCTTTAGAGTAGATTTTGAGCATTCTTGTATTGGGAAGAGTAATTGGGCAATCTTGTGTCATTAATACCCAATTTAGATTGGTGATCTAGAGTTGTTAGTTAATATGATTTCCATTGTCTCTAATCTCTTGCTAATTCCATTAGTGAGTTGATTAGGACATTTGGATTGAGGTTAACTAGTCTTGTTTGACTTTCTCTCATGGAAGATAACTTACACCTTCTTCCAATGTTGGAGATGACGAAATAAGATAAATTTTTGTTAAGTATTGTTATGATTAATGACTCGGATAGAAAGCCTATGATCTCAAACCTTGCCATGAATGTCTCTCTTTATTGATTGCTTTCTTTAATTGCTCTCTTTACTTTTCTTGTCATTTATTTTCTTGCAAAAATATAAAATCAAACCCCCCCTTTTGTTCTTCATAGCCAATAATTGACCACTTTATTGCAATTCCTTGTGAGACGACTGATGACAAGTCATCTTAGCCCATTTTAGCTAGTCTTTTTCTTTTGTTTTCATTAGAATTATGCACTTTCTTGAGCTACAAGCAAGCTTTCCTCTTCTGTTTGATGCAATTTAGTTTTCCCTTGTTTAAATTCTGCAAATCCTCATCCCAATCCCCTTTACTTTTCAAGCAATTTACATTTCTTGCACTTTAAGATTCTGCAATTTACATTTCTTGCACTTTAAGTTTCTGTCATTTAATTTCTTGTCCTTTAAGTTTCAGCAATTTACTTTCCCGCTCTCTTTAATTTCATGCAATTTACATTCTGCAAATCACAAATCACCCAACCAACACTTGATTCGCTTGACTAAATCAACCACTAAACTAAAATTGCTCAATCCTTCAATCCCTGTGGGATCGACCTCACTTCCGTGAGTTTTTATTACTTGATACGACCCGGTACACTTGCCGGTTAGTTTTGGGTGTTTTGGTAGAAATTCGTTTCTCACCAAAATATCTCATCAACGACTCGGAGTCTAAATACTTCGGTTAATTTTTATTGGGATTTGTACATGTGACAAAACCAAAATTTAATTTGATGTGAGAGTTGTTTTTTGGTTTGGAGCTATGCTTACAACGAAATTCTAATTTCTACAAGAGAAATTCTAAACCGACAACAATTTTTGCTATCAAATTAATGGCGCCGTTGCCGGGGAGTTGCAATGGTGTTATGTTATTGGCTATTGTTTATATGTTAATAGGCCTCTTTGTTAGTTTTGCTTTCTTTAGGGGTTAGTTTTTATTAGTTCTTATTAGTATTAGTTTTTATTCTCTTTTGCTATTATGAATTCTCATCCTCATTTTGGCTATGAGTTTGGCTCAAATTATGTTGTAGGGAATGGAAGCTACAATGAAGATGTGCATCAAGGATGGAACAATCAAAGATGGGAGGAGCCTCAAGGGATTGATCAACTTTCTTGGCAACAACAACCTCCGGACTCTTATGAGTATAATTCCAATCCTAATGCATATCAATCTAATGGATGTGGTGACCCTTATTGTGATTGTCAACAACCACCACCACATGCCTATGAACCACCCCTTCAACATGACTTTGAACCACCTTACTCACAAGCCCCCTATCACCAAACACATCATTATGACCCTAATCCTTATCCACCATACCAACCACCTTATGAACCATATGAACCACACATGGAACCACCACCATTCCAACACAATTACTCTCAAGAACCACCTCAATATACACCACCTCCAAACCCTTACCAAGATGAACCAACTTCCAATTATGAAACTTTCTTCCCAAACAATGAACCTTCTCTTCCACCATCACCTCCCGATGAAGCCCCCACGCAGGAATTGAGAGACCTTGGATCTCATCTCCTAAGGCGACACAAGGAGGATGAGAAGAAGTTTGCAGAGTTAAGAGCAAAAATGGCTATCCTAGTGGAAGCCGTTAGCAATATGGCCTCCTCCCGACTAAGCCTAAGCAACCAAGGCACTCCCATTGATGAATGTGGAGAGGCAATTAAGGAGCATAGTGAGGGAGTGAGTTTAGAGCTTCAAGGTAAAGAAGAGGAGTTGAAGCAAGAATTGCCACAAGGGGAGAAAGGTGAGACAATTGAACCAGAAGGAGTGGTTGAAAATCTAGGAGATGTTGGAAGTCCATGGGAATGTAGCATTATAGAGCCCTCTTTCAAAAAGCTAGATATTGATGTTGAGGAGGATAATGCGCAACCTCCAAAGCATATTATGTTTGAAAACTTTGAAGACGTTGATCAAGAGATGGATTCAATCATTGAGGAGTTCCTATCTACAATTGAATCCTCTTCCATTGGGCTTGAAATTGAGGTCAAAGAAGAAGATGCACAACCTCTCATGTCCTTGGTAAGCAATGAAGAAGAGATTGAATTGGAAAGAAGCTACCAAGAGGAAGAGGTTGAAATTGAAGAAGCTTGTGAAGAGGTGGAGATAATCAAAGAAGAGCACAAGGGAGTGGAGCTTTGATGAGGGGCAGAAGTTGGTGAATTAAAAATTATTAAAATAGTTACGTTGCAAGTATAGTTCTTAACTCACCGAAAATCTGCCTATCAATTTAGAAATATGTCACAGAGAGTTTAAATTAAAAATTACTGGGAGTTTAAGTCCCAGGTCGTCTCCCAACGAGTTGCAGAAAAGTGTGCTATTTTATTAATCAGATGTTCCAAGAAGTTGAGTTAAGTAGAGGGAAAATTAAAAAGAGGAAATTTAAATAATATGAATAAAAGCTTTGACTAGGAGTTGATTAGTTGGAATTTCTATTATTGATGGAATGATCTCAAGATTAATTTATAATTAATGGTTGTTTTGTTTAGTTATCCTTTACTAGGTAAAGGAAAGTCAAACAAGTTGGAATGCTAGATCTATTCACGAGTTGCAACCCACTTAGTTCAAAAGGATTGGTGTTAGTGATTAGATAACAATTCAACAGTTAACCCAATTACAATTTTTCTTTCAATCCTTCCAACTCAAGAGTTCCTTTCAATCAACTCCCCATCAAGTGAGGGAACTACTCACTCATTGCAAATAATAGATCCATAACACATGAAAGGGAATTAAAAGAAGACATGATTATTGGAATGGAGAAATAAATTAAAATGGAAGAAATAATCCTTGTATCAAATAATCATGAAAGTATTCAAATGACAAAATTGAACAAAGCAAAGAACATGGAAGAATAAAACCAAGTTAAGAGAACGAACTAGAATGACGAGGTCTTGATGAGGAAAAATAACTCTTCTCAATGTTCCAATGCTAAGATCAATTCCCAAAATTAAAATTCTAAAACCCAGAGAGAAAAACCTAGAGGAGGAAAAACTAGCTCTAAAACTGTCAACTGTGTAGAATGAATGTTGTTGTTTGTTTCTGCATATTCTCTGGCTCTAGTCTGCTGTTCCGGGCCGAAAACTGGGTCGAAATAAGGTCCAAAATCGCCCCCAGCGAAGTCTGCAGATTATGCAGATCGCACATGTCACGCGATCGCGTCGTCCACGCTACCGCGTCGCCTGAGCTTTTCCAATCCACGCGGCCGCGTGAGCCATGCGGCCGTATCACTGCGATTCGCTCTCCTTCGCGCGGTCGCGTGAGCTATGCGACCGCGTCACCTTTCGCTAGTTATCTCCTCAAATTTTTGTGTTCCTTCCATTTTTGCTAGCTTCCTTTCCAATCTCCAACTCATTCATGCCCTATAAAGTCTGAAATACTCAACACACAGATCACGGCATCGAATGAAATAAAGGAGAATTAAAAATACATAACTAAAGTCTGTAGGAAGCAGTTTTCAAACATGTTATAATTCAGGAAGGGATTATAATTTCATGCTAATTTAATGAATAAGTGAGTAAGGATCATGATAAAACCACACAATTAAACACAATATAAACCATAAAATAGTGGTTTATCAACCTCCCCACACTTAAACATTGGTTTATGTAATCTTAAAGTTCATACCTAGCTACCCAGAATTTTCTTTTTCTATTCATACTCATGTATCAACTTTATATTTGATTTTATCATATGTGCATTGATCTTTGAATTCTGAATTTAACATTGGGGTAATTTTGTCCCCTTATTTATTTATATAAATAAATTTTTTTTGACATTAAAATAATTATAGCTTATCAATGCACATAGATTTTTAATTCTTATAGTTTCACATGAGTAGGTATCCAAATTTCCATTAAATTCTCATGACACATTCCCTTAACAACTTTTGTTCCCACAATCTCCCATACTTAACTAGCACACACAATTCAATCTTAAGCTAACCAAAGATTCAATTTGGGATATACAATTGTTTTTCAGCTTAAGGTTAGTAATGTGGTAAAATATAGAACAAATGGGATTTAAAGGCTCAAAGTGGTTAACAAAGGTAATTCGAAAGGGTAGGCTTAATTTGGATAAGTGAGTTTAAACAAATAATGGCCTCAATCATGTGCAAGCATGCAAATATAATAAATATTGGACATATAACATAAAAAAAATATAGATTACAATCATAGAGAAGTTAACACACAAGAAAGAAGTAATTATGGTTAAATAATATAACCATACATAAAGGCTCAAATCTCTCACAGGTTGTGTGTTCTTTAGCTCAAATGTCATGTTCCAAATACAACTCAAGCAAATTTATCATAAAATTTTGAAAGATTAGTGAAATTTTGTTCCAAAGATAGAGTCTTAAAATAAACTTATTATCTTTTCAATCAAGTAGAACATGCATGCAACTATCCTAACCTATGCAATTTATTCTATTCTATAAAAGAAAGAAAATCTAACTAAAATATCCTAATTATTGGTGCTAGAGAAGAGAGATTACCTCCGGAAGTCAGGTACTGACTGACCTCCCCACACTTAAGGCTTTGCACCGTCCTCGGTGCCGTCTGTCAGGAACAGGGGTGGGCTGGTAGCAGTATCTCCACAATCGGGACCATCATGGCTCCCTGTGCTGGTAAAAGAGGTGGAGTCCGGGGTATCCGAGTCCCTAAAGTATCCCTTGAGTAGCTCCTTGAGGTGTTTGAATCGGCGCCCGTTACGGCGCTCTCTCAACTTAGCTTTATGTTCTTGCCGATCCAACCTTTCAATTATCTGCTGGAGCAATTCATCAGTTGTGGGTGCTTGTGGTATTGAAGAAGGATTTTCTTTAACTGGAGCAGTAGGAAGACTTGTAGTGGCTGCTAGAAGTCTGAGGTATTTCCCGTTAGGGACATATTGATCATCCCGTGGAAGCACCGCTTTGGTGTCCCCAGCTCTGTAGGAGACTCCGGCTGCTGAACAAGATCTGAAACCAAGGCGGGGAAAGGTAAGTTGCCCGCAATTTGTACGTGTCCCATAGCATTCCGGATATGTCTTGAGAGATTCAGATGTTGGTCTGTAAGGATGCACCATAGTAGAACGGCCATGTCCGCAGTGAAGGAGGACTCATGAGTGCTCGGAAAGACGTAATGGGACATGATCTGTGCCCAGACGCGAGCCTCCAAGGTAAGTGCTGAAGCCAAGATTCTCTTAGGGCGGGTACGGTGGTATCCGTAGATCCAATGGTTGCCAGGTAATGCGATAACTCCGAGAACAGAGTCCCAGTCAAATTGGTACCTCTGGCGCTTAAGTGCGGCTTCTTGGAAGGCGTCCATTCCTTCTAGAATAAGGGGAAGACTCAGAGCTTGCTTAATGGCCTCTTCTGTGATGGGGACTTGCTTCTGTCGGACATAAACAGACTGCAGGGTTGGCATGTAGAAGTTAGAGTAGAACTCAACTACCCAAGAAAGATTGACCTGCCTTGGCTGTCTCCGTAGGAAACCCCATTGTCTTCGTCCAATTTGTGGCTCAACAAAGGTAGCAATATTGGACGGGAGGATAAGAAGGTATTCATTGTTATAGTTTCTTTTTGCCAGGATAGGGAACATCTGCTCACAGTAGCGATTGGGAAATCACGCAGTGTCCTTTGCTGGAAAGGCTTTCTCCTTTTCATCAACCTTTATTATCCTCTTAACTCTTTTTGTTGAGGGCTTGACTGCGGTTGAAGAAGGCTCTGCCACTAATGCTCTTTTAGTTCCTCCTCTTGCTGGTGGTTTGGAAGTAGCTTTCTCTTTTCCTTTCTTGGTGGCCATCCTGAAAGAAGGGAAGAGAAAGTAAATTAAATTCAAAAAGATATACAGCCAGGAAGGAAACGGAAAAGAGGGTGATGGATGCACATTAAGATATACTGACATTATCACATGCTCGCGAGCACATGCGAAAAGCCAACAATGGAAAATAGCTAGTGCATATAAAGACAAGTGACTGCAAGGTGTTTATTGGCGTGCCAACAAAGGGCATGAGTAGCATAGACCAAGCAAGACTTTGTAACAAACCATCACGTTTGTATTGACAATTAAATTCAATTAATACAATAGTAAAGGAAAGTTGTGAAAAGCAAGCATTGAATAGTATAATAACATAGAGAAGTGCATAATGCCATTTGAGCTCTTTCACAAACACATAGCATGCAAGATGAATAAGGTATAGAAAATATGAAGGTGAACATGCAAGCAATCCCTTAATTAGAATAAAAATAATTGTCAAACAATTTGCAACAATCCAAAAGCATATAATGAGGGATAATGACTCAAAAAATTTCTAACACCATGTAAAAAGGAAAAGAAAAAGAAGGAAAATATGAATAATGAGAAGAAGAATAATATATAAAATAATATATAAAATGATAGAAAAGAGAAGAAGGAAGAAGAAAATAGAACCTTGGCAATGGAGGTGAGAGAGAGAGAGTGATAGGTGAGATTGGAAGAAGTAGGGAGAAGGAAGAAATAAGGAGGGAAAAGAAAAATTAGGATTTGGAGGAGAGAAAGATAAGATATGTAGCAATATTTGGATGAGCTGTGCAGCGCATGCGACGCGGCCGCGTGGGGCACGCGTTCGCGTGGATGCGCTTCAAGTATGGTGACGCGATCGCGTCGGTCACGCGGTCGCGTGACCCATATTATGCTTCTGGCGCGAGTGCAGCCTCGCACCAGCACAACTCTCTGTTCAAATTAATTTAGTTGCCCAAATTAGGGTGGCGCGATTGCGTCGGTCACGCGATCGCGTGAGTGTGCGTCCAAAAACGGATGACGCGGCCGCGTCAGCGACGCGGTTGCGTGATAAGGATTGTGCCTCCAGCACCAATCCAGCATCACTCTCGCACAATATTTCATTGTGCACCCTTTTAGGTCCAAAACTCAGGGCACGCGGTAGCGTGGGGCACGCGGTAGCGTGGGAGGCTAAAGTTCCTATGTGACGCAGACGCGTTGACAAACCCCAATTTGACGGTTTGTTTTGTATTGAATTTAGAGCATTTTGATAACCTTTTGTCACATTTAGCCTAGGAATTAGCATGAATTTGTTATCTCTCCCATATTTGTGCTTAAGTGTAAAAACATGCTTTTTAAGCCTTATTTTGATGAATTCTAGTTCTTCTTTGATTCCATAAGATGCCTTGATGTGTTTGCTAGTAATTCCAGGATTGAAGTAGGCTAGGCATGGATCAAAGGAAGCAAGGAAGGAAGCATACAAGTGGAGAGAAGCATAAAAAGTCAAAGAAGCAAAGTCAGCCATGCACGCGCACGCGCACAAGGCGCTCGCGCGCACATCGCAGAATTAGCCAGGGACGCGCACGCGTACCGTGCGCGCACGCGTCGATGAGGGCACATGACCTCACTAATGCAACACGTGCCTGGCGATTTGAGAGGGTTTCTGAACCCATTTTTGGCGCCAAATTGCTAAGGAAAAGGAATAAAAGGATGAAGGATTAAGGGGAAGACACAAGGAATGATCATCATCATTCCCAACCACTAATCACTTTTAGTTTAGAGTTTTAGAGAGAGAAGCTCTCTCTTCTCTCTAGAATTAGGATTAGGAATTAGGGTTAGATTAGGATCTCATAGTTTTCTAGGTTTAATTCAAGTCTCCTTCTACTTCTACCTTCAATTGATGATTGCTACACTTTG
>NC_029789.2:69146753-69199988 GCF_000816755.2 Arachis ipaensis | reverse complement strand
AATACTTCGGTTTATAAATTTTAGGGGTTTGTACTAGTGACAAACAACTTTTTGTATGAAAGGATTATTGCTTGGTTTAGAAACTATACTTTACAACGAGAATTCACTTGTGAAATTCTATACCATCAAAAATCCATTCGTCAAAATGGCGCCGTTGCCGGGGATTGCAATGGTGTTATGTTATTGGTTATTGTATATATGTGAATAGTGTGAATATGTTTGCTTTTGTTAGCTCTTACTAGTTTTAGGATTTGATTTTCTTGCTTCTTATTTGATTTTGTTTTCGTTTTCCTCTTGCTATCATGAATTCTCACCTTGGCTATGAGTTTGGTTATCAACATGTTGTAGGAAATGAGGACTATAATGAAGATGTGTATCAAGAATGGGACAATCAAAGGTGGGAGGAGCCACATGCTTATGATCAATCTTCGTGGCAACAACCTCCACCAATGCACTATAAAGAAGAGCCATTCTATGATGCATACCAATCCAATAGCTATGGTGAATCACCTTGTGACTTCCAAGCACCGCCACCATATGCCTACGACTCTCACCCTCAACATGAACCTCAACCATTCTCACAAGCCCTCCCATACCAAGCACCTTCCTATGATCCCTACCCCTCATATAACCAACCACCCCTACCATATTCTTATGACCATTATGTGCAAGAGCCCTTAGAACCACCACCCTATCGAGATCACTACCAAGAACCACCTCAATACACACAATCTCCACAACCTTACCAAAAAGAACCACCTTCCTATTATGAACTCTCTCTCCAAAACGAGGAACCTTCCTACCCACCACAAGCCCCAATAGACGATTCTCTCACTTTGTTACTTCAAGGACAAGAGGCCATGAAACGGGATACACTTGAGTTCGTGACCAACTTGACTAAGGTGGTGCACACTTTAGCCCACCAATGCTTGAATATTCAAGGTACTTCCGTGACCACATGTGAAAAGTCAAAAGAAGAGCAAAGTATGAAGGAGAAATTGGAAAATTCGGTGGAAAAGGAGGAGACAAATTTTGTGTTGGAACAATTGGAGAAGCCTATGACCATTGAAGAAAGGGGAGAAGTGGTTGAAGATCTCGGAGATGTTGAAAGTCCATGGGAATGTAGCATCATGAAGAACTCTTCCACGAAGCTTGATATTGATGTTGAGGAGGGTGCGCAATCTCCAAGACATATAATCGTTGGAGACTTGGAAGAGGTTTATCAAGAAATGGATTCAATCATAGATGAATTGCTCTCTGCAATGGAATCTTCACCCGTTGGACATGGAGTTGAAATTATAGAAGAGTGTGCACAACCTCCCAAGGAAGATGAGAAGGGCATGGTGTATATTGAAATTGAAGAATATGAAGAGGTTGATCAAGAGATGACCTTGTTCATCAATGAATTTCTATCCAAAATTGAATCGCCTCTCATTAAACAAGAAGAAGTTCTTGAAGATAACACCAAGCCACGTAACAAAGAGGATGAGGTTGAAAGTGAAGAGAATTGTGAAGAGGTGGAAACAACTAAAGAGGAGCACAAGAAAGTGGACCTTGCATGGTCTAAGTGTGGGGAAGCCTCTCTCCCCAAATTACCATCCAATACAACATTTAAGTGGGTAAAATCTCTATCCCTGAGCTTTAATCTCTCACTTGAATATGGTTTGCTTGAAAATGATGGTCAACTTAGAACTCTTTGGGGAATTAAAAGTAAAAACGAGTTGTGTAGTGGTTGGAAAATAGGTGTTAAGCCTATCAAGGCCAAGGCCTCAAGGTATAGGGATGATGTTGGGACAAGGATTACTTTATACGGATCTAGGAGGAAGCATTGGTGGAGTAAAGAGAATTCTATGAGTCAATCACCTTTATGTCAACCGCTCATCTGACAAAACCATGAAACTCAACTAACGGATGGGTGTGAAGACAAGATATGGGATCCCGGTTCGCTATGTGAAAACCAACTATGGGGACTCATATCTTGGGTAGAACTGTGCCCAAGCTTGATGAACATGGTTGGAAATTCTGTCAACCAATTGAGAAGCAAAGATCCTTGGAGATTCAAGGACCAGTACAAACACAAGCCACCATGACAATAGGCTTCTCAAAATGTCCAACTTAAGGACTTAAACTAAAAGTGCTAGGTGGGAGACACCCCACCATGGTAAACTCTTTCCATTCTCTTTTAAATTTGCCTAATAAGTGATTTGAGTTACCATTGTAGGTAGATGCTTCACATAATTTGTTTGTACAACTTAATTGTTAGCCTAGTCACATGTATGTTGTGTTTCGTAGTAGATGAATAATATCGAATTGCATTTTTGCAAATTGTATGATGGTTGATTGAATAAAGAGTTGTAAGTAGTCTAGGGAGCTCCTAGGCATAATTTTTCTCCTTGAAAAAAAAAAAAAAAAAAGAGAGAGAAGAAGGGTGGGAAGGACGCGTGCGCACACCATACGCGCACGCGCCCCTGAGCGGACGCCTCATCACCCATTTTCCAGAGAGTTGGGCTTCTCTTAGGACGGCGTTATGCCCCAGGCCCAATTCCTTCCACGCTGACGCGCACTACGTGCCTGCGCGTCCATACAGCTATAAGGAAACGCACGCGTACGCGCATCTGCCGCGTACGCGTCGACCCGCTGCTAGAACTTCTGGGCCAATATCCAGAGAGTTGCGCTGGATCTGGGCCAACTTTAAGCTCCCAGCTCAACTCAACTCACGCGAACGCACACTGTACGCGTCCGCACCCCTCGCTGTTCACGCGTTGGCGTATTTCACGCCTCCGCACCCATCAAATAAGATCAAGCAACTCACGCGAACGCGCCCAGTGCGCGTGCGCGTCGATGCGTATTAGCATCACCCAAGGCCAAAGGACCCGAGAGTTGTGCCAACTCTGGGCCTCTTTTAAGCCTCCAGCCCAGTGCATCCGCGCTGCTGCGCACCTTGCGCGCTGCTACGCACCTTGCGCGCCCGCGCCATTCCTTCATTCCTTCCACTCACGCGAACGCGCACGGCGCGCGCACGGCGCGCGCACGCGCGGATTCCAATTTTCACTTACCCCAGAGACGCGAACCCTAGCGCATTCGCGCACCACACTTCTTCCCCCCCTAACGTTCCATTTCTCTTCCCCCACCACTCAACCCCCAGCAACCTCCGGCGAGCGCCACTCACCGCGACCGCCGCCGCACGACCTACCTCCGTCACCGTCCTTGGCCATCAATTCCCTTCCCCTCTCACCACCACCCGTCCTCTCTCTCTCCCTCTCACTCCTCTCACCCATCTCACCGTGACCAACCCCTCCGCCGCCACCCCGTCATCACTGCCGGCGGCTCGCTCCCTCTCTGTTCGTCCTGCACGTTCTCCTATCATTCTCCTCTCTCACCATCACCGTCCCTCCTCCCCTCAGTTTCTCATTCTTCCGGCCAAACCACCGCGCCAGCCGTCTTCACCGCCACCGTTCACGGCGGTGCCAGTTTCTGTCTCTGCTGCCCCTGCCCTATCGTAGTCCCCCTTTCCATTCTCAGTTTTTCCCGGCTCCCAGGTTCCTGCTCCATTTCTGTTATTTTTTTTTCTATTTTTTCCTTTGTATTTGTTCATTTATGTTAGTTACTGGAATTACATGTTAGTTAGCTAAATTCAAATTTTGTATGTTAGGTTAGATAGATATAATTGCTGTTAGGTAGCTAGGGCTGGATAGAGGATTCTAGGCCTGATAATTGCTCCGTATGTGCATATCTGCTGCTTGCTTCCTTGGGTACGGTATGTTGGTTTTGGGTTGATATTCCATGCAATATGTGTTGCCAACTAACATCTGTTTGCTGCTGTGCGTGATTGATGTTATTTTTTGTGCTAATTGTGCTATTTTGCTATCCGGGAACGTCCAATTTTAAGCCGGAATGCTGCCCGATTTTCAAGGAAATTAGTTTCAATTTGATCTTTATTTCAGTTTTGGGCAAATTTCCGTTTCCTTTTTTACTTCCCGGATTTGCACAACCATTGTGAACATGAACCGCAACTTCCAGTTCAATTGAGCCTATATATCATCATATCACTAATCCACTTTTCTAACTTACTAATTTCTTTAACCGTTTTACTTCCACTCACCTTTAACCCTCTTTAACAATTCTTTCAAAAATATGATGATATTATTGCCTTTTGAATATGAGATGTTGCCTTTAATGAAGATTACAGTCTTGGTCCATTCACTTATGTTCACTTGTTCACTTTTACATATTCAGTGCAACATCATGATTGCTCTTTGATAATTGTATCCTGAACATGCCTTCTTTGTTACATACTAAATGTTTTATATATTCTATCATATTTTTCAGGATGTCGAATAAAGGAAAAGCCATAGCCACTGCTTCCAAGAAAAGGAAGCGCTCCAAAACCTCTACACCCCCACCATCTGCTAACTATGCGAGGAATCCGCTGAATGAGGAAGAGAAAGAAAATCAGTTACTCCCATCCACTGATCCAACCAAATTTCCGAATCTCTACTGCGAGCTACGCCTTTCCCGTTATGCAAAGAAGAATCTGAATATTGAGAAGAAGCTGAATCTTCCCAATGATGTGAGGCGTGCCATAAACGCCCGTATTTCTGAGCTGGGCTTGGATTTCGTCAATAAGGATTCGGGACGGATTAACATCTCATGGGTCAAGGAATTTTACTGCAATTTCTTTCGACCAGGCTTGGATTCAGTATTCTTGAGGGGTAGAGAGATCATGATTACTGAGGATGCCTTGAGGGATGCACTGCTCTGCAGAGTTGGTACTCCTGAGACGTGTGCCTACCAGCTATCCTCTCGATGACTTTCAACTATGAGGCACTTCGGCGCGTGATTGCTACACCAGATGCTTCTTGGGTACTGGATTCGAGCAACACAAAGCCCAAGGGCATGCTATTTGCACATCTGACTAGGGAGGCTAGGACTTGGCAACAAATATTTGCCCACAATGTCTTCCCTACCACTCACTTTTCAGAGATTCCGATGGATATGCTAGTCTTGATTGGGTGTGTCATGGAGGGGAAGGAAGTATATTTTCCCCGACTGATTAGGCATAGCATGTGGAGAGCTCATATTCGCGGCTTGTTACCGTTTCCGACACTGGTTACTAGCTTAGCTGAGCTAGCCGATGTCCAGTGGGAGGACAATGACGTGACACCACCACCTCCAGATGACGACGACAAGGAAGTTACTATTCCCTGGGGTGTGTGGGTGCACGAGAGACCCCCGACTAGCCGCCGTTCTCGAGCTAGAGCAGCAGTCGAGGCAGCTATACCATCTTCTTTGCCAGCAGCCCCACCCCCTTCAGCACCTGAGCCCACTTACCTACTGGTTCAGCGTCTGTTTCGGTTCTTGGAGCGCGAGAGGCTCCATGTCAGACGCCGACTGGATCAGATGGATCAGGCACTCATCTCCCTTGGCGCTGAGTTACCTCCGCTTCCAGACTCTCCGACCTCCGATGAGCAGGATCATCAGGAGGAGGATGCGGATGAGCCACTTCAGCGGGATGCACCTCCAGCTGCTCCTACCACTACCGAGATCCCACAGCCACAGTCAGAGCCAGAGCCTATCGTTGTACCTCCCACTGATCCTCCAGTTTAGCATCGAGGACGATGCTTGATTTTAAGTGTGGGGAGGGCACCGGTAGCATTATTTGGGAACCGATGAACTTTTCGGCCTAGTTATCTCATTTTGCACATCTTTGTATATATTTTGATGCATTTCTAGTTTGCTTTGGATACTTTTATTGCTTATTTTGGATTTTAGATATTTTGATGCTTTTGGATATTTTTAGATGTTTTGGATGATAGATTCCGTACTTTTAGTTGGATTCTTCTTTATAAATTTTTGTTTATCTTTGTTTTTAGTTTGTAGTTGTGATTAGAAATCATACGTTGGATTGCAAATATTTAGTCACCCTTTTGCATAAAATATTGGTTCTAAGTGAAAAAGGAAAGGGTGAACTAAGAAAATTTTTGAACTTTTCAATCACAACAATGCTTAGTCAAACATTGAGATTTTTCAAGAAGTTTAAATATAGGGCATTAACCCAATTGATTGAAGGAAACTTTTGGCGCAACTTGCTTGAATTTCATACTCTGTGAAGCATGTATTGAATTGAGAACACAAGCTTGTGAGACTTGAGCCTATTGATGTGGTTACATTTTTATAACCACTTATTTTCCATTCTTGTGTGAAATTGTTCTCTTTCCATGATTGTGATCCTTGATTTGCTTGATTCTATATATCCGTTTATTTCTTGTGTTTGTGCATTTATATGATTGAGGCCATTCTTTCATTAGCCACTTACCCAAATAGCCAACCTTTTACTCTCCATTGTTAGCCAATTTTGAGCCTATGCTTAACCAACTTATTCTTATTTTAGCACATTACAAGCCTAAGGCGGAAAACCAATGAAAAGTCCTTGTTTGGATCTTTGATTGACCTAGGCTAGTGAGAGTGTTTTATTATTCAAAATTGGTGAGGCTTGGGAACATTGGATGGGATAAAAAGGGGCAGTACACTTTTATGTTTAGGAATTGGGCACATATTCATGTATTGATTAAATGTAGAGACCTTATGCATTGATGTTCTTGTATTTAGTTTGAAAAGAAGAAAAAGAATAAAAATATATATATAGAGAAAAGAAAAAAAACGATGAAAAGAAAAGAAAAATGAAAAAAAAAATGATGATGATGAAAAAGAAAAAATAATACAATAAAGAAGGGACAGAATGCCCCAAAGTGAAGCCAATAAAAAGGGGATCAATGCATAAGTATTATGAATCAAATAAGAATGCATGAGTATGTAAGAAAAGGTGAAAAATGGGTAGTTAGAATAGCTTGCATTTGTATAGGTCATTAAATAGGTTAGGTGGGAAAGTCTATGCTAATCGAAGATTCAAATCCTAGTCCACTTGACCATAAATGATCCTACCTTGACCCTAACCCCATTACAACCTAAATGAAAGACCTCATGATGAATGTATGCATGCATTGAATAAGTGTTGATTGTTAGAAAAGTAATTGGTGACACTTGAGTTATGTAATTCCTTTGTTGATTGATAATTGGAGAGATTGCTAATTGGTTTGGAGTGCACTAAAGCTAGCCATTCCTTTAGGAGTTGATTAGGACTTGAGGCTCAAGTCAATTCATCCACTTGACTTTCCTTTAATTAGTAAGGGTTAACTAAGTGGTAGCAATGAACAATTCTCATCACAATTGAGAAGGATAACTAGGATAGGACTTCTAGTTCTCACACCTTACCAAGAGCCTTTTTATAGTTGTTAGTTTATTTTCATTGTCATTTACTTTTCATGCTTCTTATCCAAAACCCCAAAATAACTCATAACCAATAACAAGACACTTTGTTGTAATTCCTAGGGAGAACAACCCGAGGTCCAATACTTCGGTTTATAAATTTTAGGGGTTTGTACTAGTGACAAACAACTTTTTGTATGAAAGGATTATTGCTTGGTTTAGAAACTATACTTTACAACGAGAATTCACTTGTGAAATTCTATACCATCAAAAATCCATTCGTCACGCGTCGGCGACGCGGTCACGTGGGAGGATTTGTGCCATTGGCACGCCTCCAGCCACACTCCAGTGTAACTTTCTGTTCATTTTTATTTTTCTTTACTCTCCCTGTGACGCGGACGCGTCGCTGATGCGATCGCGTCGCGTAGCAAAATTTTTTTTTTTAAACATGTAAATGCAGATGCACGAAAGTACTACGAAAGAGAAGAGTTATTGAATAGGAAAAACTAAAAATAAAGAAAAGAACGATCATACCATGGTGGGTTGTCTCCCACCTAGCACTTTGCTTTAACGTCCGTAAGTTGGACGCTCCACTAGCTCAATCTTCTGCTATGTGGGGATCTTCCAAGAGGAAGATCTCAAGCTCGTTGTTTCTCTGCATCTTCTCACCATGGTATAGTTTCAGGCGTTGTCCATTAACCTTAATAAGTTCAGAGCTTGAAGGATGGCTTAGGTGATAAACTCCATACGGTTCGGCCTTCTCTACTCTGTATGGACCTTCCCATCTTGATCTCAACTTGCCTGGCATGAGCCTTAGTCGAGATTTGTAAAGGAGGACTAAATCCCCAGGTTGGAACTCTTTCTTCTTGATGTTTTGATCATGTACAGCCTTCATCTTTTCCTTGTATATTCTGGAATTTTCATAAGCTTCTAGGCGAAGGCTCTCCAGTTCCTGCAGTTGTAACTTCCTTTCAGCTCCGGCTTTCTCAATTCCCATGTTGCACTCCTTAACTGCCCAAAAGGCTCTGTGTTCTACTTCAACTGGGAGATGACAAGCTTTTCCATAAACTAAGCGGAA
This sequence comes from Arachis ipaensis, assembly GCF_000816755.2. NCBI lineage: Eukaryota > Viridiplantae > Streptophyta > Magnoliopsida > Fabales > Fabaceae > Arachis > Arachis ipaensis. The sequence continues at coordinate 69,191,644 of NC_029789.2, read as the reverse complement.
AGGACTCATCCCAATGGGTGTCTTGTATGCTGTTCTGTACGCCCAGAGTGCATCTTGTAGCCTGGTGCTCCAGTCTTTTCTATGAGGCTTTACTATCTTTTGCAAGATACGTTTAATTTCTCTGTTGGACACCTCGGCTTGCCCATTAGTTTGGGGATGATACGCTGTTGCAACTTTATGAATTATCCCATGCTTCTTCATTAATCTTGTCAATCTCCTGTTACAGAAATGGGTGCCTTGATCGCTCAAGATTGCTCGTGGTGATCCGAAGCGACATATAATATGGTTTCTCACAAAGGAAACAACAGTGTTAGCATCATCAGTGCAGGTAGGAATTGCTTCCACCCATTTGAAAACATAATCCACAGCTAACAATATATAAAAATATCCATTAGAATTTGGAAATGGACCCATGAAGTCAATGCCCCAAACATCAAAAATTTCACAGAAAAGCATAATTTGTTGAGGCATCTCATCCCTCCTGGATATATTACAAAATTTCTGGCATGGGAGACAAGATTTACAGAACTCAGCAGCATCTCTAAAAAGGGTAGGCCACCAGAATCCATAGTCTAAGATCTTTCTAGCTGTCCTTTGAGGACCAAAATGTCCTCCACTCTTAGATGAGTGACAGGCCTCCAAAATGGACTGGAATTCTAATTGAGGCACACAACGTCTAATTACTTGATCAGCGCCACATCTCCATAAATATGGGTCATCCCATATATAATATTTAGACTCGCTTTTCAGCTTGTCTCTTTGATGCTTAGAAAAATTTGGAGGAAATGTGCGGCTAACTAAATAATTAGCAACAGGTGCATACCAAGGGACTACTCAGATACTGCTTGCAGGTTATCAAAAGGAAAATTATCATCTATAGGAGTAGAATCATCCTTAATATGCTCAAGGCGACTCAAGTTGTCTGCCACTAAATTCTAATTACCACTCCTATCCTTTATTTCTAAATCAAATTCTTGTAACAGCAGTATCCAACGTATGAGTCTTGGTTTGGATTCCTTTTTAGCTAATAAATACTTTAAAGCTGCATGGTCCGAATACACTACTACTCTAGTACCAAGTAAATAAGCTCGGAATTTATCCAGAGCAAAAACAATAGCAAGAAGCTCTTTCTCAGTAGTAGTATAATTGGACTGGGCAGTGTCTAAAGTCTTAGACGCATAAGCAATAACGAAAGGATCCTTACCTTCACGCTGAGCCAGCGCTGCTCCTACTGCATGGTTGGAAGCATCGCACATGATTTCAAATGGCTGGCTCCAGTCCGGTCCTCTCACAATTGGAGCTTGAGTCAGAGCAGTCTTCAGCTTATCAAACGCTTGTTTGCAATCCTCACTGAACTCGATCTCAATATCCTTCTGCAGTAATCTGGATAAGGGAAGTGCGACCTTACTAAAGTCCTTAATAAATCTCCCTCACAGAAGAGGGGTAAGGTAAACTAGAAATAACATTCACCTTTGCTGGGTCTACAGAAATGCCATTATTGGATACCATATGTCCTAATACAATTCCTTGTTTTACCATAAAGTGACATTTTTCGAAATTTAATACAAGGTTTGTATTAACACATCTATCTAATACTCTAGATAATCCATCTAAGCAAAGGCTAAAACGGCTTCCAATAGTCTGGTCATTTCCTTTTTGACAACTTCCAAGATGGTGGGATTCAATCTTCTTTGGGGTTGACGGACAGGTCTTGCTTCCTCTTCTAAAAATATTCTGTGCTCACATACTTGAGGGTTGATGCCTACTATGTCTGCCAAGCTCCACCCAATTGCCTTCTTATGCTTCCTCAGCACATCAAGTAACTGCTCTTCTTGTTGAGAAGTAAGTTCTCTTGCAATGATAACTGGAAACCTCTGCTCATCTTCAAGATAAGCATATCTGAGATGTGGAGGGAGGGGTTTCAATTCTAACTTTTGATCATGGGCAGGCTCTGGATTATCTGGAGCTTGTGAAAATGATGAAGTGTCCTCATTGTCAGTTAAGAGGATCCCCACACTTGGACCTTGTCCAGTGTGCCTCTCTTCGAACTCTTCCTTGTGAACTTCAGCTACACTTTCATCTATGACATCACACTGAAAGATGGAACGATCTTCTGGGGGTTTGTCAATGACTCCATTCAGATTGAAGATTACTATGCGGCCATCTATTTCAAAGGAGTATGTTCCTGAAAAGGCGTCCAATTTGAATTTTGATGTCTTCAGGAATGGTCTCCCAAGTAGGATTGATGATGGCTTATCTGAATCATTATGGGGCATCTCCAAGATATAAAAATCAGTGGGAAATGTAAGTCCTTTAATGTTCACCAAAACATCTTCAGCAACTCCAGCCACTGTAATAATGCTTTTATCTGCTAACACAAAATGAGCTGCCGACCTTTTTAAGGGAGGGAGCCTCAAAATATCATATATAGACAAAGGCATTATACTGACACATGCTCCTAAATCACACATGCAATCATAAATTACTACACCACCAATAGTACAGCTAACTATACAAGGACCTGGATCACTGATGCACGGAAAACTTGTCTCTCAACAAATCTCCCTTCAGCAAGTGTACCGAATTTGTCGTCAAGTAAAAACTCACAATAGAGTGAGGTCGAATCCCACAGGGATTGATTGATCAAGCAACTTTAATTAAAAGAATGTTCTAGTTAAGCGAATCCAGAATTTGGGTTGAGAGTTGCAGAAAGTAAAATGGCGGAAATGTAAATAACATAAAAGTAAATGCTAGAATTAAAGGACTGGAAGTAAATGACTGAAAATAAATTGCAGAATTGTAAATGGGAATGGGGGATTTTCTCATAAAAGTAAATAGCAGAAATTAAAGAGAATGGGTAAGATCAGAGATGGGGAATTCATTGGGCTTAGGAGATGTTGCAATTCTATAACGTGGGCATTGATGGCTTTTTGGCAATCACTTTTGTCATTAACCTTGCAAGTTACCTCCCCTTTTTTTGCTTCCTTTTGGTCCTGAAATCAAGCAATAAAGTGCATCAAAGCTCTAGTCCAAGTCATGATTAATGCAACATAATATTTGTCACTAAACTTATGTAAAATCCTCATGAAATTATGTAAAATGCACAATGTATGCTTGAATCAAGGCATAAGTGAATATCTACCCAAAACTATCTTATTTCCTACAGAAATGCATGAAACTAACCTAAAAACAGTAAAGAAAAGGTCAGTGAAACTGGCCAAGATGCCCTGGCATCAATCACTATATTTTTCAGGTAATCCTCCCATTAAAGCAGATATAGAACTACCTAAAGGAATAGTTTCTAATTCATTAATTTTGTCTTTATGGATACATAAGTCTTTTAGAAACTTTGCATATTTAGGTACCTGCTAAATAACATCAAAAAGAGGAACAGTTACCTCAACCTTTTTGAATTTTTCTACCATTTTGGGGTCAGGTTCCAGCTGCTTCCTGGGCTTCCTTGCAAGTTGTGGAAATGGAATTGGAGTAGTGTTCTCTATGGTGTCTGCGCCTTTTGGTGCTTCCTCCTGTGGTTGAGCTATTTCTTCTTCAGCTATGTCCTGTATATCCTCTTCTTCTTCAACATCTTCTATTTCTATTACCTCTTCAGCTGAGGTGTGTTCTGGTGGGCTTGGTTCCTCTTGATTCCTCTCCTGCAGTGTGGTTCCAAACCTTAGGGTGATGGCATTAATGCCTCCCTTTGGATTGGGTAATGGTTGAGAGGGGATTCCAGTGGAGCTTGAAGGTTGGTTACTGGAATTTTGTGTTGATCCAATCTGTGACATAAGAGCTTGCAAAGTAGAGGTGAGACCATTCAGACTGGCATTAATACTATTCATGTTATTTTCCATGGTCTGTTGTCTTCGCTCAAAAGATTGTAGTAGCTCTTCATTAGGAGATAAAGAAGAATGAGTAAATTGAGATGTCTGCTGTTGATTGTTCTGTGGTCCTTGGTTTTGCCTCAGGTGAGGTGCTCTGTAAGGTTGATTCTACTGCCTGTTGTTGTTATTATTCCACCTCTGATTTCCTTGATTATCTCTGCCTCCTCTGTTATTGTTGTCCTCCAATTCTAGTTAGAATTGTCTTGCCATTCATGGTTATTATTTCCATTTTGATTGTACCCTTGGTTGGGGCGGTCATAGAAGTTATGAGTGGATGCCACCATGTTGTCTTCTTGTTGGAGCTGCGGGCATTCATTAGTGTAATGGCTATAATCAGCACAGATTCTGCAAATTCTTTGTGGGACTAGTTGTTGGTTTTGCTGTGGCAGAGGAGGTTGAGCTTGCTTAGCTTGTTGTTGATTCAATTGCATCTGCTTCAGCAAGTTGGTCATCTCACATATACTCTGAGCTAGAGCAGCAGTCTCTCTGTTAGAGGATACTTCTGCAACGACTTTTGAACGGCCTTGCTTTTGCCTGTGATTCCCAGTAGATTCAGCTAAATCACTGATCAATTGCCAAGCCTCATCAGTGGTCTTGTACTTCTTCATAGACCCATTGCTAGCACTTTCCAATGTGGTCTTATCTTGGGGCCTCATACCCTGTGTGACATAGCTAAGCAACACTATCTTGTCAATCCTGTGGTGGGGGCATGCTTCCAGAAGATTATTGAAGCGCTCCCAGTATTCAAAAAGAGTTTCATTGTCATCCTGAACAATTGTGGAAATATCCTTCCTCAGTTTATCAGTAACTTCAGATGGAAAGAATTTCTCGAAAAACTCCTTTCTGAGTGTATCCCAGTTAGATACATTTGCCAGAGGTTGAGTGTAGTACCACTCTCTTGCTTTTCCCTCGAGAGAAAATGGGAAAGCTTTCAGCAAAATTGAAGTTTCATCAGTACCATCACACCTGACAGTAGAATAGGCTTCCTGGAAATCTCTCAAGTGCTTGATAGGCTCTTGAGCAAGTATGCCATGAAACTTGGGCATCAAGTTTAGCAGTGCGGTCTTTATTTCAAAATCTGTAGCCACCGCTGGATGATGCGCTTGAAATGGTTGCATTGTAAAATCAGGGGCTCCTTCCTCCTGGATGGTAACTTTCCTAGCTGCCATGTCTTCTGCACGTTAAACAACCGAATCAGTAGAACGGGGGCTGGTTTCTTCCTCAAGTTCACTCTCAGATCCGCCCTCAGAGCGGACTAACCGACGCTATTCTCGCCTTATTCGTAAAATAGTCCTTTCAATTTCAGGATCGAATATTAGCAAGCGCGGATCAGGAAGTGAACGCGTCATTTGACGGAAGAAACATGCAGCTCATAGTAACAAAATAAAATAAAATGCAAATAAATAAATTCTAATTAATAACTTTAGCACTCTATTGCAACTCCCCGGCAACGGCGCCAAAAATTAATGAGGGGCAGAAGTTAGTGAATTAAAAATTATTAAAATAGTTACGTTGCAAGTATAGTTCTTAACTCACCGAAAATCTGCCTATCAATTTAGAAATATGTCACAGAGAGTTTAAATTAAAAATTACTGGGAGTTTAAGTCCCAGGTCATCTCCCAACGAGTTGTAGAAAAGTGTGCTATTTTATTAATCAGATGTTCCAAGAAGTTGAGTTAAGTAGAGGGAAAATTAAAAAGAGGAAATTTAAATAATATGAATAAAAGCCTTGACTGGGAGTTGATTAGTTGGAATTTCTATTATTGATGGAATAATCTCAAGATTAATTTATAATTAATGGTTGTTTTGTTTAGTTATCCTTTACTAGGTAAAGGAAAGTCAAACAAGTTGGAATGCTAGATCTATTCACGAGTTGCAACCTACTTAGTTCAAAGGGATTGGTGTTAGTGATTAGATAACAATTCAACAGTTAACCCAATTACAATTTTTCTTTCAATCCTTCTAACTCAAGAGTTCCTTTCAATCAACTCCCCATCAAGTGAGGGAACTACTCACTCATTGCAAATAATAGATCCATAACACATGAAAGGGAATTAAAGGAAGACATGATTATTGGAATAGAGAAATAAATTAAAATGGAAGAAATAATCCTTGTATCAAATAATCATGAAAGTATTCAAATGACAAAATTGAACAAAGCAAAGAACATGGAAGAATAAAACCAAGTTAAGAGAACGAACTAGAATGACGAGGTCTTGATGAGGAAAAATAACTCTTCTCAATGTTCCAATGCTAAGATCAATTCCCAAAATTAAAATTCTAAAACCTAGAGTGAAAAACCTAGAGGAGGAAAAACTAGCTCTAAAACTGTCAACTGTGTAGAATGAATGTTGTATTTTGTTTCTGTATATTCTTTGCCTCTAGTCTGCTGTTCCGGGCCGAAAACTGGGTCGAAATAAGGTCCAAAATCGCCCCCAGCGAAGTTTGCAGATTATGCAGATCGCACATGTCACGCGATCGCGTCATCCATGCGGACACGTCATTCGTGCTTTTCCTTGCCATGCGTTCGCGTCGTCCATGCTACCGCGTCGCCTGAGCTTTTCCAATCCGCGCGGCCGCGTGAGCCATGCGGCCGTATCACTGCGATTCGCTCTCCTTCGCGCGGTCGCGTGAGCCATGCGACCGCGTCACTTTTCGCTGGTTATCTTCTCAAATTCTTGTGTTCCTTCCATTTTTGCTAGCTTCCTTTCCAATCTCCAACTCATTCATGCCCTATAAAGTCTGAAACACTCAACACACAGATCACGGCATCGAATGAAATAAAGGAGAATTAAAAATACATAATTAAAGTCTGTAGGAAGCAGTTTTCAAACATGTTATAAATTCAGGAAGGGATTATAATTTTATGCTAATTTAATGAATAAGTGGGTAAGGATCATGATAAAACCACACAATTAAACACAATATAAACCATAAAATAGTGGTTTATCAAGCTTGCAAGATCATTGGGACCACCCCTTCCTAAGTCACCATCCTACACAACATTCAAGTGGGTAAAATTCTTATCTCTAATCTTTACTTTCCCACTTGAATATGGTTTGATTGAAAATGATGGTCAACTTAGAGCTCTTTGTGGAGTTAAGAGTAGGAGGGAGTTGTGTAGTGGTTGGAAATATCACTCTAGGTTCATGATGGTTGCATGCTCAAAGTTGAATGGCAATGGTTGGTGTAAAACCAAATTACATGGGTCTAGGAGAATGTTTAGAGGTCTAATTGAGAATTCACAAGTCTTGTCACCCAAATTTAACTATGGTAGTCAACGGGAAGATGGGTGAAAGAACAAGGTTTGGGACCCTGGTATTCATTTCAACAATCAGAACTCTTGGGGCCTTGTCATCTACCTAAGCTTGCTTGAAGGCCTTATGCGCCTAGTTTGGGATTCCAAGATGAATTCAAGCATAAGCCACCATAGCAAGGATTCTACCAAATGTCCAACTTAAGAACTTAAGCTAAAAGTGCTAGGTGGGAGACACCCCACCATGGTAAACTCTTTCCACTCTCTCGTAAATATAATCAATGGATGAATTGGGTTGCCATTCTTAGGTAGTTTTCTTCTTTACATACTCTTGTTTTAATATTTTGGTTGTTGGTTTGTATGATTAGATTTATGCCTTAAGTTGTAGCTTAGTTGTTGTTGAGTAGTATTTTTGTTGTAGTATAAGTTTTGTTTTTAGTGCATTTGAAAATTTTTGAAAAACTAAAAAGATTTGTTGTTGAATTTAATTTTGGTTATATTAAAATGCTTATAGATTAGGGGAGTGCCATGCTTTTTGAAAAAAAAAAGGGCATCCGCGCGCGAGCGTGCTGTGGGCACGCGCGCCGGTGTTGCATATCGCACTCCTGGTACAAAAACCAGAGAGTTGTGCCAAAGTTGTGCCTACTCTGTGTCCGCGACCCGCGCGCAAGCGTGCATGATGCGTACGCGTTGGTCGCCATCTTCACATCCACGCGTATGCGTGCTATGCGCGTACGCGTCGCTTGTCCAGCCTGCCCACCCACGCGCACGCGTGCAGTGCGCGTACGCGTCGCCCTCCGCGCCCTGTTTTTCCCCTATTCTGCCCTGTTTTCTTTTTCCCTTCTTCTCTTCTTTTCCTTCTAGTTTCTTCCTCTTTCTTTCTTCTTCTTTCTTCCTTTCTTACTTTCTTTTCAAAATTTTCACTCTTTATTTTTCTTATTTTCATCTTCTTTTATATGTTGCATTTGCATATTATCATTCATTGCATTTTAATTTTATTTTTATAGCTTGTTCTTATTTTATTTTCTAAGTTTCTTATTTTAATAATGGTGTTGAATGCTCTTACTCAATTGTTGAGAATTTCTTGGTTAATCTTGTTGCTTCTTGACTTGTTTGATATTGTTAGGTGATGAAACTTTTAAATCAATGCTTAATCTGGTATGACTCTTATATTTTTTGTGCATTGATATGAGCTTACATGCCTTTCGTGACCCACTCTTTCTTGTTTGAACTTAATGCTCGACATGCTCTTCATGCCATTTGACTTTACTCTTGCATCAAGTATTAGTTATTATGCCCCTTGCCTATGTTTTTTTCTCACTCACATGTTGTAGCTACCATGCAGTGAGAACCTTAGTCTTATTTGGCATTAGCCCCCGCCTATGTTCTACTTGCTTTGCTATCTTTGTTGTAGGCTTAATTTTCTTTCTTTTTCTTTTTTTTAGGTTGGCCACCAAAAGAGGAAAAGGAAAGCTTCTAAATGGGGCACCAAACAAGTTCACCCACACAACCTTTTGAAGAAACTCATCAATCGTAGCAACCATCCACATTGCTCTTCTTTGCATGCACCGAGGACGGTACAAATTTCTAAGTGTGGGGAGGTCGTCCGACCGATCTCCATGGGTAACAATTTCCTTTTTCAACACCAATTTTTAATTTTTGTCTTTGTTAGATTATTTGTTGCATTGCATGATAGATTGCATGTTAGTTAGAATTTGTACATATTTTTACCATTTCTTTTTATGATAGGACTACTTGCTTAGGGTGATGATTTCTTTTCCAAGAAAAAATTGTTTTTAGGCACCCTACCAATTTGAAAATTTTTTTCTTTTCGAACTTGCTTGAAGAATTTATTTTGGAATATAGTTTTTGAGCTAAGAACACAAGCATGTGAGTTTTGAGCCCAATTGTATGGTTACATCATATAACCATTTATTTCCATTCTTGTGTGCATTGTTCTCTTTCTATGATTGTGATCTTTGATTTGTTTGATTCTTTATGTCCATTATTCCATGCATACATGCATTTATATGATTGAGGCCATCATTTTATTTAGCTCACTTACCCAAATAGCCTACCTTTCATCAACCATTGTTAGCTAATTTTGAGCCTATTTAATCCCTTTTGTTCTTAATGTTAGCACATCACTTACCCAAATAGCCTACCTTGCTCCTTACTAATGGCACGGAGGACCGTGCCAAGCCTTAAGTGTGGGGAGGTCAGTCCTTGACTTCCGGAGGTAATCTCTCTCTCTTAACACCAACATTTGACTCTTTCTTTCGTTAGATAGGATAGATTGTATGGTAATAACTGCTTGCATGTATGTTCTTCTTGGTTAAAGTAATGAGTTTCTTTTCAAGACCCTATTTTACAGTATTTCACTAATTTAAATTAAAAATTTGTGTTAAACTTGTTTGAAGATTGTAATTTGGAACATGGTTTATAGCTAAGAACACACAACCTGCGAGATTTGGAGCTTAAGTATATGGTTACATTATTTAACCATGATTTTTATTCTTGTGTATTTTCTTCCCTATGATTGCAATCTATAGCTTGTTCCATTCTATATGTCCATTGTTTAGTGTATTTGCAAGCATACATATGATTGAGGCCATCATTTGTCATTAGCTCACTTATCCCAATTAGCCTACCACTTCAATTACCTTTGTTTGCCACTTTGAGCCTTTTAATCCCTATTTGTTCTGTTTTTTAGCGCATCACTAGCCTTAAGCAGAAAAAAATTAATTATCCCGTTTGAATCTTTGGCTAGCTTAAGATAGAAAGTGTGTGTCAACTAAGTGTGGAAAATTGTGGGAACTTAGGTTGATGAAAAAGTGTTATGTTCTATCAACAAAAATATTGGAAATTTGGGTGCATACTCATGTGAAATCAGAAAAACCATATGCATTGATATGTTATGTTTGCTTTCATGTTCATAAAAAAAATTATTATTACAATATGAATAAATAAATAAATAAATAAATAGGGGACAAAAATTACCCTAATGTTAAGTTTATTAAAAGATCAATGCATATGTGGTGAAATTAAAGAAAATTTGATACATGAGTATGTGAAATATACAAAAGTGAGATTATAGGTAGCTAGGCATGATTTTAGAATTATATAAAGTGTGTGTGTTTTAGGTGAGAACTTAGGTTAGTCAAAGATTCATATTATAGCTCACTTGGCCATACATATATCCTCACCCTTACCTTAGCCCCATTACAACCTTGAAAAGACCTCATGATGTTTGCATTTATACACTAAATAATTGTTGATTGGTTAGATGAAGAACAAGGTTTTAGAAAGTATGACTAGACAAGAGTAGAGTGGATTAACCCTAGACACCTAAGAGATTAGACTGCATATACACTTCCAGTGAGGGTTCAATGCTTGATTCTATGTTCTCTGCTTTCATGAGCCATCTTCTTACAAGTTTACTTGTCTTTTATTGTGTGATTTGAATTAGTGGAATCTAATTTATGTTGTCTTGGATAACTTGTTTACTTTTAACCAAGTAGGTAGAAACATCTTCGCATATAGTTACACTCATGTACATAGGTTGCATTGCATTGCATGAGTAGTCTTACTTCCCCCATTCATTCTTTTGATCTCCTTGAGCTTAGCAGGAGGACATGCTAATATTTAAGTGTGGGGAGATTGACAAACCACTATTTTATGGTTTATCTTGTGCTAATTTGAGTGGTTTTTATCAATTCTTTGCACACTTATTCATACAATTTGCATGGTTTTACAAATCCTTCCCAATTTTGTTCTATGATTGAAAATTTGCTTCCTAAGCCTTTAAATTGTGTATTTTTAATTCCTCTATATACCATGTCGTGATCTGTGTGTTGAGTGTTTTCAGGCTATATAGGGCAGGAATGGCTTAGAGGATGGAGAGGAAGCTTGTAAAAATGGAAGGAACACAAGAAACAAAGGAGATGACCAGCGAGCATCGATGCGCACGCAAGGCTCATGCGTGCGCGTGACTTGGCGCAATCCACAGCGACGCGTGCGCGTACCTGACGCGTACACGTGACTTGCACAGAAGACCATCAACGCGTACGCGTGACTGACGCGTACGCATTACGTGCGCCATGTGCAGAAATTGCAGAAGACGCTGGGGGCGATTTTGGGCTGAGTTTGGACCTAGTTTTCGGCCCAGTAACACAGACTAGAGCCAGGGGACAAGCAGAGACTCAACACACATTCACATTTACACAATTTTAGTTTTTAGTTTTGAATCTTATAGGGAAAACTACTACTTCCCCTAGGGTTCTTCGTATTCATAGTATTAGAGTTTTATGCTTTTGATTTGGATATTGAGAAGAGTCACTACCTTCGTTGAAGTCTTTATCATTGTTGTTTGTTTTCTTATTCCCTTACTCTTTTATTGCCCATTTACCCTGTTTAGAGTTACATATGGATATCTTTGATTTTGGAATTTATTAATGCAAAGAATTATTTTTAACTTTAATTAATTTTCTATTATTATCTTATTTGAATTACCATGTCTTCTTTTCATTCCCTTTATATGTTTATGAAAATGGCATTCATGTCTATGGAGTAGACTTCCAACTTGACTTGGGAGTTGATTAATAGGAGACCCTTGAGTTGGAATACTCAAGTGTCAATTTTAATTGGAAGTTGTTGGCTGGCTCTCTAATCTTTAATGCTAATCCTTCCTTAGGAGAGGATTAGGACTTGGGAATCAGAGTTGGTTAGTTACTTGACTTTTCTTTATTAAGTAAAGGATAACCAAGTAGAACAACAACCTCTTACTATTACACTTGGGAAAATCTAACAAGGATAGAATTTCTGATTAATCTTCTCCCAGTCAAGGCTTTTTTATTTTAACTAGATAAATTCTCTCGTTAGTTTTCATTGCTTTAACTATTAATCTTTTTATCTTTCCATTCTCCAACTCTAAAATTTCTCAGAAAATTCCTGACCAATAAATTGCACACTTTTGTCAACTCGTTGGGAGACGACCTGGGAATTCTACTCCCAGTATTTTATTCTTAGATTGTGAAAACTCTTTTAAATTGATAAGCGTAATTTTCGTCGGTTAAGAACTGTACTTGCAACGCTGTTCTTATTATAAATTCTTAATCAGCAATTTTTCGCCCATCAATGACAAGCTTTTCCAAACACCAATTAGTATGGAGACATGCTAATAGGTGTCTTAAAATCTGTTTTATAAGCCCTAATGCATCATCTAGCTTCTTGGACCAATCTTTTTTTGAGTTCCCAACAGTCTTCTCAAGGATTCTCTTGAGCTCTCTATTTGAAATTTCAGCTTGACCATTGGTTTGCGGATGGTATGGGATTGCTACCTTGTGCTTAACACCATATTTGAGGAGGAGTGTCTCAAGTTGCTTATTGCAAAAGTGAGTTCCCCCATCACTTATAAGAGCTCTTGGAACCCCAAACCAGCTAAATATGTTCTTTCTCAAGAAATTAATCACCACCTTGTTGTCATTTGTTGATGTTGCTATGGCCTCTACCCATTTGGACACATAGTCCATTGCCACCAGGATGTAATTGTTTGAGTATGAAGGTGGGAATGGTCCCATTAAATCAATCCCCCAAACATCAAACAACTCCAACTCCATGATAAATCTCGGTGGCATTTCATTTTTCTTAGGTAGGTTGCTAGCTCTTTGACACTCATTGCACCTTGTCACAAACTCCTTTGCATCTTTGAATATTGTAGGCCAAAAGAATCCACACTGCAACACCTTGGCTGCAGTCCTTTCTCCACTAAAATGTCCTCCATAGGTAGATCCATGGCAGTGCCAAAGGACCTCTTGTCCTTCCTTATGAGAGATGCATCTTCTTATAATCCCATCAGTACACTTCTTGAAGAGGTAAGGCTCATCCCAAATGTAATGCTTGGCATCATTGATGAGCTTCCTTCTCAAGTGCTTGTTGATGTTAGAAGGTAACTCTCCAATGGCCTTGAAGTTTGCTATATCTGCGAACCATGGAGCCTCTTGAATCATCATCAATTGTTCATCCAAAAAGCTTTCATTTACCCCAGGGCTATGTGTCTCGTCCCCCTCATGTGGGATCCTTGATAGGTGGTCAGCCACCTTATTTTCTGCTCCATTTCTATCTTTGATTTCAATGTTAAATTTTTGGAGTAGTAGGATCCATCTTATCAGTCTAGGCTTGGACTCTTGCTTGGTTAACAAGTACTTTAGAGCTGCATGGTCAGTAAACACAATGACTTTAGAACCAATAAGATAAGATCTAAATTTATCAAATGCAAAGACTATAGCAAGGAGTTCTTTTTCTGTGGTGGTGTAGTTTCTTTGGGCTTCATTAAGAACCTTGCTAGCATAATAGATAACATGCACTAGCTTGTCTCTCCTTTGTCCTAAAACAGCACCAATAGCAAAATCTGATGCATCACACAACAATTCAAAAGGTAACTCCCAACTAGGTGGTGCTATAATAGGTGCAGAGGAGAGCTTACTTTTAAGCTCATCAAAGACTTACATACATTCTCTATCAAATATGAATGGTACATTAGAGACAAGCAAGTTGCTTAAAGGTTTGGCAATTTTTGAAAAATCTCTAATGAACCTTCTATAGAACCCAGCATGTCCTAAGAAACTCATAATTGGTTTGACATTGCAAGGTGGGGGTAATTTTTCAATCACTTCCACCTTGGCTCTGTTTACCTCTATGCCTTTCTTAAAGATTTTGTCGCCAAAGACTACCTCTTTGGTGACCATAAAATGACACTTTTCCCAGTTCAAAACTAGGTTAGTCTCTTGGCATCTCTTGAGCACCAAGGCAAGATGGTGGTAAGCACTTATGAAATGAGTCACCAAACACTAAAAAATCATCCATGAAAACCTTAATAAACCTCTCAATCATATCAGAAAATATGGACAGCATGCACCTTTGGAATGTGGTAGGTGCATTGCACAAGCCAAAGGGCATAAGTCTATATGCAAAAATACCATAAGGGCAAGTGAAAGAATTCTTCTCTTGGTCTTTAGGATCCACTACAATCTGGTTGTAGCCTGAGTATCCATCCAAGAAACAATAGTTCTCATGTCCAGCAAGTCTCTCCAACATTTGGTCCATGAATGGTAGGGGAAAATGGTCTTTCCTTGTGGCTTGATTGAGCTTCCTGTAGTCTATACACATGCGCCACCCAGTCACTATTCTTGTAGGTATTAACTCATTTTTTCATTGGAAAAAACTGTGATTCCCCCCTTCTTAGGAACCACTTGGATAGGGCTCAGCCAAGGGTTGTCTGAGATGGGGTAAATCACCCCTGCTTGCCATAACTTCAGCACCTCTTTTTGCACCACTTCTTTCATTGTTGGATTGAATCTTCATTGTGGCTGTATTGATGGCTTGGCATCCTCCTCAAGAAGGATTTTATGCATGCACATTGAAGGGCTAATCCCCTTTAAGTCTGAAAGTGTACACCCTATGGCATCCTTGTGTTGTCTCAACACATTGATGAGCCCCTGATAAACCACTATTTTATGGTTTATCTTGTACTCAATTGAGTGGTTTTTATCAACTCTTTACCCACTTATTCATACTATTCCAATGTTTTACATTTTCCCTCCTGATTTTGTGCTATGATTGAAAACATGCTTCTTTGATCTTATATTTGCTTATTATTAATCCTCTATTATTACCATTAGATGCCTTGATATGTGTGTTAAGTGTTTTCAGAGATTATAGGGCAGGAATGGCTTGGAGGATGGAAAGGAAGCATGCAAAAGTGGAAGGAATACAAGAAGTTGAAGAAGTTGTTAAGCTGTCCAGCCTGACCACTTCGCACTCAAACGGTCATAACATGAGCTACAGACGTCCAAATGAGATGGTTCCAGCTGCGTTGGAAAGCTAACATCCGGAGCTTCATAATGATATATAATTTGCCATAGCTGCTCCGAAGTTAGGTGATGCGAACGCGTGAATTACACGCCCGCGTCGCATCTGCGAATTGCATCCCGCGTGAACGCGTGGACGACGCCTCCGCGTCACTTTCCCGCGACCTGAACATAACAGAAATTGCTGGGAGCAATTTCTGGGCTGTTTTTGACCCAGTTTTTAGCCCAGAACACACAGATTAGAGGCTATAAAGTAGGGGAATGCATCCATTCATAATCATGCTTTTCATAATTCACTTTTCATAATTTAGATGTAGTTTTTAGAGAGAGAGAGGTTCTCTCCTCTCTCTTAGGTTTTAGGATTAGGATTCCTCATAAAGAATTTAGGATTTAACTCTTCATCAGGTTCAATATTTCTTTTACTTTATATTTATCTCTTATTTTCAGATACTTTAATGCTTGTATTAGTTATGTTTCCTAATTGGCTTATAAACTTTTCCTTGTTAAGATTTGAATATTTTATTTAATATAATTGAGGTATTTCAGATTTATCACTTCTTCTATTGTTTGTTATTAATTAATGTTCTAAGTTAGATCCTAACTTGATTTTAGAGTTGATTAATATTCGGAGACCCTTGAGTTGAATTACTCAAGAGTTAAATTGTAATTGGGTTTATCGTTGGCTGGCTCTCTAGACACAAACACTAATCCTTCCCAAGGGAGAGGATTAGAACTTGTGAATAGAAGTAGACTTCCAACTTACTTGACTTTCTTTTACTTTACTTGGTAAAGGATAACTAAGTAGAAGCAACCTTAAATTATCAATTGATCTTGAGAAAAATCCAACAAGGATAGAACTTCCGATTAATCTTCTCCGGGTCAAGGTTTTTAATTTAATTACAATAAAATTTCTTATTTATTTTTATTGCTTTAATTTATAAATAGACCTGTGCCCATTGCCCAAACTCCAAAACCCCAATTTACAAACTCATAACCAATAATAAGAACATACCTCCCTGCAATTCCTTGAGAAGACGACCCGAGGTTTAAATACTCGGTTATCAATTCTAAAGGGGTTTTGTTACTTATGACAATCAAAACTTTTGTAAGAAAGGTTGATTGCTTGGTTTAGTAACTATACTTGCAACGAGAGTTTACTGTAACTTCTAAACCATCAATTTTCAGTTCTTTCAAAATGGCGCCGTTGCCGGAGAATTGCAAACGTGTGCCTTATTATTGGTTATTGTAAATATTTACTTTTAAATTGATTTTTTTCGAAAAAAAAAATTCAGATTTTTATTTTAAAAATTTTTATCTTATCCTATCTTATTTAAAAAAAAATCAATTTTCAATTTTCAATTTTAAAAATTCAATTTTCAAATTTTAAAATTCAAATTTTAAAATTTCAACTTTTAATCTTCAAATTTAAAAATTCAAAATTCAAAATTCAAATTTTAAATTTCAAATTCAAAAATTTGAATTTCAAATTTGCTTTTATTTTTGTTTTTAAATTTTTATTAACTAACTATGAGTTCTCAACCCTCTCGCTTTGAGTTTGGTTCCAATGTTGTTGCAAGGAATGGAAATTATAATAGGAACATGCATCAAGGTCAAAACAATCAGAGATGGAAGGAGCCACGAGGATCTGATCAACCCTTCCGGCAACAACACCTTCCACAGTACCACAGACAAAGACCATTCCACGATGCATACTAAGACAATAGTTATAGTGGACCCTTCCGTGACAACCAACATCCACCAAATTACTATAGTCAAGAGCCATTCCAGGGGGCATACCAAGATGATAGATATGATGGACCCCCATCATATGCCTATGAACCTCCTCAACACAACTTTGAACCACCACACTCACAAGCCAACTACCACCATTCACCTTCATATGATCCTAACCCACATCCACCATACTAACCACCTTATGAACTATATGAACCATATATAGAACCACCCCAATTTCAACCCAATTACTCCCAAGAACCACCACCTTCATATGCACCATATCCATATCCATCAATCCAAGAGCCTTATGGTCCTACTTATGATATCCAAGCGCAACAAGAATCACAGGATCATCACAAGAAAATAGTGGATCAATTTCTTGCAACCCTTCACCAATTGAATCAAGCAATAAATTAATTATCTTCCCGATGTTCGGACACTCAAGAAACCCCCATGGCTTCATGTGGGCAATCTAATAAAGAACGTAGCATGAAGGAGATATTAGAAACTCCAGTGGACAGTACAGAGGATGACTTTGTGCTGGAACAAGTGGAGGAAGCTGTAATTATTGAAGAGGAAGAAGTGGTTGCAGATTTAGGAGATGCTGACCCTCCATGGGAAAGTCAGGTTATGGAACCTCCTTCCAAGGCAATTGAAATTTATGCTGAGGAGGGTGTACAACCTCCAAGGCATATTATGGTTGAAGACTTGGAAGAGGTTGGTCAAGAGATGGAAATTAAAGAAGAAAAAGCACTACCTCCCATGCCCTTGGTAAGTAATGAAGAAGAGATTGAATTGGAAGAAAGCTACCAAGAGGAAGATGTTGAAATTAAAGAAGTTTGCAAAGAGGTGGAAATTGTCAAAGAGCACAAGGGAGTGGAGCTTGAAATCACCTTGCCAAAGTTATTGGAGACCCCTCCCCCTAAGTTGCCATCATCCTTCACAACATTCAAGTGGGTAAAATTCATATCCCTTAGCTTTCTAATTCCACTTGAATATGGGCTACTGGAGACGGATGGTCAACTTGGAGCTCTTTATGGCATTAAGAGTAAGAGGAAGATGGCCAGTGGTAAGAATTGTCCTGCAAGGTTCATTATGGTTGGAAGCTTTAAGTTTAAACGCAAAGGTTGGTATAAAGCTCAACTGAATGGGTCTAGGAAGCTGTTTGGATGTCTCAGTGAGAATTCCGACTGTTCGCCACCCAAGTGGAAAAATGATGATCAACAAAAAGATGGGTGCAAAGGCAAGGTCTGGGACCCCGGAATTCAATATAGAAATCAGCACTCTTGGGGCCTTGTCACTTGCTTTAACTTACTTGAAGGCTTTCTGCGCCTAGTTTGGGATCTCGGAGGCCATTGGAATTACAAACATTGGTGGAGATTCCTGGATGAGTTCAAGCACAAGCCATTATAACAGGAAGCCCATCAAATGTCCAACTTAAGGACTTTAACTAAAAGTGCTAGGTGGGAGACAACCCACCATGGTATGATCATTCCTTTTTCATTTTTTATTTAGTTTTATTTTTGAGTTTTATTTTATTGAACCTGGAATTATTCATAACATCTGCATCAGCATCTGCATACTGCATTCTGCATTTTTCATTAAAAAAAAGAAAGCACGCACGCGACGCGACAGCGTCGCTGACGCGTCCGTGTCACCGTGCGTTGTGAAGAAAAGAAAGTAAACAGAAAGTCACGCGGGAGCGTGGCTGGAGGCATGCCTTTTGCACAAATCATCCCGCTTGACCGCGTCGCTGACGCGTCTGCGTCACATGGGAAACATGCCTCCCACGCGTCCGCGTCATTCACGCGGCCGCGTGACCTGGAAATCGACGTAAGAAAGGGTGCACGACCGAAAGTTGTGCAAGAGTGGTGCTGGACTGGTGCTGAATGCACAAACCCTACCACGCGGACGCATGGCTCACGCGTCCGCGTCATACCCCCATAATGACCATTCACGCGATCACGTCGATCACGCGACCGCGTCACCCTGGATTTTGGCAATACTAAGTTTTGAACAGAGAGTTGTACGACCGCGAGGCTGCACTCGCGCCACTAGCACAAATCGAGTCACGCGATCGCGTCCCCACGTGTCCACCTCACCCAACCTTATCGCGCACCACGCGACCGCATCGCCTGCGCCGCACAACTTACCCAAATCAGCGCCAATTATCTTATCTTTTCTTCCCGAATCCTAATTTTTCCTCCCTCCTTTCTTACTTACTTCTTCTTCCGTTCTTTCCCTTCTCATTCTTCTTATCTTTCATTTTATTTTACTTAATTTATTTGCATATTTCATTCATTGCATCTTAATTTTGTGCATATTTTTGCTTTCTTTTCTAAATATTTTTCCTTTGGTGTTAAAATTTTCTTATTTAACTGTTGCATCTTCTCTTGAATTATTTTGGGTGCTTAGTGACTTGTTTTATTCTGGATAGGTAATATTATTTATATCAATGCCAACCTTTTATACCTGTATTACTTTTACATTGACATGAATTTATATTATCTCTCCTTACCCACACTCTCTTCCCTATTTTTGCAAATTTTTGCACTCTTGATTTGCCATGTACTCCTACTGTTTTCTCATTTTCATGTTGTAGCTACCATGTAATTGAGACCCTCATTATCTGGCATTAACCCAACCATATTTTATTTTATCTTTATTTCTGGGTTACTGTTCTTCTTTTTCTCTTCTTTCAGGCTGGCCACCGAAGACGGAAAAAGGGAGAAACTTCTATAAGGGGAGACAAACAAGTCCATCTGCACAATCCTTGAAGAAAAGCATCAGTTGGAACAACCCGTCCACTTGCACATCTTAGCATGCACCGAGGACGGTGCAATATTTAAGTGTGGGGAGGTCGATACCGATCTCCATGGGTTAGTCACTCTTCTATCTTAACACCAATGGTTTATTTTCCTTGTTAGTTGTTGCATTTGCATGTTTGATTGCATATTTATTTGATTTTGTGCATATTTTACCACTTGGTTGAAGTAATATTTTCTTTTTCAAGAAACCTTTTAAGAGCATTTCACTAATTTGAATAAAATTTAATGTTACACTTGTTTGAAGAAATATTATACTGGAACATGGTTTAGAGCTCCAACACACAAAACCAGTGAGATTTTGAACCTATTTGATTGGTTGCATTTTATCAATCAATATTTTATTTTTGTGTGTTTTCCTCTCTAAAATTGTGATCTTTGTCTTGCTTAATTTTATATTTCCATTATTTGATGTATGCATACACTTACATGATTGAGGCCTTTGTTTCACTGAGCCTACATACCCATATGGCCTTACCCTTTCATTATTCTTTGCAAACCAATGTTGAGCCTATTATACCCCTTTGATCTTTACTTTAGCACATCATTAACTCTAAGCGAAAAATAATAATGTCCTAAATTTAAATCCTTGGTTAGCTTAGACTAGTGAGAGTGCTCATGAATTAAATATGGGGAAAGTTGAATTTGGAAACATTTGGTTTGAGGATTGAGTATGTTAGAATTTTCTGAAAATGTGAAAAGAAATGTTTAGGACATGTTCATGCATTCAATAATTTAATCATATGCATTGAAAAAAATAAAAGAAAAAAATATACTATAGAAAAAGAAAAAAAAAGAAGAAGAAGAAAAAAAGAGAAAAAGAGCAAATAATAAAAAGGGGACAAAATGCCCCAAAGTAAATGGTAAAAGCAATGCATATGTACTGTACTTGAAATTAGAATGCATGAATATGTGGAAAACATGGTTAATGGATAGTTAGATGTTGTATTATAATTACATGGATTGTCTAAGTTAGGTGGAAAGTTTAAGTTAATTAAGGATTCAGATTTTAGTCCACTTGACTAAATACAATCCTACCTTGACCCTAACCCCATTACAACCCTTAAAAGACCTCTTGATATGTGTATCTGTGCATTAAATTTATGTTGATTGTTAGATGAAGAGCAAGCCTTAGAAAGCAAGGTTAGTGGAGAATTGAGAGAATCGAACCTAAAACACTTGAGTGATTAGAGTGCATACACTTCCAGTGAGGGTTCGATGCTCGATTCTTTGTTCCCGGATTTCATGAGCTATTTTCTTCTACAAGTCTATTTGTACTTCATTTTTATGATTTAAATTAGTGAAATCCAGTTCATATTTATTCTTGGAGAACTTATTTACTCTTAACCAAGTAAGTAAAAGCATTTAGCATGTAGGTTGCATTTCATACATTCTACCATTCCTCTTCACTCTTATAGTTTCTCTTGAGCCTAGCATGAGGACATGCTAATGTTTAAGTGTGGGGAGGCTGATAAACCACTATTTTATGGTTTATCTTGTACTCAATTGAGTGGTTTATATCAACTCTTTATCCACTTATTCATACTATTCACATGTTTTACATTTTCCTTCCTGATTTTGTGCTATGATTGAAAACATACTTCTTTGATCTTATATTTGCTTATTATTAATCCTCTCTTATTACCATTAGATGCCTTGATATGTGTTGTTAAGCTGTCCAGCCTGACCTCTTCGCACTTAAACGGTCATAACTTGAGCTACAGAGGTCCAAATGAATGATGCGAATGCATGAATGATGCGTCCGCATCGCATCTGCGAATTGCATCCCGCGCGAACGCGTGGACGACGCCTCCGCGTCACTTTCCCGTGACCTGAACGTAACAGAAATCGCTCCCAACGATTTTTGGGCTGTTTTTGACCCAGTTTTCAGCCCAGAACACACAGATTAGAGGCTATAAAATGGGGGAATGCATCCATTCATAATCATGCTTTTCATAATTCACTTTTCATAATTTAGATGTAGTTTTTAGAGAGAGAGGTTCTCTCCTCTCTCTTAGGTTTTGGGATTAGGATTCCTCTTAAAGGATTTAGGATTCAACTCTTCATCAGGTTCAATATTTCTTTTACTTTATATTTATCTCTTATTTTCAGATACTTTAATGCTTGTATTAGTTATGTTGCCTAATTGGCTTATGAACTTTTTCATGTTAAGATTTGAATATTTTATTTAATATAATTGAGGTATTTCAGATTTATCACTTCTTCTATTGTTTGTTATTAATTAATATTCTAAGTTGGATCCTAACTTGATTTTAGAGTTGATTAATATTCGGAGACCCTTGAGTTGAATTACTCAAGAGTTAAATTGTAATTGGGTTTATCGTTGGCTGGCTCTCTAGTCACAAACACTAATCCTTCCCATGGGAGAGGATTAGAACTTGTGAATAGAAGTAGACTTCCAACTTACTTGACTTTCTTTTACTTTACTTGGTAAAGGATAACTAAGTAGAAGCAACCTTCAATTATCAATTGATCTTGAAAAAAATCCAACAAGGATAGAAATTCCGATTAATCTTCTCCGGGTCAAGGTTTTTAATTTAATTACAATAAAATTTCTTATTTATTTTTATTGCTTTAATTTATAAATATACCTGTGCCCATTGCCCAAACTCCAAAACCCCAATTTACAAACTCATAACCAATAATAAGAACATACCTCCCTGCAATTCCTTGAGAAGACGACCCGAGGTTTAAATACTCGGTTATCAATTTTAAAGGGGTTTTGTTACTTGTGACAATCAAAACTATTGTAAGAAAGGTTGATTGCTTGGTTTAGTAACTATACTTGCAACGAGAGTTTACTGTAACTTCTAAACCATCAATCTTCAGTTCTTTCAGCTCCTCTTCTTGTTCTTCACTCAAGCTTGAGTTGATGATTACTGGATATATGTCATTGTTACCTAAGTAGGCATACTTCAAGCTTGGAGGTAGAGTCTTCAATTCCAACTTTGGTGCTTCTACTTCCTTTTTACTTGCCTTGGCTAGCATGATTGAGCCTTCCATGAATTCTTATGGTAGCTCACCACATGATGTTTGCTGCTCTTGCTCCATTGCTTCTTCAAATTTGTCTTCCTCCAAAACTCCCTGGACTAGTGTCTCTATTGTGTCCACCATCATGCATTCTCTAATAGAATCCTTTGGGTAACTCATAGAAGTGAAAACATTGAACACCATCTTCTCTTTTTGCAGTCTTAGGACCAACACTCCCTTTTTTATATCAATTATAGCCCCAGCTGTTGCTAGGAATGGTTTTCCAATATGAATGATGCATTGGCCTCTTCCTCCATGTCGAGCACTACAAAATCTGCTGGGAATATGAACTCTCCCACCTTTACCAACAAGTCTTCCACCACTCCATGGGAAAACTTGAATGTCCTATCAGCTAGTTGGAGTGTCATCCTTGTTGGTTTGGCCTCTTCAATTCTCATTCTCTTCATCATGGATAGGGACATAAAGTTGATGCTGGCTCCTAGGTCACACAATGCTTTCTCAATATTAATATCCCCTATGATGTATGGGATTTGGAAGCTCCCAAGGTCCTTCATCTTTTGGGGAAGCTTCTTTTGTATAATGGCATTACATTCTTCTGTGAGCACTAGAGTTTCCTTTTCTCCCCAGTTTCTTTCCTTAGTCATGAGTTCCTTTAAGAACTTGGCATATAGTGGCATTTTCTCTAGTGCTTCAGCAAAATGTATGTTAATTTGAACCTTCTTAAAGATCTCCAAGAACCTAGAAAACTGGCAGCCTTTGTGGGTAGGGTGCCTTTGGTACATAAGGTTTCAAGACTTGTTTTGGTAGGGCTGGAGTTTGTGTCTCTTCTTCTGCCTTGATTTCTGGGTCATTTGTAGCCTCTTCTTCTTGCAAGTTGTGGCTTGAGGATGTCTCCTTCACCACCATCCCATTTCTTAGTGTGATGGCCTTTCATTTCCCTCTTAGACTGGTCATGGTATCACTAGGGAATGTATTTGTAGGCATTGGTATCTGCTTGGATAGGTATCTAAATTGTGATTCCAATTTTGTGATTGTTGCCCCTTGATTCTTGATGTTGGATTTGGCCTCTTCTTGGATTGCATCTATCTTTTTTTCAGCTTGTACTTGTCTCTCTGCAACAGTAGCAATGTTCCCTACTAACCGTGCCATCATGGCTTCCAATCTTGCAAAATTGTCACTGTCATCACTTAGTTGTGGGGTTGGGGATGATACATTTTGAGAATAGTTGTTGTGTGGTTGTTGGTTGGAGTGGTAGGGGGCATTATGTGGGTTATGGTAGGATCTATAGTTGTGAGATTGATGGTTGGGGTTGTTGTACTGGTTAGAGTGGTATGGTTTGTGGTCTTGGGTATGGCTCTGTTGGTTTCTCCACCCAAAATTTGGGTGGTTCTTCCAACCTGGGTTGTAAGTTTTAGCATTGGGATCATATGGTTGTCTAGATGAATTGTTCACATAGTTAGCTTGCTCCCATTCACATTCAACTTCTGGGCTTTCTCCTTCTTGCATAGGTGCTTGAGCATTGATGGCTGAAACCTTGTTCTTCTCCATTTGCTTGGTTAGAGCTACTAGTTGAGCTGTGATCACCTTGTTTTGAGCCAGCAAAGCATCCATATGGTTTAGCTCCATCACTCCCCTTCTTAGGTTTCTATCAGAGGCATAGAAATACTCATTGTTGGCCATAGTTTCTATGATATCTATGGCCTCTTCAATTGTCCTCTTGGTATTGACGGAACCTCCTGAAGAGTGATCCAAGGCTTTCTTTGCCTCTTGTGAGAATCCTTCATAGAAAATGTGCAGCTGTACCCATTCATTGAACATGTCTGAAAGGAATCTTCTTGTCAACTCCTTGTATCTCTCCCATGCTTCATAGAGAGTCTCCCCATCTTGTTGTCTGAATGTTTGTACTTCAGTTTTCAACTTGATGATTCTTTGGGGAGGGTAGAATTTACCCAAAAACTTATTCACCACCTCTTCCCAATTTGTCAAACTCTCCCTTGGGAAGGATTTAAGCCACTTATATGCTTTGTCCCTAAGAGAAAAGGGGAACAAAAGCAGCCTATAAGTGTCAGGGTGAACCCCATTAGCCTTCACAACATCACAGATTCTTAGAAAGGTAGATAGGTGTTGGTTTGGATCTTCTTGAGTATTTCCTCCAAATGAACAATTGTTTTGAACAAGGGTGATTAGTTGTGGTTTGAGCTCGAAGTTGTTGGCATGAATAGTAGGTCTCAGGATGTTGCTCGAAGACCCACTCCCCTTGGAGTGTGCCAATTCACAGAAGTTCAAATTGGTCTTCACTCTCTTCCCCTTCCTTCAACTCTTCGTTATTCCCCCCCCTTTCTGTATGAAAACTAATGCCTATATATAGGCTTACATACTGAAATGAAAAACCCAATTACAAATAAAAATTCCTAATTTAGATGCTTCTTGTGCCTTTGATTGAGTGATGTTAATGGGCTCTGCTTGCTTGAAGGGTGAATGCATGATCCAAGGGTGTATTGGCGTTATTGGGGCCTTTAGTGGTGTTGCCAATCGTTGAAAAATGCTCCTAGGCCCACTTCAGTGTTTGTACCAACGTTGGCATGCAAACGTTCCCACCAACGCTCTTCTTCATGTGCATACGCGCACTGCCTTGTGCGTGCGTACACTGAAAAATTTTCCTCTTGTGCGTACGCACACTAGCCAAAATTTCCAATGCTAGTGTTTGACCTGGAGTTGGGGGCAACGTTGGTAGGCTAACGTTCCACTTGTGCGTGCGCACATAAACAAATTTTCTTCTTGTGCGTACGCACACTGCTCTGTGCGTAAGCACATAAGGCGATTCTTACGGCTTCCAATTTGTGAATTTGTCAAAGACATTGGGGTGCAACGTTGGTTCACCAACGTTCCCACCAACGTTGGTTCATCATTTCTCCATACCAGCGTTGGTTCACCACCAACGTTGGTTCTACCTCCTTGCTTTCCTCTGCTTCTACTTTGTCTATCATCAAACAAATAAGTGTATCAAAGTAATATACAAGATGATCTTTATATACCAAGTGTGCTAATAATACTCAAAATCAAATCTTTATTTAGTGTGATCTATTTTATCATATTTCCCTTGTATATAAACAAAAATTCACCTATTCTTGAGATTTTCTTAATGCAGAGATATTTCATGCCATTTCACATTTATTAACAAAATTTGTATGAAAACTAAACTAACATCTACTGAAATAACAACTAAAAATAGGCAATGATGCTCCCACATCAGGTTGATATAAGAGCCTAATACTCTCCTTTCATTTGGGGGAGCATGATTGCCTACAACCTCCTCTTGGTGGTTATGTGCTTTACCCTCCATGTTTTGGGTTGGAATTTCTTCTTCTCCTTCTTCACCAACAACCCTCTTTCCTCTTGCTACTGCTTCCCTTCTCAACCTTAGGAATGTCCTTTCTGGTTCAGAATCATAAGCGGTTGCAGCCCCTCTTCTCCCTGTCATACACAACATGACAAAAAAGAAACTGACCAAGATGGACACCTTCTTGGAAGAAGGTGGGTGTGTTAAAAATTCAGCTGAAGCAAAGTGTTAAACAGATAGTGTGCTTCTTGTTAGAGTGAATATATACAATCGATTAAAGGAAATAAGGGCTGAAATTAAAGAAATTAACAAAGTAAAGAAAATGCTTAATCTAAATTCTCATCTACTTAATCATTGTTAATTCAAAACCAATCCCCGGCAACAGCGCCATAAACTTGATGACTAAAAAGAATTCACTATATCATTATAATGAATCCGTCTTTGGCAAGTATACCAAATTGTCGTCAAGTAATAACTCACTATGAGTGAGGTCGAATCCCATAGAGATTGATTGATTGAGCAACTTTAGTTGATAAGTGATTTAGTCAAGCTAATCAAAAAGAGTTGTTGAGTGCAGAATTCTAAATAGCAGAATTGTAAATGACATAAGGATAAGGGAAAGCAATAAAGTTCAGAAATGTAAAGAGCAAAAAAGTAAATAGTAGAAACATAAATGACTGAATTGTAAATGGGGAATGGGTTGATAGCAGAAATTAAAGAAAGCTATAAAGAATAAGGAAGATAATGATAAGGAAGATTCATTGGAGTTGAGAGATATTTCTCTCTTTAGATTAAACTTAGATTCTCTCATCTTCAATCATGCAACTCATTAACCTCTTGGCAATCATGATTGATTGAACCCCAATGCCTTGGTGATTCAATCTCTCAAATCTTGATAATCAGCCAATTCTTTGGTCTGATTGCTCATGAAAAGAGATAGGCTTGGTCCTTGATTTTACCACACATCCTCATAGATCCAAATAATTGGGTAGATTTTATGTCACCATATCCAGTCCCAAAACCCAGATCTACTCAATGTGAGAAGGGATTTCAAGCATGGTTTCATGTTTCCTTTTCCAAGGATCCCTTGAAATCCAATTTGCATTCAACCTCTTTTCCAAGATGATTGAACACTAAACATGTAGAACAAAATTCCTTCTAGCAAATCAAAGAGAAGATGAAGAGAAGAAGAAATTTACTATCAATTAATCCATCAAGTACAATAGAGCTCCCTCCCCCAATGAGAGGGAGTTTAGCTACTCATAGCATAGGGAAAGTACAAGAGATGGAAGAAGATGAAGTAAAGTGTAAAGTAAAGTTCCAAGCTAACCAACCCCCCTTTCAGTACTCTCAAGGACTATTTATACTACTCCTATCACTAGAAATAAAAATTACAAAAAGAAAAATAAAATTACAGTTGGAAACTAAGGACAAAAATCATTAAATTGAGACATGTGCCTAGCGTGTGAGTGGCGTCTGAGTGGCGTGCCATGCCCAGCTCAAAGACTTGGCCTGGCGTGCCATGCCTAGCTTCCAAGTGGCACGCTCCGTTTGTATAGCTAGGCTGACGTGCCATACCTTCAAACTCAAGTGCACGCCAAAGTAATATCTCTCTTCTTCCTCTCTGATAACTTGAACTAGCGTGGCACCCCCATTGCTGGCATGCCACGCTTTCAACAAGGCCCTCTTTCTTCCACTACAAGAAAAAGTGAATTTTTCGACGCAAAAAATCAACGGCTATCTCTACCGTCGATATTTTTCGACGGCTTGCTGTCGATATTTAAAAAAAAGATAATTAAAATTAAAATAATAAAATTGACAGCCATGTGGTCAATTTTTTTGTGCTGCATTAAAATGTTTTTAACTATCATCATATTGTCGATGAAGCAGTGTTGAAAATTACTTTTATTTTAAAATCGATGGAAATGACGTCTATTTTTATATTTAAAATATCAACAACACTTCCGTCGATAATGTTGAACGGTCTAAATTGCTTTCTAAAAGCAAATAAGTGGTGTGGATTTAATGTATAAAATAGACGCAAAATGCATTACTTTTTTTCAGATTAAAATCGACAATATCACCGTCGATTTTTATTGCTAAAAACAATAGTCCCATGCCTACTTCGCGCCTCCAACTTCAGAAACACAATTTTACCCCCCAAATCCCATTTCATCCTTTTCTTTTCTGCATTCCTCACCAACCCTCATTTTACCCCAAATTTACCAACGCTCATCTCCATTGCCGGCGTCACGGTTGTGCTGCCGTCACACCATTTGCTCGCGCCGCCGCGGCGCTCTGTTGTTGCTGTGCCGCTGTCGCTCCACTGCTGCCGCACCGCCATCGCTCCTCTTACTTTGGTCCTTCTCCGCTCTCTCTCAATTAATGGATGCATTGCTAGAATTTCAGCAATCGCCATTATTGTTCATCTCCCTTCGGATTTTTCCCTCTACTTTTCTTTTTCTCAAACACCAAAAGGTTACTTCTTACTTTGCTCTAATCATAGCTCTCTTTTATTCTTTCTTTTTTTCAGTTTCAAATTTTCTTTTTCTTCTTTTGTGTTTCCAACTTTTCCACCGGTTCTTGAGTTGAGAGCTCAATTCAATTCAATTCACCACCGAAGTCATGTACGAGGTTCCTATTTGATTCTTTAGAGAATTTATTATTTTTGTATCGGTTTCACTTCAGTTTCGTGATGTTACTTATTTTTCCGTTGAATTTGTTTAATTCTTATTACTTTTCAATTTCGGATGGTGTGATTTTGATATGATTTCCCTAAACATATGGCTGGGATTTCCGGTTTTGTTTTGTTTTTTTTGGAAAACTAATTTAGTTTAAATGTTTAATTGAATAGGAAATGGAAATAGTTTTTGTTGTTTTCGATGATGATTTTGTGATTTCATTTGAATTTGATATGTGACAGTTGTTCAACGGTTATGGCTTGTGGGAAGTTATTGGGTGAGTTGAGAAAGCATGGGAAATGAAAATAGGTAGGGGAGAAGGAAGAAGATGAGGAGTTTGAAGAACATGATGCAGTGCCTGTGCTCAGGGGAGCAATTGAGACGAGAAAGAGGCATAGATGAGATGGCAGTTGAATGGAATTGATGAATCAGGATCAGGACCAGATGATGGTGTTTGTGGAAATATCCTAATGGATGAGAATTGCAAGGATTTTGGTGTGTTCCAGGACAAGGTCATTTCAAGCACTTCAGACAACGCAGACGAAGAGGAAGATGAAGATGTGGATGAAGCTGTTGATATTGAGATAGAGAAGAATAGCTTTGTTGTCAAGGAAATCAGTGTACCAGAATCCATGGTTGCTAATGAGCCAGAAAAGAAGGTGATTGTGAATGAACCTGAAAAGAAAGAGATTGTGAAGGAACCATTAAAGAAGGCGGTTGTGAAGGAACAAGAAAAACACAAGATTGTGAATGAATCAGAACCTAAAAAGATTGCAACTACACAATTTCATCAAAGGAATGAGAGGCCAGTGTCTTCCCCTATTACTGTGAAGTAATCTCCTCCAGTTAGAAGACAATCCACAATTTATCAGAATTTTCCCAAAACTAATTCAAGTAAGGTCTTTTGATTTTCGTTTTATAAGTTTGTTTTTCAATCTGGATTTTGTGAAGCCTAATTAATTGATCATCACCATGCAGTTCCAAAGACAGAAGCATACAGAAGCTTTCCACAAAACCAGAGCAAATTGCAGAGTCTAGGTGATTTGTTTATCTGCATTTCAGAATTATTATACAAGAAAGAAAATTGTACCCAAAATCTTTGATGTAATGTCTGGAATTTATTATTTAATTTATGTCATTCTTTAGTGGATTTAATCATGTGGAGAGATATCTTAAGATCAGCATTTATGTTTGGGACTGGAACATTCCTTATAGTATCATCATCTTATGCAAAGGATATTAACCTGAGGTTAGAATTCCACATAAAAAAGAGAATAAATATCTTCTTCTGTATATACTTCTTTTGTCTTAGAATTAGAGTAACACAGGATTAACACTTGTTGATACTTGTTTGTGCTGTCTTATTTCAGTATCTTCCTATTTCTGTATATGCACTTCCTATTTCAGTATCTCTTTCTTGGTTGCTACTGCATCATGATTCTTTGTACTTCTCCATCAATATATTTTTGCAGTTGAATGTTATTTGGCAGTGTTTAGGGTGCTTTCATGCTTAGTTGTTGATTAGCACTAGAATATTATTATGAGAAAGAAGGCAATGAAGGGCAATATTGACTGCAATATTGGTGCTTAAGTTGTTTGCAATATGTTCTTACATGATTCATCAAAAACATTGTCTTCAATTTTAGATATCCATTATCATCATCCGATTGAAATTTGGTTCGATACATGATAATATATCTACTTAGTGTTTTGGGTCTTTACATTGATCATTCTTTTGCAATAGTAATGGTTCATCATTGGATGCAATAGTAATGGGTCTTATGTGCATGGAGAATCAAGATTCTCAAACCATACGCCTGTTTATGGCATATTTTGGGCTGAAGTTGAGTCAAGTCATGGAAGAATGAAGAAAAGTATGAGTTGTTCTTCTCGTTCTAGAATTGAAGTGAATGAACTTTTTCCATATTCCCACGGATATACAGAACTAACCTTTTTGTGAAGCAAGCAGGGTTTTACATATTTGATGCTTCCATGCATATTCAAGTACTTTCTCTATCCATTGTTCATATATAATCATATATGCTCACATTTCTTGCTTCTAAAGCATAACTTATGTACCTGAAATTATAGTTTATTCAGGCTAAGTATTCATCCTGAAAATATAAGCTATTTTGCATCTTTCTATGATATAATCATGAAGTCCTTTGTGTCATTACAATTACAATGAATTTTCTACCTGAGTTAGAAACCTTACATGCATGATGCAACCTATTACTGTTCAGAAAACTGGTCAAACAAGAACAAGTCATTTTGAAGAAATTCATACATAAATAGAGAGGTTGGTTGATAGAGACAACCCATTTCCCATATACCAAAAAAGGTTAGTTTTTTTATTTTATTTTAATTAATTTTTTTAAACTCTGATGCTTTTCTTGGATTTTGCTTTTGGTTCCAAACCTCTTTGTCTAATTCTAACTTTAACTTTTTCTTTTTTTGCATTGTGATTTGTCAGGTGCTAATATGTAATTTCACCTTTGTCTATCGCATGATCAGTACAGTTCATAATCATCATGAATGTTGTTACCTACTCACGCCAGCTTCTATCAATTAACAACACTCACTCTCCATTGTCTCATATACCTTCTTATGACAAATCACAGTGCTGCACCAAGTACTAAATTATTCTTTTCTAATTAATTAATTAGTTAATGTATATGTAAGTTACTAGTGATATGCACGCTGCACGCATAATCATAATCATAATCAAACCCCTTCTCTTTTTGTGTTCAGGAAATGGAAGAGGGTGATTTTTCATTTTCTTATTCATCATTTTTAAATTGTTTTCAGAGAATATTTATGATGACTGAAAGAAGATGAAAATATAATTAAGATAATCAATATTATTATTATTTTTTTGTTCTTGTAATAATGCATAGAAAATGAGAAGGGTAGTTATGATAATTGTATTATTAGTGGATTGCAATTTAAACCAATATAAGTCTAAGTTTAGTTATTTATTTTGTCCTGAATTTTTATATTAGAGGATTATTTATTATTTTGATAAATTTGTAAATTTATTATCTAATATTTAAAAGTTTATTTGTATTAATTGTTTACTATTTTATTTCTATATTTAAAAGTTTATTTGCATTAATTGTTTACTATTTTTTAAATAGAAAAAAATAATTGAAACATATAACTATTAAAATCGATGGCAGAGTTGTCACTTTTTAAGTTTAAAATAGAAAAAAAAAATAAAATATAGACACAAAATTTGTCAGTATCTAAATAATTAAATCAACGGCAATTGTGTCGATTTTATTAAATCAAATATCGACGGTAACGTCGTCAATTTTATTAAGCAAATTATAGACGAAACTGTTATCAATTTTATTGAATCAAATATCGACGGCAAAGTTGTCGATTTTAATAAGAAGTTAAAATTTTCAAACTAATATTATTAGAATTTTAAAAAATCGACAAGCTTAATAACGACCACCTCCATCGTCCGTTTTGCCGTCGAATTTTAATATTATCGACGGCTAAGCCGTCGATTTGGCCGTCGATTTTAACGATGTTTCTTATAGTGTTCTCTTCTGGACAATATAACTGGCGTGCCACGCCTTCAATGAGATCCTCAATCTCGTCTCTGGAAGGTTGAACTGGCGTGCCATGCCCAGGTCTGGTGTGCCACGCCCTTGATAAGGCCTACATTCTCTTCTCTGGAAAGTTGCACTGGCGTGCCACGCCCAGGTCTGGCGTGCCACGCCCTCTATGGTGCATGAACATTCTTCTCTGGTCTAGTGAACGGCGTGCCACGCCCAGGAATCAAGTGGCATGCCCATGATATGAACAAGGTTGGCGTGCCATGCCTAAAGCCCCAAGTGGCACACCTTCGAGGAAGCTTTGTCTCTTCATCTCTGAAAGTTGTACTGGCGTGCCACGCCTTCGATATGGCGTGCCACACCTTTGTTGGAGATTCACTTCCCTTCTCTGGTCAATTGAACTGGCATGTGATGACAAGTCATTTTGTGCATGTTTTACTAGCAATTTTCATTAGTTTTTATTTGGTTTTCATGCATTTCTTAGGCAATAAGTAAGTGTTTGGATGAGAAATTCATGTTTGTCTTGATTCAATCAAACATTGTTAAATTGGTGCATTTTCATAAGATTTATGCAAGAATTGTTTGATGATATAAATGATGCAAGATTTGATGATTATGCCAAGGCTTTGATGTATCTGTTTGGTTGATAACAGGCAAGAAAGAAGCAGAGAAGTGGAAAAGAGCACCTTAGCGCTCCGTTTGTTTCAAAGAGCGCTGCATTCCTCACCAATAAAGTTTTGCTAGTGACGCGTACGCGTGGGTGATGCGTACGCATCGAAGTGGAGATTTGTGGAAGACCACGCGTACACATGCATGACGCGTCGCGTGGATATAAAGAGCGTTCTTCAGCCAAGAGCGCTACGCTCTCTTTCAAAGAGCGCCTGCGACAACCTAAAACTTGGATTCAAAGTTTAGCTATCGACGCGTACGCATCAGTGACATGTACGCGTGGATTTGGCATCAGTGACAAGCACGCGCATGCATGGATGAAGCAGCAGCGTGAAAACGGCAATTTTGAAGATCCACGCATACGCGTGGGAGACGCGTACGCATGGAAGAGCGCTCTCGACACGAACGCTATGCTCTCCTTAAGAACGCTGAAGACAACGTGTACGCGTGGGTGACTGATAAACCCCAATTTTGTGGTTTATCTTGTACTTGATTTGGGGGATTTTATCACCTTTTCCCACATTTATTCAATGAAATAGCATAGTTTTGCAATTCTCCCTTGATTTGTGCTTAAGTGTAAAAACTTGCTTTTTAGGCCCTAAAATTGGTGATTTTAATTCCCTTTAATTCCATTCGATACCTTGATATGTTTGTTGAGTGATTTCAGGTCCATAAGGCAAGTATTCGATGGAAGAAGTGAGGAGAAAAGCATGCAAAGTGGGAGAACTCATGAAGAAATGTAGGAACCGTAAAGCTGTCAAGCCTGACCTCTTTGCACTCAATCGACCATAACTTGAGCTACAAAGGTCCCAATGAGGCGGTTCTAGTTGCGTTGGAAAGCTAACATCTGGGGCTTCGAAATAATATAAAATTTGCCATATGTTGCTTTGCGTAAAGGGGCGTGCAGGCACCATGTACGCGTGCGCACCGATTGAGCACGTGGTCCACTAAAGTGAAATCGCCCCCAGCGATTTCTAAAGCACTTTGGGCCAACCCAACTCATTTATAATGCTATTTCATGAAGAATTCAAGCTTGGGCAAGGGGGGAGCAATTGTATGTAACTTAGCATCATGTAGTTTAGTTTTTAGAGAGAGAAGCTCCCTCTTCTCTCTAGAATTAGGGTTCTTAGGATATTTCCATCTTAGATCTAGATTTAATTCATGCTTGATTTACTTTTCCTTTTGCAATTCTTCTTCTATATCTCCTCTTTCTAGTTTTGCATTTGATTCATGTAATTATCTACTTTTATGTTGATGTATTTTTGTTCTTCTATTTTCAATTCAATGCAATTTATGATTCATGTTCCTTTATTGTTGATTTGATTTCGTTGTTGTTTAATTCTTTGCAATTGAGTAATGTAGATTTACATTCCTTGCAATTTACTATGTTTTCCTTTTATGCCTTCCAAGTGTTTGATAAAATGCTTGGTTGGATTTTAGTGTAGATTTACATTCCTTGCAATTTTACTATGCTTTCTTTTATGCCTTCTAAGTGTTTGATAAAATGCTTAGTTGGATTTTAGAGTAGAATTTTATACTCTTGGCTTAGGAAGGTAACTTAGGAATTCTTGAGTTACTAATGTCCAAGTGATTGACGATTGGGAGTCATTAACTCTAGATCTCACTAATTGATTTGATGTAGAACTAGGACTTATGGACTTGGATTGACATAGCTCATTTGACTTTCCTTTATTAGTTAGAGGATGACTTAATGGGGTTGATCCTTACCAATTCTCATGTTGTGGTTAATGATTAGGATAGAGATCATTGACAACCAAACCTTGCCAAGACCTTTCTAGTTGTTAGTTTATTTTCATTACCATTTACTTTTCATGCCTCTTATCCCAAAAACCCCAAAGCATACTCATAACCAATAACAAGAACACTTTATTGTAATTCCTAGGGAGAACGACCCGAGGTTTAAATACTTTGGTTTATAGATTTTAGGGGTTTGTACTAGTGACAAAACAAAATCTTTTGTATGAAAGGACTATTGTTGGTTTAGAAACTATACTTTACAATGAGACTTCATTATTGTGAATTCTAAACCACACAAAAGTCCTCTCATCAGTGACGCATACGCGTCGATGTGCTAAAATGTAAGGGACGCGCACGCGTATAGGATGTGTACGTGTGGGTGCCTGAGCGCTCCGTTTTCCCAAAGAGCGCTACGTTCTCCTGGAGCAGAATTGAAGTACAAATTAAAAGACCCACTCTAGCTTGCTTCAACAGAGGCCAAGGGCCCACATGCAAGCACTGAAAGGCCCATTTTGGGGAAGAGAAGCGGAGTATAAATAGAAGAAGGTTTACAGAAAAAAGGAGGCTTCTGGGAGTACAGTAGGAGTAGGAGTAGAATAGAAGGCTGGAGGATTAGAGACTCCAGAGCTCTCGTAGAGGATTAGAGACTTCAGACGGCTTAGCATAGTGTGATACACTTTTCCCTTTCTGCACTTTTATATTTCAGTTGTCTTGAATTGAGTTTAGTTTATGAAATTTCAATTTCATATACTTCTCTTCTGCAATTTCCCTTTTTGCAAATTATACAATTCAATTTACAGTGGGCTTGATTTATTTTCATGAAATTTAAATTCCTGCAAGTGTTCTTAGAGCGATGATCAATTAAACCCTACTTCATTAGGGGAGGAGCTCTATTATGATTCACATGATTAAGTGAATTTCTTCTTCTTCTCCTCAATTCATTTGTGTAGCTATAGGATATCCTCTGTTTTGGTTGAGATTCATTCACTCTGGAAGGGGGTTTGAATCTGTTGAATGCTTGTGTGAGCCTCGGAAGGGGAATCGTGGGCATTAGAATTGGGGCTCTATCCTTCACTACTCTCTTGATCAACACCATTCGAGAGGAATTGAGATCCTGAGACTTAGTGTGGCTTATGGATGTGAGACATGCACTTAACCTCTTCTCAAGACAATTAGATCAAGAAATTGGCAAGACTGATTGTGATTAGAGAGATTGGATTGCCAAAGAATTGGGATCCAATCAATTACAATCTACCATAGATCTACTCATATGATTGAGAAAGAAGTTGAGACCCATTTGATTCATGATGGATTATGATACCTAAAATCCCTAATGAATCTTTCTTTCTCTTTGATTTTTCTTCACTTTAATTTCCTTGATTTACTGTCTTCTATAATTCCTAGCACCCAAGTCCCTTTACATTTTATGCTATTTACATTCTGTGTCATTTACATTCAGTTCCTTTACTTTTTTGCTCTTTACTTTTTTAAGCAATTTACATTCAGCACTTTACATTTCCTGCAATTTACAGTCTATTAATCAAATCTCACTCAATTCACCACTATTAGCTTAACTAGACTAATCAACTCACTAAAGTTGCTTGATCCATCAATCCTCGTGGGATTGACCTCACTCACGTGAGTTTTACTACTTGATGCGACCCAGTATACTTGCCGGTTAGTTTGTGTGGAATCGATTTTCCCCCATCAGCGTGCCATGCTCAGACTCAAGTGGCACGCCGATAATGGTGTTGAGCTCTTCAAACTTGGTGTGCCACACCTAGAACTCAAGTGGCACGCCCAGGATGGGTAGAAGCTTGGCATGCCATGCCTCAAACATCAAGTGGCACACCCATAGTGTTAATCCTCCCATTCCACTCTGATTATTTGAACTGGCATGCCACGCCTTCGATCTGGCGTGCCACGCCCATTGTGGCTGATGGAGTTGGAGTGCCACGCCCAGCTTGGTGTGGCACGCCCCATGCAAGTCTTCAAGGATCCTTCTATGGCTAGAATGCTTGGCGTGCCATGCCCTTTGTAAACCTTGGAGTCCCTTCTTTGGAAAAGATAACTGGCATGCCATGCCTGGCCTTGTCGTGCCATGCCCATTGTGGTTCATCTCCTTGGCATGCCATGCCTGGCCTTAGCATGCCACGGCCATTGTAATCTTCAAGGACTCTCTTTGGAAGCAATAGCTGGCGTGCCACGCCCTACTCTAGCATGCCACACCCATAGAAGCTTATTCCCCCTTGCTCCCTAGAGTTGATAGTTGGCGTGCCACACCCAGTAGCTGACGTGCCACGCCCATTCAGATTGTTGGCATTTGCGCCAAGTAGCATGCCCAGTGCACACGCCTAGCTCCTTTTTCTTTCTCCCTCCTTCTTTTGTTGCTATTTTCACCTGAAATTCAAACAATACTCATTTCAAAGCAGTGTCTCATAAAATTCATCATTTGGTTCATGTAATTGCATCAATTATATGAGATTTACTACTTCTATGGTCCTTTTAGATGAGAAAAGGGTAGATGATGTAAGTCATCATGCCACAAAGATATAGATGTTTGAGTATGAAGGTGGAAAAAGACCCATGAAGTCTATATCCCATACGTCAAACAGCTCAATCTCTAGGATTTCTTGCTGAGGCATGTCGTGACCATGGGGGAGATTGCCACCCCTTTGACAACTGTCACATCAACAGAAAAACTCACAGGAATCCTTAAAGAGTGTGGGACAGTAAAAACTACTTTGGAGGACTTTAGTGGCTGTTCGCTCTCCTCCAAAGTGTTCTCCATAATTGGAGCCATGGCAATGCCATAGGATTTTATGTGCCTCATCTTCAGACATACAGCGGCGGATTATCCCATCCAAGCATCTCTTAAAGAGATATGGTTCATCCCACATGTAGTATCTAGCATCATGAATGAGCTTTCGGGCTTGCTGCCTACTGTATTCCTTGGAGATGAATCTTATAGCCTTGTAATTTACAATATCTGCAAACCAAGGTGCTGTCCAGATGGCAAAGAGTTGCTCATCCGGGAAGGTTTCAGACACCTCAGTAGAGGGAGGAGATGTCCTTTTTACTGGTTCAATCCGAGACAAGTTGTCAGCCACCGGATTTTTTGACCCTTTTCTATCCCGGATTTCTATATCAAACTCTTGCAGGAGTAATACCCATCTTATTAGCTTGGACATTGAGTCCTGCTTGGTGAGTAGATATTTGAGAGCAGCGTGGTCAGTGTAGATAATAACCTTAGATCCTATGAGATAGAATCTGAACTTGTCAATGGCATAAACCATTGCAAGTAATTCCTTCTCTGTGGTAGTGTAGTTCTTCTGCGCGTCATTTAGAACACAAATGGCGTAATAAATGACATGCAGAAGCTTGTCATGCCTCTATCCCAGAACTGCACCAGTGGCATGGTCATTGACATCACACATTAGTTCAAATGGTCGGCCCCAGTTGAGTGCAGAGATGACAGGCATAGTGATAAGCTTAGCTTTCAGAGTCTCAAAGGCCTGCAAACACTCTTAGTCAAAGACAATTGGAGTGTCGGTAACTAGTAAGTTGCGCAGGAGTTTTGCGATTTTAGAAAAATCCTTTATAAACCTCTTGTAGAATCCTACATATCCCAGGAAACTTCTGATTCCTTTGACATTAGTAGGTGGTGGTAATCTCTCAATTACCTCCACCTTAGCTTGATCTACTTCTATTCCCTTGTTCGAAATCCGATGCCCATGAACAATCCCTTCAGTCACCATGAAGCGGCATTTTTCCCAGTTTAAAACCAGGTTTGTCTCTTGGCATCGTTTGAGAACTAGGGCCAGATGGTCAAGGCATGAGTCAAATAAGTCTCCAAAGACGAAGAAGTCATCCTCAAACACTTCAAGGAACTTATCCACCATATCAGAGAAGATGGAGAGCATACACCTCTAAAAGGTAGTAGGTGCATTGCACAAGCCAAATGGCATCCACCTATAAACAAACATGCCATATGGGCATGTAAAATGCTATCTTTTTTTGGTCCTGAGAATCTACTGCAATTTGATTATAGCCTGAGTAGCCATCCAAAAACAGTAGAATGCATGACCTGCTAGTCTCTCCAGCATTTGGTCTATAAATGGCAAAGGAAAATGATCCTTTCTAGTGGTGTTATGGAACTTCTTGTAGTCAATACACATACGTCACACTGTAACTGTCCTTGTAGGAATCAGTTTATTCTTTTCATTAGGAACCATTGTCATGCCTCCCATTTTAGGAACAATTTGGACAGGGCTCACCCAGGGGCTATCAGAAATGGGATAAATAATCCCAGCCTCCCATAATTTTATGACTTCCTTCTGCACCACTTCCTTCATGGTTGGATTCAGCCGCCTTTGTGGTTGAACCATTGGTTTGGCATCATCTTGAAACAGGATCTTGTGCATGTATCGGGTTGGGCTAATGCCCTTAAGGTCACTTATTGTCCACCCAAGAGCTGTCTTGTGTGTCTTTAGCACTTGGATTAGTACTTTTTCTTCCTGTGGTTCTAAGGCAAAGCTGATAATCACAGGATAAGAATCTCTATCTCCTAGAAATGCACATTTCAAGGATGATGGTAATGGCTTGAGCTCGAGTTTAGGAGGCTTATCCTCTTCCTTAGAAGTTTTCAAAGGCTCCTTTATTTCCTCTGGCTCCTCTAAATCAGGCTGGGCATCATAAAAGATGTCTCTCAGCTCTTCTTCGAGTCTTGTAGTTATATTCACTTCTTCCACCAGGGAATCAATGATATCAATACTCATGCACTCCTCTGGAGTGTCTGGATGTTGCATAGCTTTGACAGCATTCAGCACAACCTCATCCTCATTGACTCTCAGGGTTACTTCCCCTTTCTGAATGTCAATTAGGGATCGTCCTATAGCTAGGACGGGTCTTCCTAGAATGAGGGTTACACTCTTGTGCTCGTCCATTTCAAGCACCACAAAATCTGTGAGGAAAGCAATAGGTCCAACCCTGACAATCATGTCCTCAATCACGCCTGATGGAAGCTTAACAGAGCCATCAACAAGTTGAAGACATATGCGGGTAGGTTTAACTTCGTGAGTTAAACAGAGCCTCTTTATTAATGATGCAGGTATTAAGTTAATACTTGCTCCGAGGTCACATAGGGCTGTCTTTGTGTAGGAATCCCCTAAGATGCAGGGTATCATAAAGTTTCTAGGATCTTTGAGTTTCTCTGGTAAACTCTTTTGGATTACTGCACTGCATTCTTCAGTGAAGAAGACTATTTCAGCCTCTCGTCAATCCTTCTTATGACTTAAGATGTCTTTCTCAAACTTAGCATAAGAAGGCATCTGCTCAGGAGCCTCTGCAAAAGGAATCTTGATCTCAAGTGTCTTGAGATAATCCGCAAAGCGGGCAAACTGTTTATCTTTTTTTGCTTGACGGAGTTTTTAAGGAAATGGCATCTTGGCCCTGTACTCATCAACCTTAGTTGATGTAGGTTGAATGCCTATAGAATTGGAAGGAGGGTCAGTAGCTTGCTTAGGAAGGGTCTTATCAGCACTTGCATGTGTCTAACCATCCTTGGTTGAGCATTCAACGCCCTTGTTGCCCCCTTCCTGGCGTTCAACGCCAGGAGAATTACCCCCTTTTGGGCGTTCAACATCAAGGGTGGGTATCCATTCTTGGTGTTGAATGCCAAGAGTGCTGCCCCCCTTTGGGAGTTCAACGCCAGGAGTGAGCACCCCTTCTTGGCGTTGAACACCAATGACATCCCTCTTTGGGCATGCAACATCCTCAGAGGTATCTTGGACAGCAATCTGGTTATCCTCTGTCAGCTTTTTTCCCTGGTCTCCTGTTATTCTGAGGTTGGGTGTTCAATATTTTCCCACTCCTCAGTTGGATCGCCTGACACTCATCTTTTATCTACTTAGATAATTGCTTCCTAGTTTGACTTAGCTATGCTTTTACAATCCTATTAGAAGTCTGAGTTTCTTGCAAAGCCTCTTGAAATTCCTACAACTACTGTGCAAGGGCATGTAGCTGCTGAGTCAATGGGCCTTCTTGTTTTGGAGGGTTGGATTCAGTAGATATTGCCTTAACCTCTCCTTTTATGGAAGTCTCATCAACCGAGTACAAATGCTGGTTCATGGCAACTGTCTCAATAAATTCGTGGGCCTCTACAATTGTTTTCCTCATATGTATAGAACCACCAGCAAAGTAGTCTAGGGACATTCTAGCCATGTCTGTGAGGCCATAATAAAAGATGTCTAATTGCACCCATTTTGAAAATATTTCAGTGGGGCATTTTCGTAGCATTCTTCTATGCCTTCCCCAGGCATCATGAAGAGATTCATTATTCTTTTGCTTGAAGCCTTGGATGTCCAATCTTAACTGAGTCAACTTCCTTTGGGGGAAGTATTGATTCAAAAACTTGTCTACTAGCTGCCTCAAGGTTTTCAAGCTGGATTTGGGTAGGTTATCTAACCACCTCTTTGATTGATCTCTTACAGCAAAGGGAAAGGGTAGCAGTCTGTAGACATTTTGATCTACTCCCTCAGTACGTACTGTGTCAGTAATTTGTAAAAAGTTTGCCAGGAACTTAGTAGGCTCTTCCTGTAGAAGTCCAGAGTACTGGCAGTTTTGCTGCACCAGAGTAATGAGCTGAGGATTTAGCTCAAAATTACTTGCTCTAATGGGGTGTATATTGATACTTCTCCCATAGAAGTCAGGAGTGGGGGCTATATAGTACCCCGAAATTCTTCTGAACTGTTCATTCCCATTTGGGTTCATGGTGAAGAAAGGTAGGAGAATTTGGATATTGAGAAGTAAAAAGAGAAACTAGAATTAAAATATTTTTGTTTTTATTTTTATTTATTAAATAAATTCGAAAAAAAGAAGAAAATTAAAAACTAAGATAACAAATTGATTAAAAAGATTTGAAAATTAAATAGGTGAATTTTGCAAAAGAAGAACGAGAAATAGGTAAGAAGTTTTCGAAAATAGAAGAGAGATTAATTAGTTTGGAAGTTTTGAAAAAGAGGTAAGAGAAAACAAGTAACTAATTAAGAAAGATTTGAAAATAAAATAAGATAAGTGGTGCACGAAATTGTGATCGCACTTTTCACAACTCCGCACAACTAACCAGCTAGTGCACTGGGTCGTCCAAGTAATACCTGACGTGAGTAAGGGTCGATCCCACAGAGATTGTCGGCTTGAAACAAGCTATGGTTATTTTGTAAATCTTAGTCAGGAGATTGATAAACCACTATTTTATGGTTTATATTGTGTTTAATTATGTAGTTTTATCATGATCCTTACCCACTTATTCATTAAATTAGAATGCATATTAGATTTCTTTCCAGAATTTATTACATGTTTGAAAACTGCTTCCTAGAGACTTTAATTATTTAATTTCAATTCTCCTTTATTTCATTCGATGCCGTGATCTGTGTGTTAAGAGTTTCAGATTTTATAGGGCATGAATGAGTTGGATATTAGGAAGGAAGCTAGCAAAAATGGAAGAAACACAAGAATTTGAGGAGATAACCAGCGAGAAGTGACGCGGTCGCGTGGCTCACGCGACCGCGTGAAGGAGAGCAAATCGCAGCAACGCGGCCGCATGGCTCACGCAGCCGCGCGGATTGGAAAGCCCAAGCGATGCGGTAGCGTGGACGACACGAACGCGTGGCGAGGAAAAGCGCAAGTGACGCGTCCGCATGGATGACGCGATCGCGTGATATGTGCGATCTGCATAATCTGCAAAATTCGCTGGGGGCGATTTTGGATCCTATTTCGACCCAGTTCTTGGCCCGGAACAGCAGACTAGAGTCAGAGAATATGCAGAAACAAACAACACATTCATTCAGAGACAGTTTTAGATCTAGTTTTACTCTCTTAGGTTTTTCTCTCTAGGTTTTAGAATTTTAATTTTGAGAATTGATCTTAGCACACTAGTAGAAATTCCAACCAATCAACTCCCGGTCAAGGCTTTTACTCATATTAATTAAATTTCCTCAATTTAAATTCCAATTTACTTAACTTAACTTCTTTGAACATCTGATTAATAAGATAGCACACTTTTCTGCAACTCGTTGGGAGACGACCTGGGACTTAAAACTCCCAGTAATTTTTAATTCAAACTCTCTGTGACATACTTCTAAATTGATAGGCAGATTTTCGGTGAGTTAAGAACTATACTTGCAACGTAACTATTTTAATAATTTTTAATTCACCAGCCTCTGCGTCTCATCAATTTTTGGCGCCGTTGCCGGGGAGTTGCAATAGAGTGCTAATTTTATTGATTAGAATTTATTTATTTGCATTTTATTTTATTTTGCTACTATGAGCTGCATGTTTCTTCCGTCAAATGACGCGTTCACTTCCTGATCCACGCTTGCTAATATTCGATCCTGAAATTGAAAGGACAATTTCACGAATAAGATGAGAACAGCGTCGGTTAGCCCGCTCTGAGGGCGGATCTGAAAGTGAATCTGAGGAAGAAACCAGCCCCCGTTCTACTGATTCGGTTGTTTTACGTGCAGAAAACATGGCAGCTAGGATAGTTACCATCCAGGAGGAAGGAGCCTTTGATTTTACAATGCAACCGTTTCAAGCGCATCATCCAGCGATAGCTACAGATTTTGAAATAAAGACCGCATTGCTAAATTTGATGCCCAAGTTTCATGGCCTACCTGCTCAAGAGCCTATCAAGCACTTGAGAGATTTTTAGGCAGCCTGTTCTACTGTCAGGCGTGATGGCACTGATGAAACTTCAATTCTGCTGAAAGCTTTTCCATTTTCTCTTGAGGGAAAAGCAAGAGAGTGGTACTACACTCAACCTCTAGCAAATGTATCTAACTGGGATACACTCAGAAAGGAGTTTCTGGAGAAATTCTTTCCATGTGAAGTTACTGATAAACTGAGGAAGGATATCTCCACAATTGTTCAGGATGACAATGAGACTCTCTTTGAATACTGGGAGCGCTTCAATAATCTTCTGGAAGCATGCCCCCATCACATGATTGACAAGATCGTGCTACTCAGCTATATTACACAGGGTATGAGGCCCCAAGATAAGACCACACTGGAAAGTGCCAGCAATGGGTCTATGAAGAAGTACAAGACCACTGATGAAGCTTGGCAATTGATCAGTGATTTAGCTGAATCCACTAGGACCCACAGACAGAAGCAAGGCCATTCAAAAGCTGTTGCAGAAGTATCTTCTAGCAGAGAGACTGCTGCTCTGACTCAAAGCATCTGTGAAATGACCAACTTGC
Source organism: Arachis ipaensis (assembly GCF_000816755.2). Classification (NCBI taxonomy): domain Eukaryota; kingdom Viridiplantae; phylum Streptophyta; class Magnoliopsida; order Fabales; family Fabaceae; genus Arachis; species Arachis ipaensis. Next base: position 69,147,794 of record NC_029789.2, on the reverse strand, counting down.
TGAAGCAAATGCAGTTGAATCAACAAGCTCAGCAAGCTCAACCTCCTCCACCACAGCAAAACCAACAACTAGTCCCACAAAGAATTTGCGGAATCTATGCTGATTATAGCCGTTACACTGATGAATGCCCGCAGCTCCAACAAGAAGACAACATGGTGGCATCCACTCACAACTTCTATGACCGCCCCAACCAAGGGTACAATCAAAGTGGAAATAATAACCATGGATGGCAGGACAATTCAAACCAGAATTAGAGGGACAACAATAACAGAGGAGGCAGAGATAATCAGGAAAATCAGAAGTTGAATAATAATAACAACAGGCAGCAAAATCAATCTTACAGAGCACCTATCCTGAGGCAGAACCAAGGACAAAAGAAAACTCAGCAGCAGACCTCTCAATTTACTCATTCTTCATTATTTTCTAATGAAGATCTACTACAATCTTTTGAGAAAAGACAACAGACCATGGAAAACCACATCATGAATAGTATTAATGCCAGTCTGAATGGTCTCACCTCTACTCTGTAAGCTTTTATGACAGAGTTTGGATCAGCACAAAATTCCAGTAACCAACCTTCAAGCACCACTGGAATCCCCTCTCAACCATTACCCAATCCAAAGGGAGGCATTAATGCCATCACCTTGAGGTCCGGAACCACACTGCAGGAGAGGAATCAGGAGGAACCAAGCTCACCAGAATACGCCTCAGCTGAAGAGGTGGTAGAAATCGAAGATGTTGAAGAGGAAGAGGATATACAGAACACAGCTGAAGAAGAAACAACTCAACCACAGGAGGAAGCACCAAAAGGCACAGGCACCACAGAAAACACTACTCCTATTCCATTTCCACAACTTGCAAGAAAGCCCAGGAAGCAGCTGGAACCCGATCCTAAAATGGTAGAGATATTCAAAAAGGTTGAGGTAACTGTTCCTCTTTTTTATGTTATTCAGTAGGTACCTAAATATGCAAAGTTTCTAAAAGACTTATGTATCCATAAAGACAAAATTAATGAATTAGAAACTATTCCTTTAGGTAGTT
>NC_029789.2:69106126-69146711 GCF_000816755.2 Arachis ipaensis | reverse complement strand
GTTCTATCTTCCAGTGTGATGTCATAGACGAAAGTGTGGCTGAAGTTCAAAAGGAAGAGTTTGAAGAGAGGCACACTGAACAAGGTCCAAGTGTGGGGACCCTCTTAACTGACAATGGGGGCACTTCGCCATTTTCACAAGCCCCAGATAATCCAGAGCCCGCCCATGATCAAAAGTTAGAATTGAAACCTCTCCCTCCACATCTCAAATATGCTTATCTTGAGGATGAGCAGAAGCTTCCGGTTATTATTGCAAGGGAACTGACTTCTCAACAAGAAGAGCAGTTACTTGATGTACTGAGGAAGCATAAGAAGGCAATTGGGTGGAGTTTGGCAGACATAGTGGGAATCAACCCTCAAGTATGCGAGCACAGAATATTTTTAGAAAAGGGAGCAAGACCTGTCCGTCAACCACAAAGAAGATTGAATCCCACCATCTTGGAAGTTGTCAAAAAGGAAGTGACCAGATTATTGGAAGCAGGTATCATATATCCCATTTCAGACAGTGAATGGGTAAGCCCAGTACAAGTGGTACCCAAGAAATCTGGAGTCACTACAGTGAAGAGTGAGCATGGAGAGCTCATAGCAACTAGAGTTCAGAATGCTTGGAGAGTCTGCATTGATTACAGGCATCTCAACCAAGCTACCCGTAAGGATCACTACCCACTTCCATTCATTGATCAAATGCTGGATCGCCTGTCAGGTAAATCACATTATTGCTTTTTAGATGGTTACACAGGTTATTTCCGGATTCATATAGCTCCTGAGGATCAGGAAAAGACTACTTTTACATGTCCTTTTGGGACTTATGCTTATAAGAGAATGCCATTTGGCTTGTGCAATGCACCAGCTACCTTCCAAAGGTGCATGATGAGTCTTTTCTTTGATCTTATTGAGGACTGTATAGAAGTTTTTATGGACGATTTTAGCATTTATGGTGATTCTTTTAACCTTTGCTTAGAGGGATTATCTAGAGTATTAGATAGATGTGTTAATACAAACCTTGTATTGAATTTCGAAAAATGCCACTTTATGGTAAAACAAGGGATTGTATTAGGACATGTGGTATCTAATAATGGCATTTCTGTAGACCCAGCAAAGGTGAATGTTATTTCTAGTTTACCTTACCCCGCTTTTGTGACGGAAGTCCGTTCGTTCCTTGGCCATGCAGGTTTCTACAGGATATTTATTAAGGACTTTAGTAAGGTGGCACTTCCCTTATCCAGATTACTGCAGAAGGATATTGAGTTCGAGTTCAGTGAGGATTGCAAACAAGCGTTTGATAAGCTGAAGACTGCTCTAACTCAAGCCCCAATTGTGAGAGGACCAGACTGGAGCCAGCCGTTTGAAATCATGTGCGATGCTTCCAACCATGTAGTGGGAGCAACGCTGGCTCAGCATGAAGGTAAGGATCCTTTTGTTATTGCCTATGCGTCTAAGACTTTAGACACTGCCCAGTCCAATTATACTACTACTGAGAAAGAGCTTCTTGCTATTGTTTTTGCTCTGGATAAATTCCGAGCTTATTTACTTGGTACTAGAGTAGTAGTATATTCGGACCATGCAGCTCTAAAGTATCTATTAGCTAAAAAGGAATCCAAACCAAGACTTATACGTTGGATACTGCTGTTACAAGAATTTGATTTAGAAATAAAGGATAGGAGTGGTAATCAGAATTTAGTAGCAGACCACTTGAGTCGCCTTGAACATATTAAGGATGATTCTACTCCTATAGATGATAATTTTCCTTTTGACAACCTGCAAGCAGTATCCGAGGTAGTCCCTTGGTATGCACCTGTCGCTAATTATTTAGTTAGCCGCACATTTCCTCCACATTTTTCTAAACATCAAAGAGACAAGCTGAAAAGCGAGTCTAAATATTATATATGGGATGACCCATATTTATGGAGATGTGGCGCTGACTAGATAATTGGACGTTGTGTGTCTCAATCAGAATTCCAGTCCATTTTAGAGGCCTATCACTCATATGAGAGTGGAGGACATTTTGGCCCTCAAAGAACAGCTAGAAATATCTTAGACTGCGGATTCTGGTGGTCTACTCTTTTTAGAGACGCTGCTGAGTTTTGTAAATCTTGCCCCTCATGCCAGAAATTTGGTAATATATTCAGGAGGGATGAGATGCCTCAACAATATATGCTCTTCTGTGAAATTTTTGATGTTTGGGGAATTGACTTCATGGGTCCATTTCCAAATTCTAATGGATATTTTTATATATTGTTAGCTGTGGATTATGTTTCCAAATGGGTGGAAGCAATTCCTACCCGCACTGATGATGCTAACACCGTTGTTTCCTTTGTGAGAAACCATATTATATGTCGCTTTGGATCACCACGAGCGATCGTGAGCGATCAAGGCACCTATTTTTGTAACAGGAGACTAACAGGATTGATGAAGAAGCATGGGATAATCCATAAAGTTGTAACAGCTTACCATCCCCAAACTAATGGGCAAGCCGAGGAGTCAAATAGAGAAATTAAGCATATCTTGCAAAAGATAGTAAAGCCTCATAGAAAAGACTGGAGCACCAGGCTACAAGATGCACTGTGGGCATACAGAACAGCATACAAGACACCCATTGGGATGAGCCCCTTCCGCTTGGTTTACGGAAAAGCTTGTCATCTCCCAGTTGAAATAGAACACACAGCCTTCTGGGCAGTTAAGGAGTGCAACATGGGAATTGAGAATGCTGGAGTTGAAAGAAAGTTGCAACTGCAGGAACTGGAGAACCTTCGCCTAGAAGCTTATGAGAATTCCAGAATTTACAAGAAAAAGATGAAAGCTGTGCATGATCAAAACATCAAGAAGAAAGAGTTCCAACCTGGAGATTTTGTCCTCCTTTACAAATCTCGACTAAGGCTCATGCCTAGTAAGTTGAGATCAAAATGGGAAGGTCCATACAGAGTAGAGAAGGCTGAACCGTACGGAGTTTATCACCTAAGCCATCCTTCAAGCTCTGAACTTATTAAGGTTAATGGACAACGCCTGAAGCTATACCATGGTGAGAAGGTGTAGAAAAATAAGGAGCTTGAGATCTTCTGCTTGGAAGATCCCCACATTGCAGCAGATTGAGCTAGTGGAGCGTCCAACTTACGGACGTTAAAGCAAAGTGCTTGGTAGGAGACAACCCACCGCGGTATGATCGTTCTTTTCTTCACTTTTAGTTTTTCTTCTTTAATAACTCTTCTCTTTATTAGTGCTTTCGTGCTCTTTCATTTACATGTCTTTATGTTTCCTTAAAAAAAAAGGGTTTTTCGCCACGCGACGCGATCGCATCAGCGACGCATCCGCGTCGCAAGGGCGGTGGAGAAAAAAATAAATGAACAGAGAGTTACGCTGGAGCGTGGCTGGAGGCGTGCCAATGGCACAAATCGACCCACGCGATCGCGTCCCTGACGCGTTTGCGTCGCATGGGAATCATGGCCTCCCACACGACCGCGTGCCCCACGCGGCCGCGTGCCCTGAGTTTTCGACCTAAAAGGGTGCACAGTAACATTCTGTGCGAGAGTGATACTGGATTGGTGCTGGAAGCACAATCCTTGTCACGCGACCGCGTTGCCGACGCGGCCGCGTCACCCATTTATAACGCATACTCACGCGATCGCGTGACCCACGCGATCGCGTCACCCAATTTTGGCAATTAAAATAAATTGAACAGAGAGTTGTGCTGGAGCGAGGCTGCACTCGCGCCAGCAGCGTAACATGGGTCACGCAACCGCGTGACCGACGCGATCGTGCCCCCTTACCTGGAAGCGCACCCACGCGAACGCGTGCCCCATGCGGCCGCGTCGTATGCGCTGCACAGCTCAACCTAAAATTGCCACATACCTTATCTTCCCCTCCTCCCAATCCTAATTTTTCTTTTCCCTCCTTATTTCTTCCTTCCCCCTTCCCCTTTCTATCTCACCTTTCACTCTCTATCTCTCTCACCACCATTAACAAGGTTTTACCTTCTTCTTCCTTCTTCTCTTTTCTATCATTCTTATTATTTTATGTATATATAATATTATTTCCTTTTCTTTTCTTTTTCTTTTAAATTTTTTTTATTTTATTTTTCTTCTCCTTCTTTTCCTTTTTACATGGTGCTAGAAACTTTTTGGAGTCATCATCCCTCATTATATGCTTATGGATTATTGTAAATTATTTGACTTTTATTTTTTTCTCCTATTTAAGGGATTGCTTGCATATTCATCTTCATATTTTCTATACCCTATTCACCATGCATGCTATGTGTTTGTGAAAAAGCTCATATGGCATTATGCACTTCTCTATGCTATACTATTCAATGCTTGCTTTTCACAACTTTCCCTTACTATGATATTAATTGAATTTTATTGTCAATACAAACATTTTGGCTTGTTACAAAGTATTGCTTGGTCTGTGCTACTCATGCCCTTTCCCGGCATGCCAATAAACGCCTTGCATCCACTTGTCTTTGTATGCACCAGTTATTTTCCACTGTTGGCTTTTCATATGCACTCGAGAGCATGTGTTAATGTCATCTACATTTTGATGTGCATCATTCACCCTCTTTTTCCGTTTCCTTCCTTGCTGTATATCTCTTTAAATTTAATTTTCTTTCTCTTCCCTTCTTTCAGGATGGCCACCAAGAAAGGAAAGGAGAAAGCAACTTCCAAACCACCAACAAGAAGAGGAACTAAAAGAGCATTAGTGGCAGATCCTTCTTCAACTGCAGTCAAGCCCTCAACAAAACGAGTTAAGAGGATAATAAAGGTTAATAAAAAGGAGAAAGCCTTTCCAGCAAAGGACGCTGCGCGATTTTCCAATCGCTACTGTGAGCAGATGTTCCCTATCCTGGCAGAAAGGAACTATAACAATGAATACCTTCTTATCCTCCCGTCCAATATTGCCACCTTTGTTGAGCCGCAAATTGAGCGAAGACAATGGGGTTTCCTACGGAGACAGCCAAGGCAGGTCAATCTTTCTTGGGTAGTTGAGTTCTACTCCAACTTCTACATGCCGACCCTGCAGTCTGTTTATGTCTGGCAGAAGTAAGTCCCTATCACAGAAGAGGCCATTCAGCAAGCTCTGAGTCTTCCCCCTATTCCAGTAGGAATGGACGCTTTTCAAGAAGCCGCCCTTCAGCGCCAGAGATACCAATTTGACTGGGACTCTGTTCTCGGAATCATCGCAGCACCTGGCAGCCGTTGGATCTACGGATACCACCGTACCCGCCCTAAGGGAATCTTGGCTTCAGCACTTACCTTGGAGGCTCGCGTATGGGCACAGATCATGTCCCATTACGTCTTTCCGAGCACTCATGAGTCCTCCTTCATTGCGGACATGGCTATTCTACTATGGTGCATCCTTACAGACTAACCTCTGAATCTCTCAAGACATATCCGGAATGCTATGGAACACGTACAAATTGCGGACAACTTACCTTTCCCCGCCTTGGTCTCAGATCTTGTCTTAGCAGCCGGAGTCTCCTACAGAGCTGGGGACACCAAAGCCGTGCTAACAGGAAATACCTAACAGACTCTCAGCAGCCACTACAAGCCTTCCTACTACTCCAGTTGAAGATAATCCTTCTTCAACACCACAAGTGTAAGAACCGCAACTAATCAACCGGTTAATTAAGTGATTAATTGTCCAAATTAGATTCCCAAAAGTTAGAGAGAGAATTTGGGGATTTAAAGGTGATTTTTGGACTCAGTGAGTCTTTCTGAGTCAGAAAATGTGCTTTCTACAAAAAACTGTGAAAAATCGCGAAACGGCAGTTGAATCGGTTGAACCAGTTCAAGTCTGCCTGGTACCACATGAGAAAAGTGAAAACCGTCAAAAAGCCTTAGAAAAATATTAGAAATGGAAAACTGGGCTTTAATTTTAAAGATTTGGCCCGAAGTTAGGCCAAACGGGCTAAAAATGCTAACGAGTTGGACCGGGCCCAAGTTGGGCCCAAGCCCAACATATAAATACAGTTAAATGAACCCATTTCAGCCACTTTCACCCTCATAACCTAAACACAACAGCAGCTGAAGTGAGGAGAGAGGTGAGAGCTTTTCACCATTGTTACTATTCACTTTAAACTTCCCAAGCTCATATCTTGAGCTACGGAGCTCCGATCGCCGCACCATTTGCGGCTACGCGTTCCTTGTGAAGAGCTCTACAAAACCCACCCAAGAAACCTTCAAGGAAATCACGAAATCTTCCCAGTTTCTCTCTTCAAAATATCGGGTTTTATTAGAGTTTTGGGTTAAATGGGTTTTTATGATTTTGGATGTTTAGGTTTGCTCTAATCCTTGCTTAGCTTTGGATTTGTGTTATTAAATCTGTTGGGAAAGGTAAAAGCTCTTAAACCCTTGTGAGATTATGCTTATGTTGAACCCTAGGTTGATTTGTGGTGATTTATATGTATAGTTTTTCCTAGAGGCATGTATTTGAGAGAACAAAACTTGTATAAGCTGTTTTCACTGTATGGTTTTGTATATCAGTATATGGCTAGTCGGCTTAAACTCCGCGAGTCGTGACTAGTTCCCTATGATATTATATACTTATCTTTTGTTATATATTCTCTGTTTCTTATGCCTTAAGCTAGTAGCTCCGTTAGTACGTTTGTGCTTCGAAATTCTGTTTTTGAGCTATATCTCTCATCGGGCTTCTAGATTATACTATTCTTTCTATATATATATATGTATGAGTTTAGAACTGTCGTAATCTCTGATTGACCTTGGCTTTACGACGCGAGGTAAGGCTTATGCTAATTAGGGTGTTACATTTAGTGGTATCAGAGCGGTNCTGAGGGATGGACCGATTGTGCTTCATTGCATACTCTGTGTGTCTTTTCTTTGATGCTATTAGGTTATCAGTTTGATATATGCATAGCATGCTTGTTTGTGAGTGCCTGTTTGGGATAATTGAAGCACTAAATTTTGATATTGAGACTGATCACCTTGATATCTATTGTTTGGTGTAGACAGGAATCCTACATGGCTACTCGCGGGCGAGGTTGAACGCGTACACGGGGAAGTAGGAATGAGCAACCAGTTGACAATCACACCGAATTCATGGCGGCAATGGCGAATCTCGCTAACACCATGGAAGCTAATGCTGCTGCGACTCTGCAAGCAGTGCAGAGATTGGGCCAACCGACTGAGAATGGCAACGGAAATGGGAATGGCGAAGGGAATACCAATGATAATGCTGAGGGTAACGGCGATAACACAGGAGGAGTTCTGATGACCCTGGCGACGTTCCTCAAGGTTCATCCGCCAACTTTCTGAGGATCCACAGATCCTATTGAAGCGGACCACTGGTTCCAGGCTATAGAGCGTGCTTTATAGGCGCAGCATGTTCCTCTCAATCAATATGTAGAGTTTGTCGCTTATCAGCTAGCGGGAGAGGCCCATCCCTGTTGGCAAGCTGAGTGTCGTTTGCTACAGCTTCAGAACGCCGACATTCCATGGGAGGTGTTCCAAACGGCTTTCTACAAGAAATACTTTCCTGAGTCTGCAAGGGAAGCAAAGGAGATGGAGCTAATGCAGCTGAAGCAAGGTTCCATGTCTGTGGCAGAGTACACCAACAAGTTCGAAGAGCTTTGTAGGTTTTCTCGGGTATGTCAGGGTGACCCGGAAACTTTCGAGAGCTGGAGGTGCATTAAGTACCAAAGGGGCTTGAAGGACAACATTATGACTGCTGTGGCTCCTATGGAGATCCGTGTCTTCTCCGACTTGGTGAACAAAGCAAGGGTAGTGGAAGAGTATGCCAAGACAGTGGCGGCATCTAAAGACACTCATGGAGGGAGCTCTAGTCGTGGGTGTGGCAAGTATTTTCATCCTAGAGGACAAAGCTTCAAAAGAGGGGGATATACTCCTCAAGGCCAAGGGGGCTTCAGAAAGAACAATCAGAATCAGTTTCAGTATGCTAAAGGCAGAGGAAATTAGAGTAAGAGTTCTCCGGATTTAGCTTGTGATCGTTGTGGATGTTTTCACCCTTATGACTCATGTAAGATTGGTTTAGGTGGTTGCTTCAAGTGTGGGTTACCTGGCCACATTGCGAGGGATTGCCCTCGTGGGAGGAATCAGAATGCGGGCCAGAGTCAGCATCAAGGTCGAGTCTTTGCTGTGAATGCCAAGGATGCTTCCAAGGCGGATCCTTTGATGAAAGGTATATGTCTAATTGGTGATAAATCCTCAGTTGCATTATAAGATACCGGAGCTTCGCATTCATTTATTTCATTTGCTAAAGTTGAGGAATTAGGCTTGAAAGTATCAGAGTTACCTTTTGATATACATGTACATACTCCGCATCAAACAGTTATGACTAGGTCAGGTTGTAGACAAGTAGGTTTCAAGCTTGAGGGTAGAGACTTTGTACACGATTTGATCTGTTTACCAATGGTGGGGCTGGAGATGATTTTGGGGTTTGATTGGTTGTCGAAGAACCGGATTTTGTTGGATTGCTTTGAACGGACAATTCGATTTATGCCGGAAGGAGAAAATGGAGCAGTGGTAGCTACGGGGTATTACCTGAACTCTGTAATGGTGCATTATAGTGGGAAGGAGTGTCAGGGTTATATTCTGTTGGCTGCTAATGCGTTGGGCGATGCCCAGAACTTAGATCAAATTCCGGTGGTTAGAGATTTTCCAGAAGTGTTCCCGGAAGATATCCCTGAGTTCCCACCTCAAAGGGAAATTGAGTTTGCGATTGAATTGGTACCGGGAGCCGGACCAGTATCGATTGCACCATATAGAATGGCTCCTATAGAGCTGGCAGAGCTAAAGACTCAGTTGGAAGAGCTTTTGAATAAGAGGTTCATTCGACCGAGTGTATCACCGTGGGGAGCGCCAGTTTTATTGGTGAAGAAGAAAGATGGAGGGATGCGTTTGTGTGTGGATTACTGACAGTTAAATAAAGTGACAGTAAAGAACAAGTACCCGCTGCTAAGGATAGATGACTTGATGGATCAATTGCAAGGAGCTGGAGTGTTTTCCAAGATTGATTTAAGATCCGGTTACCACCAGATAAGAGTGAAGGAAGATGATATCCCTAAGACTGCCTTTAGAACACGCTATGGACACTACGAGTTTGCGGTAATGTCTTTTGGGTTAACGAATGCACCTGCTATTTTCATGGATTACATGAACAGAGTGTTTCGTCCCTTTTTGGACAAATTCGTGGTGGTTTTCATAGATGACATCTTAGTTTACTCTAAGACGGTAAAGGAGCATGAGGAACACTTGAGGATTGTACTGCAAATCTTAAAGGAGCGGAAGTTGTACGCTAAGTTGTCAAAGTGTGAGTTCTGGAAGGAGGAAGTAAAGTTCTTAGGCCACGTGGTAAGTAAGGGAGGAATAGCTGTAGATCCTTCTAAAGTAGAAGCGGTGATGGAATGGGAAAGACCGACGACTGTGACGAAAGTCAGAAGCTTTTTGGGTTTAGCCGGATATTACCGGAGATTTATCGAAGGATTTTCCCGGATTACGCTACCAATGACAAAGTTGACAAGGAAAGAAGTGCTGTTCGAGTGGACGTCGGAGTGTGAAGAAAGTTTTCAAACGTTAAAGCAGAGATTAACTTCAGCACCTATTCTAATCCTACCGGAACCGCGTGAACCGTTTGAGGTATATTGTGATGCTTCTTTGAAGGGTTTGGGTTGCGTGTTGATGCAACACCGGAATGTGGTGGCTTACGCATCGCGTCAGCTGAGACCACGTGAGGTGAATTACCCCACTCATGACTTGGAATTAGCGGAAATTGTGTTTGCATTAAAGATTTGGAGACACCACTTATACGGAGTAAGGTTTAGCGTCTTTTTTGATCATAAGAGTCTCAAGTACATCTTTGATCAGAAAGAGTTAAATATGCGCCAGAGAAGGTGGATGGAGTTGCTTAAAGATTATGATTTCGAGTTGAGTTATCACCCTGGAAAGGCGAACGTGGTAGCAGACGCTTTGAGTCGGAAATCTTTAACAATTGCTTGGATGAGAATCAAGGAAGAAGAACTAGTGGATAAGTTTGTAGATCTTAAGCTGGATATTAGTGAAGTTGCCGGAAGAGCTTGTTTGAACCAGTTACAGATTTCAAGCATGTTTAAATCAGAAATACAAAGGGCACAGCAAGATGAGCAGAAGTTTCAGCAATTGTTTCAACCAGTTGGTGATAAGAGACGCGAAGAATTCACTAAGGATGATGAAGGGTTATGGAGATACAAGGGAAGGATTTGCATACCAGATGTTGGGATTTTGAGGCGAGATTTGCTGTTGGAGGCTCACAACAGTGGGTTTTCTATTCATCCCGGGAGCACGAAGATGTATTATGACTTGAAGAAGATGTTCTGGTGGCCGGGGATGAAGGGTGATGTAGCTACAGTGGTATCCAAATGTTTGACCTGCCAGAAAGTGAAGATAGAGCATCAAAAACCGTCAGGAATGCTACAACCACTTGAGATTCCTCAGTGGAAGTGGGAAGGAATTTCTATGGATTTTGTTACCGGTTTACCGAGGACTAGGTCGGGGTTTGATGTGATTTGGGTGATCGTAGATCGCTTAACCAAATCCGCTCATTTTCTGCCTATCCGACTAAACTGTTCTATGGAGGAATTGGCAAGATTATACATCAAGGAGATAGTGAGGTTGCATGGTGTGCCGTCAAGCATAGTATCGGACCGTGATCCCCGATTCACATCAAGGTTTTGGGGAGCTTTTCAAAGAGCTTTCGGTACGAAGCTATGTCTTAGTACGGCGTATCATCCACAAACAGATGGAAAATCGGAAAGGACTATTCAAACGTTGGAAAATATGCTGAGAGCATGTGTGTTTGATCAACCCGGGAGTTGGGATCGTTACATGCCATTGGTGGAGGTCGCATATAACAACAGCTTTCATGCAAGCATTGGGATGGCTCCGTATGAGGCTTTGTATGGACGAAAGTGTCAATCTCCACTTTGTTGGTATGAATTTGGAGAAGTAAGTGTTTTGGGTCCAGATTTGATAGCAGAGACTACTGAGAACATTAAGAAGATTCGTGCAAGTATTTTAACCGCCCAAAGTCGACAAAAGAGTTATGCGGATCAGAGAAGGAAACCCTTAGAGTTTGAAGTGGGAGAACACGTATTCCTTAGGGTTACACCGACAACTGGGATTGGAAGAGCAATCAAGACCAAGAAGTTGAACCCAAGATATATAGGACCGTTTGAGGTTTTGAAGAGATTCGGGCCGATGGCATATCAAGTAGCTTTGCCACCTCATCTGTCTAACTTGCATGACGTATTCCACGTGTCACAGCTCCGTAAATACACGTCGGATACGGCTCATGTGTTGGAGCCTGAATCGGTCAAGTTGAAAGAGAACTTGACTCTCCAAGTGACACTAGTGAGGATCGATGACACTAGTGTGAAGAAGCTACGAGGAAAGGATGTCCCATTGGTTAAAGTTACTTGGGAGCGAGCAGGAGTAGAAGAGCACACTTGGGAATTGGAGTCTGAGATGCGAAAGGATTATCCCGAGCTTTTCTCAGGTAATTCAAATTTTGAGGGCAAAATTTCTTAATTGGTGGGGAGAATGTAAGAACCGCAACTAATCAACCGGTTAATAAAGTGATTAATTGCCCAAATTAGATTCCAAAAATTTAGAGAGAGAATTTGGGGATTTAAAGGTGATTTTTGGACTCAGTGAGTCTTTCTGAGTCAGAAAATGTGCTTTCTACGAAAAACCGTGAAAAATTGCGAACCGGCAGTTGAACCGGTTGAACCGGTTCAAGTCTGCCTAGTATCGCACGAGAAAAGTGAAAACCGTCAAAAAACCTTAGAAAAATATTAGAAATGGAAAACCCGGCTTTAATTTTAAAGATTTGGCCTGAATTTAGGCCAAACTGGCTAAAAACGCTAACGGGTTGGACCGGGCCCAAGTTGGGCCCAAGCCCAACATATAAATACACTTAAATGAACCCATTTCAGCCACTTTCACCCTCATAACCTAAACACAACAGCAGCTGAAGTGAGGAGAGAGGTGAGAGCTTTTCACCATTGTTACTATTCACTTTAAACTTCCCAAGCTCATATCTTGAGCTACGGAGCTCCGATCACCGCACCGTTTGCGGCTACGCATTCCTTGTGAAGAGCTCTACAAAACCCACCCAAGAAACCCTCAAGGTAATCAAGAAATCTTCCCAGTTTCTCTCTTCAAAATTTTGGGTTTTATTAGAGTTTTGAGTTAAATGGGTTTTTGTGATTTTGGATGTTTAGGTTTGCTCTAATCCTTGCTTAGCTTTGGATTTGTGTTATCAAATCTGTCCCTAGGTTGATTTGTGGTGATTTATATGTATATAGTTTGATTTTCTACAAAATAGAGTTATCCCTTAGCACATCTATAATACACTGCTCTTTATATAATTGTTTTCGTGAATAGAAATATACTAGTCCAGGAACTTAGGCCTTCTATTAATTAGTTCTTCCTTTGTCTCTCTAGCATTAGTCTTCCACCAAATATACTCATTGCTATTTATCTGAAAACAATAAAAAGGCACTTAGCATAAAGAAATGCGCCATTTTGTACCAAACCACAAGGGTTCTTAAATCAAAGTCATAAATTCTAGGTACTTGGCAGTGTAAAATCAATTGTAAAAAGCAAAAATTGTACAAATACAGAGCAACACCATGCACTTTTGCGCCAAATAGAAACTGAAAATAGAGAAAATAAAATTGAAGCCTATGCAAATTAATTCCTTAATTTGAAAGCATGATAAGGAGTGAAGCAAAAGACAGATACTAACCAGCAACATTGACAAACTTGACAAAGACATTAAAATAAATGAGCACTAAATTTTAGCAATCATAATTATTTATACTCTAACTATATCAGAATTGCAAATTGAGCAAGTAATATAATATAATTTGAAATACTAACAACAGAAATAGCAGAAAGCACTTCTCCAAAAAAACTTTGTACAACAGTAACAAGGGCGTACCTTGGGACAACTGGGGCAAGAACAAGTGCAGGATTTTGGGAGAATGCACCAGTTTCCGAAATATCAAAATTGCATGGCCTACAGCAGTGATACAAATAAAATTAGGAATCGCTCAGAGTTTCAATCTTTAAAGCTAAACAATATTAACATACTATTCATATGTGAAAATCAAAGAAAGAAAGGCACAGTTACGGCAACAACATGATTATCACCTCCCTGAGGAACGATCACATCAGCATACTTCTTTGACAGTAAAACAAAATCATCAAAGGCAGGCTTAACAAACTTTGCGTACTGCAAAATCAGCATTGTAGGCAGTAAGATATAAATCTTAGAAGTGATTGTTCACATTTTATTTGAAAACAAGGATATCCTAACATCCATAGGCTTGTCCAACTAATCTCAATAAATTCTCACAGCATTACAGCTAATACAACCATATCATTTCACTAATTCCTTTAGCCTATTTCACATTAATACATGCATATCCCATTAATTCTATACCTTACTCAGCTTCCCCTCTTAGATCAAACTACTCTTCATACATATCAACTGACATAGTCTAGCATATAACTTATTAATCCAAATCTCATGCTTCAAACTTATTAAAAAATATATACAAGAATTCATACTCATTATTAGCCTAGGTGCAATTAAACTGTGGTTACTGAGAATATTGTTGGCAATACCTGTTTAAGAACAGAGTTTATGTCCCTTACTCCACTGTGTCACGTATAATCCTACGAGCTAGTCTCACATCAACATCTGCAAACAATTGAAAGTTAAAGATAAAACTAGAGTTAATAAGGAATAAAAGAAAGCTTTCATACAGTGTAAGAATAATAGATTTTGTATAATGCATAATGATATTCAAACCTAAGCTGGCAGCCAATCTAATAGGAAAAGTTTCCATTTCAATTTATTTTTTAAAAGCACTTGCATAAATGCGATTCAAAACAAGAGGACGTTAGAGATAGAGATGGAAATTTTTCCCAATAAATTCCCAGTATTTTATAAAAATACATGACATGCGATGGGACATAACAAACAAACCTGTGTCAACAAAGATCTTCATGTTCATTAAATCCTGGACATCTTGATCATGGAATACAAGAATTCCCTCCAATATAATGACATCAGAAGCATTGACCTGAGCAGAAATTAGAGACGGCAAATCAAAAACCATAAAAAAAAATACAAAATTTATTGCCACAGTAATTGTCTGATACATTTGAATGCTCATAAAATATAAAATATGGTAAATACTTCAACAGGTGCAAAATGTACTTATATTTTGTAGGACCTCATGAACTATGTTCATCTACTGATGTATGCATGAAGTAAGACTATCAAGGAAACAACAGAAATGTTTTTACATTACCAACAATTAGGACATTACCAATAATTTAGAATGTCACTTAGAAACTTTTCTGAATTTGGCAAAACCAAAATATATACGCATTGAAAAACCTAAGCAATGTGCATTAAGAGATTCAGAATTTGCATTAAGAAAATCATACCCAGAGAAGCTAACAATACTAAAAAGAGAAAAATATTGGTACTGATCATAAGTTCATAATACCAAAATAGCAATGGTGTTTTCTTCAGTGTTCTTTCCCACCCTCAACCTTGCTATGTCTTCTTCTCATTCTTGTTATGTTTCCTCCAATAAGTACTATTACAGTTACAGAAGGAGAAGGACACAACATAAGAAGTAGAACAGTGAGAGTGAGAGGTAGCAGTAGCAGTAGCAGCTCCTCCAATGAAAAGGACAAAGAAGATTCACATTCTGAAAATATTCTGAGCATCAAATCGTTGTATCTGGAAGAAATGGGAACTGCATAAATTAAAAGAAAAAAGGATTATAATCAATAAAGCACAATAGATTGAAGCTATATACTAAGAGAAATGAACAAACAATAAAACCCTGAAGAAATATAAGGTACAAACAATTGATTCATACGTTCCAATAACATTATTAATCTTGTCAACTGCTCTCTCCCTAATTTGTGAAGCTTCCAAATTAGCGATCTAGTTCTGCTTGTGGCCTGAAATGACACCAATCAACTATAGTAGTGAGATCAATTAGAGAGCAGAGTAGACCCCTTTATTATTTGTGAAAATAAGATAAAAAGTCCATTTAATCTATCCTTTGCTTGACACCAAAATTATGATAGTAAAAACATGGAACAATATAAGAACAACAACAACTAATTAGAAGATTAGAAAACCTAAAATTAGACCCCCAAACCCCCAAAAATTCACATAATCAATTGAAAATTAATACATACCATCTCTATCTCATTTAGCCATTGCAGTTCATCATCACTATCAAAATCATACGCACCTTCGAACTGAAAAGTGAGAGTGAGTTAGAGAATGAGTGAGAAAGTGAGAATACAGAACAGAGAATGGTTACCTGGTGACACGGGGTACTCCCTTCGAGCTCCTTGGCGGCGGAACAGCAGCCCGACGGTGGCAGAACAGCGAAGGCAACAAGCCCTAGCAATGGCGGTGGAGTTTCAGCAGCGACCGAGCACCCCTTTCTTCTCTCCTCCATCGCGTTTTCTCTCTTTCTCGAGCTCTCTTTCACTGGCGCTCGATAGCGGTGGAGCCCTAGGCGGCGTCGTCATTTCTTTCTTTCCTTCCCCTCTCCTCTCTTCTTCTCTTCTTCTTCTTCCTGTGCTCCCCTTTTTTGATTTCTTCTCTTTCGTGTGTGTGAGTTGAGGGAGGATGAGAGTGCGTGAGTGAGGCTGAATGGAGGATACGAAGAGGGGGAAAAATTTTACCTAATGTGAGAGCGCAGCGAACAGAAGCGACGATGAAGACGAGTGACGGTGTGGTGAGTGGTGAGTGACGAATATGAGTGACTGGTGGAGATGGTGAGTGGTGAGTGGTAACTGGTGATGGCGATCCCTTTCTCTGATTTGGGGGTGATGAGTGGCGCGAAGAAGGGAAAAGCTAAGGGTAGTGATGATCGAGTGTTATGTTTTCAGTGGCTAAGGGTTATGTTTTTTGATTTGGCTAAGTGCGTGCGCGTGTATCTTTTGGGGAAAATTCAAAAAATTTACTAAGTGTTATTGGGCATTTGACTTAGATACATTAGGCAACACTTTTGAAGCGCACCCAAAATTTAATAAATAGGCTACTCTTAAAAAGTGCTCTCTTTAATATAAAAGTGAACCCATAGATATTAACATACGGCTACACTTTATAAGTGATTTCTATAATACCTAAGGCTACACTTTTTAAATGATGCAAGAATTGTGTTTCTTTTTCTCTAAAAAATAGGCAACACTGAGAAAAGCGTAGCCTATTCTATGAATAGGCTACGCTTTTCAAATGTAACTTAAAAAAAGTGTGGCTGAATGGGTATTTTTCTTGTAGTGAAATTGATGTTAATTGTTGGTATCCTTGGAATATTGTGATTAAGGATGATTATGGAGAATTGTTGGTGTTAATGAGTATTGATGATTAGTATTGTTGATGAGGTTGTTGGTATTTAATGATTGATGATGAATAATGATGTTGTTGGAATTTAATGATTATACAGGTTGATGAGGGATGTATGATTTATTGTTGTTGATGAGGGTTTGTTGATGTGGTTGATAATGGATGATAAATATTGATATTTTAGGTAATTGAAGGTGAGTGTTGGGATTGTTGATAAATGGTTATATTGATGTTGATAGTATGATGTTGGAGTTTGATGTTGAAATTAATAATGATGATGGTTAGTAAGGGTATTATTATGTATTTGATAGTGAGAATTGATGATTATATATGGTGGAGTGGTAAATTGGATATGGAAAATGGTAAATTCTAATATGTGATAGAATTGATGTGGTTTTGGTTGGATTGGGTTATGAAAGTTGCTAAATTGAGATTCTTGTGAGTCTTGGTAAAAGTTGACTTTTGGTGTATTTTGTCTAATCATAACTTATGCCTTGGTTTTCAAAATCTATTGAAATTAGTTTAGCATTAAAGCTTATTGAAAACTGTTCGAATCGATATAAAGTTTGTAAAAAAATTGGAATTTGGTAGAGGAGGTTATGATCATTCAAAGTTGGTGTTAAAAATCTGAAATTTTCCAAAGTTGCAGAATTTCATTACTTCTGATATGTGCGGGTGCACACGTCCTGTTTCTCAAAAATTTATTTGTTTTCAACTATTTTGCCTTTTCAACAAGGTTGTAAGCTTCTATAACAGCATTTTAAGACGTTTGGGCCTAGTTTTGAGTATTAGAACATGGGATATAAATTAAGGGCTCTAGTACATGATTTTAAGGTAAATTAGAAAACGGAGGCCTAGGTTTCTGGCTTGCTGAGAATGGTTTGACGTTAGGTGAAGGATGATTGGTATATGAGATGAGAAATGATAGACTTTTAGTATTTGGAAACTGAGTTATAAAGGGACAGTGGTTGAGATGAGTCGGGGACTCGGATTGAAATGATGGATCTATGTATGCTGAAAATACTTTTGAAAACCATTGAAATAATATTTTTACATGATATTCTGAGACGCCATGCACCTGGCAGGGACGGTGGCTAATCCCGCCTGTCGAGGTAGCGGCAGCGGCGTAAGGACGGTGGTTAATTCCGCTTACGTTGAGATGTGAGGTCTGTGCAAGAATATCCCGCTCGCATCCCTTCGGATCTATAGGGCGAGCAGGCGCCGATACCTGGACAGTGATCCGGTCATTATATCTCGGGGGTTCCCATATGAGAAATCCGAAGGGCGACGTCTCCATGGAGATGTGTCGGGTTGGCAGTTGAATCGACAATGTGATATCACAGCCAGTAGGGCACGCATTCATCATATGCATTTCCTATCTGCTTGTATGCTTTGTCTACTTGTAATGGTTTGTCTAATTGAATAACATGCTTACATGCTATCTAAATTATTTGCCATATATGCTACTACTTGTGCTTTACTTGCTTTGAACATTATCTGTGTTTTCTGCTGGGATTGAGGAGGTTCGGAAGGCAGTGGCGATGGGATCGCATGGAGGATCGGTTGGTGAAGGCTGTGGGACAGCGGTGTTTGGTTAGAATAGAAATCCCTTAAGATAGATAACCTGGTTTATTTAAGTCAAGTTGGTATATTATGCTTAAATATTTTAGAATGCTTTAAGTTGAATCTTGTGATTGATATGAAGCTTAGGATTGCCTTTGGCGTCCCAGGGTCTTATATCCTATATCACTGGGAACTGTTACCATACTGAGAACCGCCGGTTCTCATACCATATTGTTGTTGTGTTTTTCAGATGCAGGTCGCAACCCACCTCGGTGAGTTGCTTTGGTTGCGGTGCAAAGCCTTAAGTGTGGGGAGGTCGGTTAGTACCTGACTTCTGGAGGTAATTTCTCTTCGCTAGCACCAATAATTAGGATATTTTAGTTAGATTTTCTTTCCTTTATAGAATAAAATAAATTGCGTAGGTTAGGATAGTTGCATGCATGTTCTACTTGATTGAAAAGACAATAAGTTTCTTTTAAAAATCTATCTTTGGAACAAAATTTCACTAATTTTTCAAAAATTTTTTATGATAAATTTGCTTGAGTTGTATTTGGAACATGATATTTGAATTAAAGAACACACAACCTGTGAAAGATTTGAGCCTTTATGTATGGTTACATTATTTAACCATAATTATTTCATTCTTGTGTGTTTACTTCTCTATGATTGTAATCTATATTTTGTTTTATCTTATATGTCCAATATTTATTATATTCACATGCTTGCACATGATTGAGGCCATTATTTGTTATTAACTCACTTATCCCAAATAAGCCTACCTTTTACATCACCTTTGTTAGCCCATTGAGTTTTTAATCCCCTCTTGTTCTATAACCACATTACTAGCCTTAAGCAGAAAAACAAATTAAAAATCCCAAGTGAATCTTTGGTTAGCTTAAGATAGAAATTGTGTATCAACTAAAATGTGGGAACATTGGGTAATAAGGGAATGTATTTAATTTATTTGAATATTGGGAATTTGGGAACCTACTCATGAAAAGAAAAACCAAATTAGAAAATAATGAAGAATCTATGTGCATTGATACGTTATGTTTGCTTTTATGAATTAAAAAAAAATAAAAATAAAAATAAAAATAAAAAATTTATATATATATAAAATAAATAAGGGGACAAAAATTACCCCAATGTTAATGTTAATCAATGCACATGTGATAAATTAAAAAGAAAAATTTGGTACATGAGTATGGGAATCATACAAAAATGGGAATTATGGGTAGCTAGGTATGATTTTAAACTTGTATAAAGTATGTATATGTTAGGTGAGATCTTAGACTAATCAAAGATTTACTTTGTTAGCTCACTTAGCCTTATATATATATATACATCCTTACCTTTACCTCAGCCCCATTACAACCTTGAAAAGACCTCATGATGTTTGCATTGGTATATTAACTGTTAACACAAGAATTTGAGGAGATGACCAGCGAGAAGTGACGTGGTCGCGTGGCTCACGCGACCGCGCGAAGGAGAGCAAATTGCAGTGACGCGGTCGCATGGCTCACGCGGCCGCGCGGATTGGAAAGCCCAAGCGACGCGGTAGCGTAGACGACGCGAACGCGTGGCGAGGAAAAGCGCAAGTGACGCGTCCGCATGGATGACGCGATCGTGTGACATGTGCGATCTGCATAATCTACAGAATTCACTGGGGGCGATTTTGGATCCTATTTCGACCTAGTTCTCGGCCCGGAACAGCAGACTAGAGTCAAAGAATATACAGAAACAAACAACACATTCATTCAGAGACAGTTTTAGATCTAGTTTTACTCTCTTAGGTTTTTCTCTCTAGGTTTTAGAATTTTTAATTTTCAATTGATCTTAGCATTGGAACATTGAGAAGAGTTATTTCATCATCAAGATTTCGTCATTCTAGTTCGTTTTCTTAACTTGGTTTCATTCTTCCATGTTCTTTGTTTTGTTCAATTTTGTTATTTGAATACTTTTATGATTAATTAATGCAAGGATTATTTCTTTTTAATTCAATTTCAATTCCAATAATCATGTCTTCTTTTAATTCCCTTTCATGTGCTATGGATTTATTATTTACAATGCGTGAGTAGTTTCTTTACTTGATGGGGAGTTGATTAAAAGGAACTCTTGAGTTAGAAGGATTGAAGGAAAAATTTGTAATTGCGTTAAATGTTGGATTGCTATCCTGTCACCAACGCCAATCCCTTTGAACTAAGTGGGTTGCAACTTGTGAACAGATCTGGCATTCCAACTTGTTTGACTTTCCCTTACCTAGTAAAGGATAACCAAACAGAACAACCATTAATTATAAATTAATCTTACAATCACTCCATCACTAGTAGAAATTCCAACCAATCAACTCCCGGTCAAGGCTTTTACTCATGTTAATTAAATTTCCTCAATTTAAATTCCAATTTACTTAACTCAACTTCTTTGAACATCTGATTAATAAGATACCACACTTTTCTGTAACTCGTTGGGAGACGACCTGGGACTTAAAACTCCCAGTAATTTTTAACTCAAACTCTCTGTGACATACTTCTAAATTGATAGGCAGATTTTCAGTGAGTTAAGAACTATACTTGCAACGTAACCATTTTAATAATTTTTAATTCACCAGCTTCTGCGTCTCATCAGAGATTAATGATAAGAGTGATGGTATTTATGAAAAATAAATAACATAAATTAAATAGTACTTGTGATTCAGTAATGAGGAACATGTTGAGGTTCTGGAGATGCTCTGTCATCTGAATCTCTGCTTTCCTACTGTCTTCTTCTCCAAACACGCATGGCTTCATTCAGTGGCAAGCTGTATGATCCTCTCGGATGAAAAATACCAGGTACGATCTCTGCACGGCTAATCAACTATCGGATTGCTCGTCTAGGATGAAAAATACCATGTACAGCTACCGCACGGCTAATCATCTGTCGGTTCCCACTAGCATCGGAATAGGACCCTTGTCCTTTTGCACACTGTCACTGCGCCCAACATTCGCAGGTTTGAAGCTCGTCACAGTCATCCCTTCCCAGATCCTACTCGAAATACCACAGACAAGGTTTAGACTTTCCGGATCCCAGGAATGCTGCCAATTGGTTCTAGCCTATACCACAAAGGTTCTAACCTCCGGACTCGGTCCGTAGATTAGAAACCCAAGAGATACGCACTCAAGCTATCGCCCAATGACTACGTTGAGCTTAAATAGAATAGGAGTGGTTGTTAGGCATGCGTTCATTGGTTGAGGATAATGATGAGTGTCACGGATCATCATATTCTCTATATTGAAGTACGAATGAGTATCTAAGAATAGAATCAAGCGTGATTGAATAAAAAATAGTAGTAATTACATTAATCCATTAAAACATAGCAGAGCTCCTCACCCCCATCTATGGGGTTTAGAGGCTCATGCTATAGAAGATACAATAGAAGTGTAAAATGTCATGAGGTGCTAAATGAATCTCTAAAAGTAGTTTTTATACTAAACTAGTAACTTAGGGTTACAGAAAATGAATAACTAGGTGTAGATAGTGCAAAATTCCACTTCTGGGGCCTACTTGGTGAGTGTTTGGGCTGAGATTTCAAGCTTCCACGTGGATATGCCTCATATTGGAGTTAAACGCCACCCTGGGTGCCAAAATGGGCGTTTAACGCTAGAAAGTTTTTAGCTGGATTTTAACGCCAGTTTGGGCCATCAAATCTCAGGCAAAGTATGGACTATTATATATTGCTGGAAAGCCCAAGATGTCTACTTTCGAACGCAATTGAAAGCGCCCCAATTGGGCTTCCTTAGCTCCAGAAAATCTATTTCTAGTGCTGGAGGGTCAGAATCCAACAACATCTGCAGCCCTTTCTCAGCTTCTGAATCAGATTTTTGCTCAGGTCCCTCAATTTCAGCCAGAAAATACCTGAAATTACATAAAAATACACAAACTCATAGTAAAGCCCAGAAATGTGATTTTTGAATAAAAACTAATAAAAATATAATAAAAAGTAACTAAAATATACTAAAAACTACCTAAAAACAATGCAAAAAAGGGTATAAATTATTCGCTCATCACAACACCAAACATAAATTGTTGCTTGTCCCCAAGCAACTAAAAAAAATAGGATAAAAAGAAGAGTATACAATAAATTCCAAAAACATCAATGAAGATTAGTTTTAATTAGATGAGCGGGACTAGTTGCTTTTTGCTTCTGAACAGTTTTGGCATCTCACTTTATCCTGTGAAGTTCAGAATGATTGGCATCCATAGGAACTTAGAATTTAGATAGTGTTATTGATTCTCCTAGATCAGTATGTTGATTCTTGAACACAGCTAATTTATGAGTCTTGGCCGTGACCCTAAGCATTTTGTTTTCCAATATTACCACCGGATACATAAATGCCACAGACACATAACTGGGTGAAACTTTTCAGATTGTGACTCAGCTTTGCTAGAGTCCCCAGTTAGAGGTGCCCAGAGCTCTTAAGCACACTCTTTTTGCTTTGGACCACGACTTTAACCGCTCAGTCTCAAGCTTTTCGCTTGACACCTTCACGCCACAAGCACATGGTTAGGGACAACTTGGTTTAGCTGCTTAGGTCAGGATTTTATTCCTTTGGGCTCTCCTATCCATTAATGCTCAAAGCCTTGGATCCTTTTTACCCTTGTCTTTTAGTTTAAAGGGTTACTGGCTTTTTCTGCTTGATTTTTCTTTTTCTTTCTTTTTCTTTTATTTTTCGCCATATTTTGTGTTTTTTTTTCACTGCTTTTTCTTGCTTCAAGAATCAATTTTATGATTTTTCAGATTATCAATAACATGTCTCCTTTTTCATTATTCTTTCAAGAGCCAACAATTTTAACATTCATAAACTCCACTATCAAAAATATGCACTGTTCAATCATTCATTCAGAAAACAAAAAGTATTGCTACCACATCAAAATAATTAAACTAATCTCAAGATAAATTTCGAAATCCATGTACTTCTTGTTCTTTTGCAATTAAAAACATTTTTCATTTAAGAAAGGTGAAGGATTCATAGGACATTCATAGCTTTAAGACATAGACACTAGACACTAATGATCATGTAATAAAGACATAAACATAGATAAAACATGAAGCATAGAAATTGAAAAACAGAAAAATAAGAACAAGGAGATTAAAGAACGGGTCCTCCTTAGTGATGGCGGCTAGTTCTTCCTCTTGAAGATCTTATGGATTGATTGAGCTCCTCTATGTCTCTTTCTTGCCTTTGTTGCTCCTCTTCCTAGAGGTTTCTTTGCCCTTAGGTGCCATTAGTGGTTATGGAAAGCAAAAAGCTGAGCTTTTCCACACCAAACTTAAAAGGTTTGCTCGTCCTTGAGCAAAAGTGGATAGAAGGGAGTAGAAGAAGAATGATGCAATTAATTTTGAAAACTTATTATTGTATGCAAGAAAAATTAAAAAAAGTTGAAAAGAATTTGAAAGGATAGGTAAGTTTTGAAAACATTTTGGAAGGATGTGAAAAGAATTGAAAAAAAAGAATTAAAAAGAATTGGAAAGATTATTAATTTCTGAAAATAGAAATTGAAAGATGAACGTTTAAAATATGTTTGATGCAAAACATTATGAATTAAAACATGAAAAATTGAAAAAAATCAAATTGGAAACAAAATTACCTCCCTTGTGTCATCCTGGCGTTAAACGCCCAGAATGCTATCTGTTCTGGCGTTTAACACCCACTTGTCTACCATTTTGGGCGTTTAACGCCCAGCTAGATACCCTGGCTGGCGTTAAACGCCAGGAATCCTTATTTACTGGGTGTTTTTCTAAACACCCAGAATGCTGCCATTTCTGGCGTTAAACACCCAGAATGCTACCCATTCTGGCATTTAACACCCAGAATGCTGCCTGCATGGGCGTTAAATGCCCATTCTGCTATCCTTACTGGCGGTTAAACTCCAGTAAGCCTGTCCTCCAGGGTGTGGTGTTTTTGATGATGTTTTTGATTTTGCCTTAATTCTGCAGCTGTTTTTATGACTCCACATGATCATCAACCTAAAGAAAACATATACTAACAATGGAAAATGAAATGAAAGAGTAATTAACATAGATAAATAAGATTGGGTTGCCTCCCAATAAGCGCTTCTTTACTGTCTTTAGCTGGACTTTTACTGAGCTTTTAATTTAGTCTCAGTTTTGAGCACTCTTGCTCAACATTGCCTTCAAGATAATATTTGACTCTCTATCCATTAACAATGAACTTTTTGTCAGAGTCAATATCCTGAAGCTCTACATACCCATATGGTGACACACTTGTAATCACATATGGTCCCTTCCACCAGGATTTCAATTTCCCAGGGAATAATCTGAGCCTAGAGTTAAACAGTAGGACCTTCTGTCCTGGCTCAAAGACTCTAGATGACAACCTTTTGTCATGCCATCTTTTTGCTTTCTCCTTATAGATTTTAGCATTTTCGAAAGCACTGAGTCTGAATTCCTCTAGCTCATTCAACTGGAGTAATCTCTTCTCTCCAGCTACCTTAGCATCAAGGTTGAGGAACCTGGTTGCCTAGTAGGCCTTGTATTCCAGTCCCACTGGCAGATGACAGGCTTTTCTATACACAAGCTGGTATTGAGAGGTCCCTATAGGAGTCTTGAATGCGGTTCTGTATGCCCACAGAGCATCATCCAGACTTCTTGCCCAATCCCTTCCACGGGTACTTACAGTCCATTCCAGGATTTGTTTTAGTTCTCTATTTGAGACTTCAGCCTGCCCATTTATCTGTGGATGATATGGAGTTGCCACTTTATGGTTAATTCCATATCGGACCAAAGCAGAGTCAAGCTGTTTATTACAGAAATGAGTGCCTCCATCATTGATCAGTATCCTATGGACACCAAACCTGCTGAAGATATGCTTCTGGAGGAACTTCATCACTATCTTAGTATCATTAGTGGGTGTTGCAATTGCCTCTACCCATTTAGATACATAGTCTACTGCCACCAGAATATAAGTGTTTGAGTATGATGGTGGGAAAGGCCCCATAAAGTCAATACCCCATACATCAAACAACTCAATCTCTAAGATCCCTTGCTGAGGCGTGGCATAACTGTGAGGCAGGTTACTAGCTCTCTAGCAACTGTCACAGTTACGTACAAACTCTTGGGAGTTTCTATAGAGGGTAGGCCAGTAGAAGCCACATTGGAGAACCTTGGTGGCTGTTCGCTCACTTCCAAAATGTCCTTCATACTGTGATCTATGGCAATGCCATAGCATCTTCTGTGCCTCTTCTCTAGGCACACATCTACGGATTATTCCGTCTGCACACCTCTTAAAGAGATATGGTTCATCCCACAAGTAGTACTTTACACCAGAAATCAATTTTTTCATTTGTTGCTTACTGTACTCTTTGGGTATGAATCTCACAGCTTTATAGTTTGCAATGTCTGTAAACCATGGTAATTCCTAAATGGCAAAGAGTTTCTCATCCAGAAAGGTTTCAGAGATCTCAGTAGGAAGGAGGGATGCCCCTGCTACTGGTTCTATCCGGGACAGGTGATCTGCTACCTGGTTCTCTGTCCCTTTTCTGTCTCTTATTTCTATATCAAACTCTTGCAGAAGTAATACCTATCTGATGAGTATGGGTTTTGAATCCTGCTTTGTGAGGAGATATTTTAGATCAGCATGGTTAGTGTACACAATCACTTTAAATCCCACTAAATAGGATCTGAACTTGTCAACGGCATAAATTACTACAAGTAACTCCTTTTCTGTGGTTGTGTAATTCTTCTGCGTGTCATTTAAAACACGGCTAGCATAATAAATGACGTGCAGAAGCTTGTTATGCCTTTGTCCCAATACTGCACCAATGGCGTGGTCACTGGCATCACACATTAGTTCGAATGGTAATGTCTAGTCTACTGCAGAAATGACTGGTGCTGTGACCAGCTTGGCTTTCAGAGTCTCAAACGCCTACAGACACTCTGTGTCAAAGATAAATGGCGTGTCAGCATCGAGCAGATTGCTCAGAGGTTTTGCAATTTTTGAAAAATCCTTTATAAACCTCCTATAAAATCCTGCATTCCCCAAAAAGCTTCTGATTGCCTTAATATTGGCAGGTGGTTGTAATTTTTCAATTACCTCTACCTTAGCTTGATCCACCTCTATTCCCTTGTTTGAAATTTTGTGCCCAAGGACAATTCCTTCAGTCACCATAAAGTGACATTTTTCCCAGTTTAAAACCATGTTAGTCTCTTGGCACCTTTTCAGAACAAGTGCTAGATGGTCAAGACAGGAGCTGAATGAGTCTCCAAATACTGAGAAGTCATCCATGAAGACTTCCAGAAATTTTTCTACCATATTAGAGAAAATAGAGAGCATGCACCTCTGAAAGGTTACAGGTGCATTGCACAGGCCAAATGGCATTCTTCTGTAAGCAAACACCCCAGATGGACATGTGAATGTTGTTTTCTCTTGGTCTTGAGGGTCTACTGCAATTTGGTTGTAGCCTGAATAGCCATCCGAAAAGCAGTAGTATTCATGGCCTGCTAGTCTCTCTAGCATTTGGTCTATGAATGGTAAAGGAAAATAATCCTTCCTAGTGGTTGTATTAAGCCTTCTCTAGTCAATACACATACGCCACCCTGTAACTGTTCTTGTAGGAACCAGTTCATTCTTTTCATTATGAACCACTGTCATGCCTCACTTTTTGGGGACAATTTGGACAAGGCTCACCTAGGGGCTATCCGAAATAGGATAAATAATCCAAGCTTCTAGTAACTTAGTGACCTCTTTCTGCACCACCTCCTTCATGGCTGGATTCAGCCGCCTCTATGGTTGAACCACTGGCTTAGCATTATCCTTCAATAGGATCTTGTGCATGCATCTAGCTAGGCTAATGCCCTTAAGATCACTAATGGACCACCCAAGAGATATCTTGTGTGTCCTTAGCACCTGAATTAGTGCTTTCTCTTCCTGTGGCTCTAAAGTAGAGCTTATGATTACTGGAAAAGTGTCATCTTCTCCCAGAAATGCATATTTCAGGGGTGGTAGTAGTGGCTTGAGCTCAGGTTTAGGAGGCTTCTCTTCCTGAGGAGTTTTCAGAGGTTCTTCTGTTTTCTTTGATTCCTCCAGATCAGGCTGAACATCTTTAAAAATGTCCTCTAGCTCTGATTCGAGACTCTCAGTCATATTGACTTTTTCCACCAGGGAGTCAATAATATCAGCGCTCATCCAGTCTTTTGGTGTGTCTGGATGTTGCATAGCTTTAACAGCATTTAACTTGAACTCATCGTCATTGACTCTCAGGGTTATCTCCCCTCTTTGGACGTCAATGAGGGTTCATCCAGTTGCTAGGAAAGGTCTTCCTAGAATGAGAGCTGTACTCTTGTGCTCCTCCATTTCCAGCACTACAAAGTCAGTAGGAAAGGCAAACAGCCCAACCTTGACAATCGTGTCCTCAATTACGCCTGATGGGATCTTAATGGAGCCATCAGCAAGTTAGAGGCATATCCGGGTTGGTTTAACTTCATCAGTCAAACCAAGCTTTTTGATAGTGGATGCAGGTATTAGGTTGATACTTGCCCCAAGATCACATAGAGCTGTCTTGGTACAAGCACCCCCTAATGTGCATGGTATCATAAAGCTTTCGGGATCTTTAAGCTTCTCTGGTACGCTTTTCAGAATGACTGCACTGTATTCTTCTGTGAGGAAAACTTTTTTAGTTTCTCTCCAATCCTTCTTATGACTTAAGATCTCTTTCATGAACTTAGCATAGGAGGGTATTTGCTCAAGTGCCTCTGCAAACGAAATCTTTATTTCAAGAGTCCTGAGATAGTCTGCAAAGCGGGCAAATTGTTTATCCTGTTCCGCTTGGTGGAGTTTCTGACGATAAGGCATCTTGGCTTTATATTCTTCCACCTTAGTTGCTGTAGGTTTATTTCCTACAGAAGTGGTTAGAGAAGCCTGCTTAAGGGGGTTGTTATCAGCACTTGCAGGTGTCTGATCCCTTATTGGTGTTTGAACGCAAGAATTGAATGCTGCCTGGGCGTTTAACGCCAGATTGCCACCCTTTTCTAGCATTTGGACGCTAGAACTGGCCATCCCTTGGGCGTTTAACGCCAACTGTCCACCCTTTTCTGGCGTTTGAACGCCAGAATCATTCCTCTCTGGGCTCTTACTGTCCTTAGAGGTATTTTGGGCAGTGGTTTGGTTATCATCTGTCAGTTGTTCCTTTCTTGGTTTTCTGCTGCCTTGAGTTGATACATTCAATGTCTTCCCACTCCTTAATTGAACAGCTTGGCATTCCTCTGTTATCTGTTTAGATAGCTGCTTTCTTGTCTAATTCAATTGTGCTTTCATATTCTTGTTAGCATTTTTAGTGTCTTGGAGCATCTCTTTAAATTCTGCTAACTATTTTGTTATGATGAGTAATTGCTGATTGAGTTCAACAACTTGTTCTTGGGGACTAAGTTCATGGGATACTGCTTTAGCCTCTTCTTTCAGGGAGGACTCACTACTTAAGTACAGATGCTGATTTCTGGCAACTGTATCAATAAGTTCTTGAGCCTCTTCAATTGTCTTTCTCATGTGTATAGATCCACCAGCTGAGTGGTCTAGAGATATCTTGGCCTTTTTTGTAAGCCCGTAGTAGATGTCTAACTGCACCCACTCTGAAAACATTTCAGAAAGAAATTTCCTTAGCATCCCTTTGTACCTCTCCCAGGCATTGTAAAGAGATTCATTATCCTCTTGTTTAAAGCCTTGGATGTCCAACCTTAGCTGTGTTATCCTTTTTGGAGGGAAATATTGATTCAGGAATATGTCTGATAACTGTTTCCATGTTCTTATGCTTGCTGTGGGCTGGTTATTTAACCACCTTTTAGCTTGATCTTTTACAGCAAATGGAAACAGTAATAATTTGTAGACATCTTGATCTACTTTCTTATCACGTACTGTGTCAGCAATTTGTAAGAATTGTGCCAGAAACTCAGTAGGTTCTTCCTGTGGAAGACCGGAGTACTGACAATTTTGCTGCACCATGATAATGAGCTGAGGGTTTAGCTCAAAACTGCTGGCTCTTATGGGGAGTATATAGATACTACTCCCATATGCAGTAGTAGTGGGGTTAGCATATGACCCCAGAGTCCTTCTGGACTGTTCATTTCCACTTAGGTCCATGATGGAGAAAGGGAGATGATGTGGATTGTAGAAATTTTTTTTGAATACCAAAATTAAAAGAAAATAAAATAGAATAAAATAAATAACAAGTTGAATATCAGTTCGAAAATTAGAAGAAAATAAAAAAAAATTGAAAACTAAATTAATTAATTAATTAAAAAGATTTGAAAAAGATATGGGTGAGGATTTTCAAAAAATGAAGAGAGAGAAATTGATTAGGAAGTTTTGAAAAAGATATATCTTAAAATTAAAGATACTTGTAGGAAAATAAAAAAAGAAAAGATTTGAAAAAGATTTGATTTTAAGATTTGAGATTAGAAAAGATAAGATAAGTTAGGTAAGAGAAGATAAGAAATTTAAATTAAAAAGTTTTAAAATTTAAATTTTAAATTTGAAAATTATATTTTGAATTTAAAATTTTGAAATTTGAAATTTGAAATTTAAAATTTGAATTTTAAATTTTGAGTTTTGAATTTTGAAAAAGTGAACAATATAAGATAAGATTTGAAAAAGATTTAAATTTTGAAAAGTTTTGATTTTTAAATTTGAAAATTAAATTTTGAATTTTAAATTTTGGAATTTAATTGAAATTTGAGATTTGAATTTGAAATAAGATAAGATAAGATTTTGAAAAAGATATATTTTTTTTGAAAAATATTTGAATTTTGAAATTTAAAACTAAGATAAGATAAAAGTTTTAAAATAAAAATCTGAATTTTTAAAGGGAAATTTCAAAAATTCAATTAAAATAAAGAGAAAAGATATTTTTGAATTTAATGAGGAAAGAGAAAAACAATAAAATGACACCAAACTTAAAATTTTTAGATCAAAACAAAGAAAACAAACAAGAAAACTTTGAATGTCAAGATGAACACGAAGAACACTTTGAAGATCAAGATGAACACCAAGAACAAATTTTGGAAATCTTTAAGAAAATAAAAACACAAAGGGCACCAAACTTAAAAATTTTTATACCTTGGACACTAATAATTCGAAAATGTACAAGAAAAACAAGGAAAGACACAAAACAAGAAAAACTAAAGATCAAACAAGGAAAATAAACAAGAACAACTTGAAGATCACCAGCAAGTGCAGCAAATTGAGAGAAAAAATAAAAGCATGCAATTGATACCAAACTTAAAACATGAAACTAAACTCACACAGAAGACTAAATTATGAGGTTATTGGTTTTTATTATTTATTAAAAATTTTGAAAAGAAATTTAGAAAAATAAAACAAGGATTTTTTAAAAATTTTAACAAGAACAATAATAAAAGACTCAAAGACAAATCACAAATTAATAAAGAAATGTAAAATTTTTGAAAGATTTTTGAAAAGAAAATAAAAGACTCAAACTTAGTGACTCTAAACCAACCAAAAAGGTAAATTCTTCCTATTCTAAGCAACAAAATGAACCGTCAGTTGTCCAAACTCGAACAATCCCCGGCAACGGCGCCAAAAACTTGGTGCACAAAATTGTGATCACACTTTTCACAACTCTGCACAACTAACTAGCAAGTGCACTGGGTCGTGCAAGTAATACCTTACGTGAGTAAGGGTCGATCCCGCGGAGATTGTCGGCTTGAAGCAAGCTATGGTTATTTTATAAATCTTAGTCAGGAGATTAATGATAAGAGTAATGGTATTTATGAAAAATAAATAACATAAATTAAATAGTACTTGTGATTCAGTAATGAGGAACAGGTTGAGGTTCCGGCGATACTTTGTCATCTGAATCTCTGCTTTCCTACTGTCTTCTTCTCCAAACATGCATGGCTTCATTCAATGGCAAGCTGTATGATCCTCTCGGATTAAAAATACCAGGTACGATCTCTGCACGGCTAATCAACTGTCGGATTGCTCGTCTCGGATGAAAAATACCATGTACAGCTACCGCACGGCTAATCATCTGTCGGTTCCCACTAGCATCGGAATAGGACCCTTGTCCTTTTGCACACTGTCACTGTGCCCAACATTCGCAGGTTTGAAGCTCGTCACAGTCATCCCTTCCCAGATCCTACTCGGAATGCCACAGACAAGGTTTAGACATTTTGGATCCCAAGAATGCTACCAATTGGTTCTAGCCTATACCACAAAGGTTCTAACCTTTGGATTCGGTCCGTAGATTAGAAACCCAAGAGATACGCACTCAAGCTATCGCCTAATGACTACATTGAGCTCAGATAGAATGGGAGTGGTTGTCAGGCACGTGTTCATAGGTTGAGGATAATGATGAGTGTCACGGATCATCATATTCTCTATATTGAAGTACGAGTGAGTATCTTAGAATAGAATCAAGCGTGATTGAATAAAAAACAGTAGTAATTGCATTAATCCATTGAAACACAGCAGAGCTCCTCACCCCCACCTATGGGGTTTAGAGTCTCATGCTGTAGAAGATACAATAGAAGTGTAAAATGTCATGAGGTGCTAAATGAATCTCTAAAAGTAGTTTTTATACTAAACTAGTAACTTAGGGTTACAGAAAATGAGTAACTAGGTGTAGATAGTGCAAAATTCCACTTTCGGGACCCACTTGGTGAGTGTTTGGGCTGAGCTTTCAAGCTTCCACGTGCATATGCTTCATATTGGAGTTAAACGCCACCCTGGGTGCCAAAATGGGCGTTTAATGCCGAAAAGTATGCTAGTTCTGGCGTTTTACGCCAGAAAGTTTTTGGCTGGCTTTTAACGCCAGTTTGGGCCATTAAATCTCTGGCAAAGTAAGGACTATTATATATTTCTAGAAAGCCCAAGATGTCTACTTTCCAACGTGATTGAGAGCGCATTAATTGGGCTTCTGTAGCTCCAGTAAATCCATTTCGAGTGCAGGAGGGTTAGAATCCAACAGCATCTGCAGTCCTTTCTCAGCTTCTGAATCAGATTTTTGCTCAGGTCTCTCAATTTCAACTAGAAGATACCTGAAATTACAGAAAAATATACAAACTCATAGTATAGCCCAGAAATGTGATTTTTGAATAAAAACTAATAAAAATATAATAAAAAGTAACTAAAATATACTAAAAACTACCTAAAAATAATGCCAAAAAGGGTATAAATTATCTACTCATCAATAAAAGATTTGAAAAATATTTGATTTTAAATTTTGAAATTTAAAATTGGAAAGGAAAAAGTCAACAAGATAAGATAAGAAAGATTTGAAAAAGATTTGAATTTGAAAAAGATTTGAATTTGAAATTTGAAATTAAGATAAGATAAAATAATGATTTGAAATTTAAAGAAAGATAAACCAAAGATAAGATAAAAATTTGAAAAAAAGTTTTGAATTTTAAAATTTAAAAGAAAGATAAGATAGGAAAGAATCAAATTAAAAGAAAAGATTTGAGAAGATAAGATTTGAAAGTGGACTGTATTAACAAGAAAACACCAAACTTAAAAATTTTTAAATCAAAATAAAAAAAGAAAGCAAGATTTTCAAAATTTTTTGAATAAAGATAGGAAAGATATTTTTTTGATTTTTTGAATTAATGAAGAAAGAGAAAAATAACTAAAAGATACTAAACTTAAAATTTTTAGATTAAAGACACTAGTTTTTTCGAAAATTTAAAAAGAAAAACAACCAAAAGACACCAAACTTAAAAATTTTAAGATCAATACAAGAAAAGAAACAAGAACAACTTGAATACCAAGAAGAACTCTCAAGAACAATTCGAAAATTCAAAGAAAATAAGGAACACACGAAGGATGCCAAACTTAAGAATTGACAGTAGACTCAAATAAAAGACAAAGAAAAGTTAGATTTTTGAAAAATTTTTGAAAAAGAAAACAAAAGACTCAAACAAAAGTAAAAAGTATCTAATCTAAGCAACAAGATAATCCAGTTGTTTGTCAAATCCAAACAATCACCGACAACGGCGCTAAAAACTTGGTGCATGAAACTGACTCTGCACGTTTCGCACAAATAGACTGGCAAGTATACCGGGTCGTCCAAGTAATACCTCAGGTGAGTGAGGGTCGATCCCACAGAGATTGTTGGTTTGAGCAAACAATGGTTACCTTGCAGATCTTAGTTAGGCGGATAGAAAAATATAGTTGTCACGAGAAAACGCATAAAACAGATAAATAAATAAAATGTTACTAGATAGGTCTGAAATCAACAATATGAGAATAGTTGAGGCTTCGGAGATGCTTCCTCGTTCTGGATCAACTTTTCTCACCATCTACTCCAACTTCTTATTGATTCATTCCATGGCAGGCTGTATATGATTAATGCCGGGTCAGCAGTCATTAATCTCCTCTGCTTCAGATTAAATGTCGGGTCAACGATCATCTAATCTGAACGAGGGTGAAGCTCTAGCAGTCCATTCCCTTGGTGATCCTACTCAAAACGCCACAGACAAGGTTGGATCTTCTGGATCAGAGAATGCTGCTTCTTTGGTTCTAGCCTATACCACAAAGGCCCTAATCGCCCCGCACCTCGGCTGAACTGATGTTTCGAGATGTTCCCAACGAAGCCGTAGATTAGTCATCTCAGAGATGTATAATCAAGCTTGTGGTTCAGTACTATCCCATCAAGGACTCGCAAGAACCCATGTGAATAGGGATGACGGTCAAGTTACACTCCCAATTCATTAGGATGAAGAACGAAGATACATCTTAGAATTGAAGCAAGCATAGACTGAAATATAATAGTGATATTATTAATCCATAAGAATCAGCAGAGCTCCTAACCTTAACCTTGGGAGGTTAGTGACTCATAATGTTCGAAAATAAAGTGGGGAAATAAGAAGATCAAAAGTTCTTAAACAAGGGTGATCTCCTCCTATCTATATTAATCTGCTAACTAAGAATTATAGAAATAAGATAAACTAGTCTTGTAGTGCGAAAATCCATTTTTCGTGCCCACTTGGTGAGTGTTTGGACTGAGCTTGAGTGAAGCCACGAGCTAGTGCTCCTTTTTGGGCATCCAACACCAGCTTTAGACTCCTGAATAGGCGTTGGACGCCAGCTACTCCCTTTTGGGCGGTGGACGCCAGGAATGGGGCTGGTGGCTGGCGTTGAACGCCAGTTTTGGGCCTTCTTTTCCAAAGAAAAGTATAGACTATTATATATTTATAGGAAGTCCTGGGTGTTAGCTTTCCACAGCCATTAAGAGCGTGTCATTTGAACTGCTATAGCTTTAGAAATGCTCCTTTGAGTGCATGGAGGTCAGATCCTGACAACATCTGCAGTCCTTTCCGTGTCTTTGAATTAGACGTTGCCAAAACTCCTCAATTTTAGCCAGAAATTACCTGAAATCATCATAAAACACCCAAACTCAAAGTAGAATCCAAAAATATGAATTTTTGACTAAAACCTATAAAAATATAATTAAACAAAACATAATAAAAACTATATGAAAATGATGCCAAAAAGCGTATAAAATATCCGCTTGTCAACCCTCTAACCATTGTGTGCCAGTTCTTGGGGCTAGGATTTACGCCCTTCATATATTTGTATGTGACCCAAGCATAGGCATAAAACTCTTGGACTATCAGTTGGCCAACCTTGATAACTGGGTTGCATAGTTTGTCCTAGCCCCTCCTCCGGATCTCAACCTGAATCTCTGGATACTCGTCCGACTTGAGATTAAACCATACCTCTGAAATAACCTTCTTCTGCCCAGTGATCTCATGAAAATGGTCCTCGTGGACCTTGGAGCTAAACTGGGTCGAGTCATATGGACCGGTCACTGGGGTCTTCTCTTTCCTCTTCCTAGAGGAAGACTCTCCTGTATTGGGTGCCATGAATAATAATGAAGGAGAAAGGAAAGTGGTATGGCCACACCAAACTTAAGAATTTTGCTCATCCTCGTGCAAAGAAAAAGAGAGTAAAGGAAAGAAGAAAGTAGATGGTGGTAATGGGTGTAGAAGAAAATTTAAAAAATAATAGTGGAGGGGGGTAGAAAATATGGAGAATATAAAAAAATAAAATTTAGGGATGATATGGATGTGGAAGAGGAAGGGAAGGGACTGGAATAGGAAAGGGTAAAAGAAAGAAAAGGAATGAATTTTTGTTGTGGTGAAAAGGGAGGGGGTGAAAAGGTATATATATATATAGGAGTGCGGGACAGGGTTCAGATGGAGTAAAGGATGGGGAAGGGTAAGATTTGATTTTAATTTAATGGGGCTTGTTGGGATGTTAAATGGGGAATGAAAAAAATTGAATGGGGGGCGGAAAAAATAATGGTTAAGAAGGGAGTTTTTATGAGGAGAAAGATTTTCGGAAATTGAAGGTACGTGATTGGTGGAATGAAGGGTGGGGTTGGTGGGAAGAGAGATATGAGGGGGGAGGGGTGGGGCCCATGCCTTCTCCCTTTTCAAATTCAATTATTCCCTTCGAGATACACCTTCAAGCGCTGCTGGCGCTAAACGCCAGTTTCGGCGCTTAGCGCCGCTAGCGCTTTTTTTTACTTTTATTTTTTTGTACGAGGTCTTGGCGCTAAATGCCCAGTTTCGTGTGTAGCGCTAAGAAGGCAGAGAGCACTTCCATCTTTGTGGTGCCTCTAGCACTAAATGGCCAGGTCTGCACTTAGCGCTAAGGGGGTAGAGAGGGTTCCTCGAAATACGTGACTACTGGTGCTAAACGCCTAGGTCCGCGTTTAGTACCACAATAACAGTGGGCATGTCTTGTTTTGTGTGCTCCTCAGCGCTAAATGCCCAACTTGGCATTTAGCGCCACCCT
Source organism: Arachis ipaensis (assembly GCF_000816755.2). Classification (NCBI taxonomy): domain Eukaryota; kingdom Viridiplantae; phylum Streptophyta; class Magnoliopsida; order Fabales; family Fabaceae; genus Arachis; species Arachis ipaensis. The sequence goes on along the minus strand of NC_029789.2, from coordinate 69,110,941 downwards.
CACAGCACAAAATTCTCGATTTACATGCCCCCTAGCGCTAAACGCCAGGTTTAGGCGTTTAACGCTAAGGCACCTGAAGCCAAATCCATCTAGGGTGGTCTTTTCTTTCCTCTGATTTCTCCAGTTCCTATTTTCAATACCTTGCATGACTAAAACACTTATAAAAAGAAGGAAAACTATAGAAAACTAGGATGAAATAAAAAAATTCAAAAATAAAAATAACTGTAAACTATGGATACGAATAGTTGGGTTGCCTCCCACCAAGCACTTCTTTAACGTCACTAGCTTGATGGTCAGTTCTGCTAAGTCAGCAGATGAGTAGACTTTTGACGATCAACCTTGCTTCCAAGATAGTGCTTCAGCCTCTGGCCATTGATAGTGAATCTCCTATTAGGGTTCTCCTCCTGGAGCTCCACATGACCAAACTAAGATACTCTGGTTATCACAAACGGTCCGGACCACTGGGACTTCAGCTTTCCAGGTAAGAGCTTGAGCCTTGAGTTGAACAATAAGACTTTCTGGCCTGGCTCAAATGCTCTAGTGACTATTTTCTTGTCATGCCACATCTTTGTCTTCTCTTTATAGAGCTTGACATTCTCAAAAGCTGAATTTCTAAATTCATCAAGCTCATTCAGTTGAAGGAGCCTCCTATCTCTTGCAGCCTTGGCGTCAAAGTTTAGGAACTTTGTTGCTGAATATGCTCTATGCTGCTACTCAACTGGCAAATGACAGGTTTTGCCATAGACCAATTGATATTGGGACATGCCAATAGGAGTCTTGAATGCCGTCCGGTATGCGTAGAGAGCATCATCAAGCTTCCAAGCCCAATCTTTCCTTGAAGTACTAACGGTCTTTTCTAGAATCCTCTTGAGTTCTCTGTTAGAGACCTCAACCTGTCCACTTGTGTGAGGGTGATAAGGGGTTGTTGATGACATGTCACCATGTCATGTTTTTCTATGCTTTTTCATACAAGAAATTAATGATTTGTGCTTAAATATTGAATGCTTTTGTACTTAATTGGTATATTTTTTTGATCTTTTGATTTTATAAATCATGTAGGAAATAAGAAGAAAAAGAAGCAAAGAAGCACAAAATAAGCTAAAAAGGAGAAAAAAAAGAGCTTTGGGGAACACTTTGGAGCTTTAGGCCACGCTTTTAAAAGCGTGGCCCATGACCAAATAAAAGGAAAACAGGCAATCAGCATACAAAGCTCAGCTCTCCAAGTGAGCTGAGCATTACCCTGATGCAAAGATGAGCTTGGAAGCAAAATTTTCGCTAAGTTAAAATCTGGGCGCTCACAGCATGACCATGCCTCCTTCAAAGGGCTATAACTTGAGCTATAGATGTCCGATTGATGTGCTTCCAGTTGCCTTGGAAAGCTGACATTCAGAGCTTTCCAACGATGTATGGCAATCCATATTTAGCATGAAATTGAGGCACGAACGAAATGCATCTTTAAGGGCTAAAAATAAGCAAAAATAGACCAAAGTGCAACCACCAAGATTCGAAGAGGGAGCCTCACTCCAAGGCAAAGAGGCGCTTCTAATAGCGCCTCACTTAGAGAGCGTTGTGCTCACTTGGAGAGCTTTGTCGTGTTTTTCTTCATGAAAAATCAAGGAAAATTGCTCCCCAAATGCTTTCACCAAGGCTTGAACTTGGGACCTCCCCTTGGAAGCTCCAATGCTCAGCTCACTTGGAGAGCTGAGCGCTACTCATGGTGCATCCCCAAACTAAGCCCATTATCATCACTCAAAGGCACAAGGATCAACTAGATTAGGATTTTCATTTTAATTGTAATTTGTTTTAATTTCATTTTCATTCTCACTTTGTAAAGCCTATATAAGGCATCATTTTCATCTTTGTAGGAAGAGCTCGATTAGAAAAGAGGCTAGCTCCAATAGGGAGTTTTGCACTCTTTAGTTTTCATTTTGCTTTCTTTCTTAGTTTTCTTGTCTGTTTTGAAATTTTGGATTGAGATTGGAAGAAATTCTGTTTTCATTCTCCATCTGCAACGTCTCTTGTTCTTCTTCTACAATTTACTTTTCCATTTTCATTTTGCAATTGTTCCTGCTGGATCAAGGAAGGTTTTGAGATCTAGACTTGTTTTCTAGTCTCTTCCACTCCTGAGATCTTCAACATCCTTTTAAATTGCTGTAAACTAAGCATTGCTTTCTGTCTTTACAATTCTTCAAGGCATTTTACTCTTCTGTTTAGATCTGTTGCATGATTTTGCATCTTTTACTTCTCTGTTTGATTGCTATTTACACTTTTCTGTTGAATTTTAATTTCCAGCACCCATTCCCCTTTATATTTCATGCAATTTACATTTCTTGTCATTTAAGATTCTTGCAATTTACATTTCTTGCAATTTAAGTTTCAGCTATTTTACTTTCTTGTTCTTTAAGTTTCTGCACATTTACTTTCTGCAATTTATAATTCCTTGTCATTTACATTCTGTTGCTTCAAGTCTCACCCAATTTCACTTAAATGTTAGCTTGACTAAACCAATCACCCACTAAAGTTGCTTGATCCATCAATCCCTGTGGGATCGACCTCACTCTAAGTGAGTTTTACTACTTGATGCGACCCGGTACACTTGCCGGTGAATTTTAGGTGTTTTGGAAAATTCGTTTTTCCACAAAAAACACCATCAAGTTTTTGGTGCCGTTGCCGGGGATTGATTAGATCAACAATGATTAAGTGGGTGAGAAGTCTAGATCAAGCATTTTCTTTATTTTTGTTTTCTATTTTAGATTGAAACCAAGGTGTTTGAGTTTTTGCCTCACTAAGAAATTCTCATTTCTGATATGAGTAATTTCAATTTTCCTTGGTGTTGTGTTTTCCAAAATTCAAATGGAGTTCAACTCATCTTATGATCAAACAAATTTTATGGGATATTGCCCACCATCACCAATCTCTAATGGTGGCTGGGAATATCACCAAGAAAATATAAATTCTAAGCACTCCAATCCATGGAGAATTGCTTCAGAAACACAAGATGAGAAAGAAAATCATATGGAATATTTCCTTCCACCACAAAATGATTCAAGTCATTATTCCAATGGTGGCTGGGAGTGTTTCCAAGAAACTGCAAATCCTGAGCAGTCAACTCACATGAGAAATTGTCCAACCTCACCTCCCACTTCTACATTTGAAAATTCTTCATCACCTAAATATGCCTCAACACAAACCTCCACAAGCCAAAGACTCTCAAAACTTGAGTCCATGTTCAACAGGATGGTGGAGGAAGAGCAACAATCCCGGAGAGAACTAGAAATAATTTCTCAGGAGACGGATGAGCAATTGGAGGACACAGAGAAACACTTAGAACTACGAAGCAAGGAAAAAGAAGACCAATTGATGGATGTGAAGGATAAAGTGGAAGAGCAAGATGAGGAGGCTACTGCATCAAGTGAACTTTCAATGAAGAATGAGGTGGTTGAAAATGAAACTGCACTTGAGGTGACAAAGGAACCTGAACATTCACAACCCTCACAAACTTCCCTCGAATCTGTGATCGAAAAATATGAAGAGGAGATGAAAAAATCTTGGGAAGAACAACAAACCTCCTCCATAAAAGAACTATTAAGTCAAATGTTGAGTGCAAAGAAAGGAGTGGAGGAACAAAAAAGTGAGGAAGTCATTCAAGAAAATTCACACTCAAGTGGGGCAGAGAAGTACATGAAGGAAGAGCTCATTGAGCCACCAATTCAAAAGGCTCAAGATGAAGACAAAACTCCAATAATCACACTGCAACCAAGACTTGGATTCAAGGAAGTGAAGGCAATTAACAAAAGCACCAAGAAGAGGATTGTGACTAAGCTACCAAGGACAACATTCAAGAGGAAGTCAACCACAAGCAATCCAACCCCTGGACCAATAGCAAGCAAGCTCAATCAAGCCATGTACAAAAGAAAGCTTGCTGAGAGGAAACCAAGACACGGGGGAATAGCTGAATCTTCTCCCCCATTGAGGTCATTCCTCTTAACAAATTGGAAGAAGAGGAAGAAAGTGAAGAATAGGTAGACCGTAGGTACATTTCTTTCTTTGCTTTGTTTAAATTCAATAAATTGGCATATGGTTACATTCTAAGTTTGGTGTTGCCCTGCAATAATTTGTTTTCAATCTTTTTGGATGATTGCATCAAATTGAAAATGAAAGTGACACACCAAGATTCTAAGTTTGGTGTGCCACTTATTTTTCTATGCAATTTATTCAAGCAACACTACTTGTTTGCATAATCATAATGCCTCTGCGATTTTATTTTTCTCTTTTGGTTTAACATTTTAATTCCTCTTTATCTTATTCATTTACGTGTTCTTAATGCTTTCTTTTATTAACTGTGTTTGTTAATACATCACCAAAAGAGATTTATTCATGACAAGATTCTTGGCTTGGTAATTGTATTTAAGATACAACAGTTTCATTTAGTCTTATTTCAAATAAAATGGACATATGATTGCATTCTAAGTTTGGTGTTGCTATGCAACAAAATTTGGTTCCAATTCTTACAAGATACTTGCATTAATTCTAAGCGAAAGTGTCACACTAAGTTTGGTGTGCCACTTATCTTTTATGCCATGTATCGTGCACACCTTCTTATATATGCAATCAAAATGTCTCTGTCTCTTGTGCCTTGATTATTATCTTTAAATTTGCTTGCTTAGAACACATGTACTGCTAACATTTCATTGTGTAAGACATTCATGATCCATCTTAGCCCCATAGCCATTGTTCCAATTATTGCTTGAGGATGAGCAAGCATTCTGAGTTTGGCAAGGAAAAGAGGAAGAATAGAGGAAAAAGGACAACAAT
>NC_029789.2:69075205-69106100 GCF_000816755.2 Arachis ipaensis | reverse complement strand
AAGAAGAGTTTAGCATGTGCATATAAGTTTTGGAAAGCTAGTATGATTAATTGTTGCTCAATTGCATTGGAATTTATTTAATTGAAGTTTTCATCTAGGACATTTTTTGAAATATTTTGAAAATCATGAAAACCTTGAAGAAGCAAATACAATTAAAGAAAGAAAAGAAAAAGGGAAAGAATGAGAAAGCTGAAGGCTTTGAGTACCAATGGCAATTTATTTGTTAAGTACTTGTGGTGTTTATGTATCAAGTCAAATGCTTGAAAACAAAATACTTAGAAGTCAAGGCTAGGCTCAAGTGCAAAAGCACTCCCTCAAAGCTCAAGGTTCTGAGCATCAATGATTAGAGAGTCAAGAAAAGAAAAGAAAAATGAGCTTAATGAAGTCCTCTAATTAAATGCTTGTGGTACTTATGTATCAAGTGGTAATACTTAAAAACAAAGCATTTAGAAGTCGTAGCTTTGTTATTAACTCATGGGGCAAAACAACCAAAAGGAGAAGCTAATAAGAAAAATCAAAAGCTTGTTTCAAAGAAGAAATATAAGAGAAAGATTTCATAAATTGAGCTAGATAGAAGTATCAATCATTTACATCTCTTTTGTGATTGTAGCATGCTTAGAAAACTAGCTAACCATGAACATTGAGTTGCTATTCTTCTTACCTTGGATTGTCAATCTTTAATGCATGATTCTTTTCTTGCTTGGGGACAAGCAAGGTTTAAGTTTGGTGTTGTGATGACATGTCACCATTGATGACAAGTCATCTTAGCCTAGTTTCACTAGCCTTTTTCTTTAGTTTTCAATTGAATTATGCACTTTCTTGAGCTACAAGTAAGCTAATTTGGGTAGATTTTCATGCTTCCTTTGATTTAATCAACCATGTATGAATTCATGCTATTTCATGAGGTTTTATACTATAACTGTCACATATTATGAAAGAATGAATATCATTTTCTTTTTATACTTGACACATTATTCACCATAGACACTTGGCTCACATTCCTTCTTAAAACATTGATGCCCAGCACCTCTTTGGGCTACTAAATGCTTTGTAGTTAGGTTGCTCTTGATAGTGGATTTTCAGCTGATGATCCCGGGTTAGTTAACCCAAGTCACCAAGTGTTGAGGCACTCCTAAGAGCTTACTAATCCAAGCAGATCCTAGTACAAAAACATCACAGGCATATATTTCAGAGTTCAAGCTATTGGTGTCCAGCTTTATTTCTTTTTGTTTTTCTTTTGTTTTGCCACCTTTTAGCTTTCAATCAAAGTTTTGCTCAAAATCATGAGGTATTCAATCTTCCACAATATGCAACAAATATAGTTCAAAACCTCATGAAATGGCATGAATTCACATATGGTTGGTTCAATCAAGGGAAACATGAAAATCTACTCAATTAGCTTGCTTGTAGCTCAAGAAAGTGCATAATTCTAATGAAAACACAAGAAAAAGACTAGCTAAAATGGGCTAGGATGACTTGTCATCAATAGGTGAAGAAAGCTTGGAGAAAGGTTGAAGCAAGAAGGAATAGCTAGGAGTGAAGAGAGGACAATGGAATAAGTGAACTTGAACCAGGAAGCAAAAAGCTGGACCTAAAGTTAGCCTCAAACTTTTGCCCAAACTTTTGGGTGAAAAGTTAGCCCCAACGTTAGCCCCTAACTTTTGGGCTAACGTTGGAACTTGAAAATCACTCCCTGGGCACCAAAAGTTTGCGCCAACGTTAGCCCCTAACTTTTGGGCTAACGTTGGCACATGAAAATCAACCCTGGGCACCAAATGTTTGCGCCAACGTTAGCCCCTAACTTGGTGGCTAACGTTGGCATAAGAAAAACCTCCCTGGCCACCAAAAGTTTGCGCCAACGTTAGCCCCTAACTTTTGGGCTAACGTTGGCACATGAAAAATACAAGGGAAGGAGCAAAAGTTAAACAACTGCTCTTTTGGTGGAGGACCACTTGAAGACCCGCACCAACAGTTATCCACTTTCTTGAGGATATGCAACACTGTCAAAACTAATGGTGTGCCTCCTGACAGTTACAAGCTGATGCTATTCCCATTTTCTCTCAGGGACAAGGCCACTTAATGGTTGGAATCTTTTCCAAGGGACAGCATCAACAACTGGGATGATTTGGTACCCAAGTTTCTTGCCAAGTTTTACCCACCTCAGAGGATTATAAGGTTGAAGGCTGAGGTACAAACATTTACACAAATGGAGGCTGAACCCATCTATGAGGCATGGGAGAGGTACAAGGCTCTAATCAGGAAATGTCCCCCTGCCATGTTTAATGAGTGGGAGAAGCTGCAGAACTTCTATGAAGGCTTAACACTGAAATCCCAGGAAGCTTTGGATCATTCAGCTGGAGGTTCCTTGCAACTCATGAAAACTGCAGAGGAGGCTCAAGAACTCATTGATATGGTGGCCAACAACCAATATTTCTTTGCTCATCAAAGAGGCCGCCAACCATCACAAAGGAGAGGAGTAATGGAGCTAGAAGGAGTGGATTCAATCCTGGCTCAAAATAAATTAATGCAGCAGCAAATTCAACAACAATTTGAGCAAATGACCAAGAGGATTGATGGCCTCCAAGTTGCAGCAGTTAACACTAGCCAACCATCAGCCACATGGGGGCAAAATGAAGATATCCAAGAGGAGCAACAGCAGGAACAAGTCCAGTACATGCATTCAAGTCCAAATGAATTCTATGGTGATACCTACACCCCCTCATGGAAAAATCACCGCAACCTCAGATGGGGAGACACTCACAACCAAAACCAACAACCATGGCAGAGGAACTCAAACCAAAACAACCCAAGAAACAACCAAAACTACAACCAGCAACAGACTAACCAAAACACATACAGAAAACCTCAAAACAACTACCCTAATCTCAACCAGTACCAATCCAACAACCATTCCACCAACCAAAATGTTTACCCCCCACAACCCACATCTCACAACCCACCACAAGCACCACCTGAACCTCAAAGACTCACCAACTTAGAGACCTTGATAGAGAAAATGATGAAACACCAGGAAATAACAAACAAAAACCATGAAGCATTATTAAAGAGCCTAGAGAGGCAGATTGGGCAACTCTCCAAGCAAGTATCTGTTGAGAGACCTTCAAACTCACTGCCCAGTGACACAATCCCAAATCCCAAGGAGGAATGCAAGGCAATACAATTAAGGAATGGGAGATCATTGATAAGCAACAATGACACTACACAGAAGCAAGCAGAGAGCATCAAAGAACCAACAGAGGATGAGAAGCAAACAAAGGCAGATGGAGCTAAGGAGCAAGTTGTGATACCAAACAAAAACACTGAGAAACCCAAGGAGAAAAGCAACCAGCCACATAGCTCAAAGGAAGTAACCCAGGGACAGCAGCAAATAGGAAAAAGCATCACACCTCCACTGCCTTATCCCCAGAGGTTCAACAAAGAGGTTAAAGACCAGCATTTTCACAAGTTCCTTGAGATTTTTAAGAAGCTGGAAATCAATATTCCCTTGGCTGAAGCACTTGAGCAAATGCCTCTGTATGCCAAATTCTTGAAGGAGCTTTTCAACAAGAAAAGAAGCTGGGATGAGAAAGAAACCATAGTGATCACTGAGGAATGTAGGGCCTTGATTCAAAAGGGGCTTCCTCCCAAGCTTGAGGACCCAGGGAGCTTCCTGTTGCCTTGCACCATTGGGGAATTGACCATCACTAAAGCAATGTGCGATCTCGGAGCAAGTATTAACTTAATACCATCCTCCCTGGTGAAAAAGCTGCATATAGAGGAGGACAAACCAGTACAAATGTCTCTGGAGCTGGTAGATAAGTCAATGGTATACCCCAGGGGTGTAATTGAAAATCTTTTGGTCAAGGTGGACAGTTTTATATACCCTGCTGATTTTGTGGTTCTAGAATCAAACGATGATGATGGTGACTCTGTTATACTGGGAAGGCCATTCTTGGCCACTGCTAGAGCTATCATAGACGTAGAGAAAGGGGAATTAACTCTCAGGATGCATGACCAGAGTGTCACTCTAAAGGTATTACCAGAGGCACAATTTAGCAAGGAGAAGAAAGACTATATGAAAAATGACCAGGAAGGTCACAGCAACATCCCAATGCTAAGGATTGTACAGACTGATGAAGAAGCCCAAGAGGATATTAGAGTATTAGCCACTGAAAAGAGAGGTCCCCAAGGAAAGCCTACGGCCAGAAAAGAAAGATCAACAAAAGGAAAGATGAAACGCAGAAACAAAGCAAAAAGGGGTTGGAAGAACAGAAAGATTCCAACAGAGGGGCTTTCCAAAGGTGACAAAGTGCAACTGATATATCAACAGCTGGGGGCAAATCAACAAACCGAGGACTACTACACTGTCAGCAACATACTCTCATTAGAGCATGCCGAAATTGAACACCAGAGAACAAAGAAGAGGATCACGGTCAGAGGAGACAAATTGAGGCCCTACAAGCACCAACCACCATAAAAGAAAGCCTCAATGTCAAGCTAATGACAATAAAAGAGCGCTCCATGAGAGGCAACCCATGCTTTAAGATTCATGTCATTTTAAATTCAATAAGTTATGATCATTTGAGCATGAATTCTTTTCTCTTTTCATGAACATGTCCATTGACTGCATGCACTGTTTTGAAACATATGCTAAGTTTGGTGTGCCTTCAAGCACACTAAACCAATGTTACAAATAATTCCATTTTGCATGCTTGGAGTGTCTTGACAAAGCATATGGCCAAACACTAAGTTTGGTGTCCACATAGCTTCATGAAAATTAGAAATTCATGCATCAATAATCATACAATTGTTGTTTTCCAAAATCTTATAAATGGAAAAATTCTTTTCCGGTAATGAAAGCATCAATTGTGACGTACCCTTTGACAAGAAACAAGTTTGGTGTTCATCAAACCTTGATGCACCGATTTAGGGACACAATTGATCCTTCATGAAAAAAAAAAGAGAAAAAAAAAATTAGGAAGAAAGCAATTCTTATAAACATTTAACTAAGAGTGACAGTGGGATTTCACTAATTGAAGGAAGAGACACAATTTCTTTATACATGACCAACCATTAAGTTTGGTGTCCTCCAAGGAGAGTCATGGTTCAAATGGATATGAGAATTGATGATTCATATAATATTAATAAAAGGGACATTCTTGCCACGATTGGACAAAACTAATATATGTTGTCTTGTGGTGATGACTAGGTGGTCAAAGAATCTTCAATGAAAGAGACAAGACAAAGGAAAGCATAGCATGAGGACAAAATCTCATCACATGCTTCAAAAAGGAAATCTGCCACTCCTTGAGAATGATCACGGCAAAAGCAAGTGAAGAAGCAAGTTTTGTCCTCATTTATCCTTACATGCACACCTTTGATTCCTATAAGTGTAATTGCATCCTAGCCCTTCATTGTTCATTTAAAAACATACCACCTTCAAGCCATGCACATGACCAAATCACTCTAACCCTTGGAACTTCATTCTCTTCATCACTCCTCAACATAATAAGCTCGGTTCAACATTTCTCTTGCTTTAAACTCCAACCATTTAAACTTGCCTTCATCATTTCTTGTCATAGCAAGTTCGGCCTAAATTTCTTCTTGCTCCAAACACACATCAAACTCTCCAACATTCTTCACACTCCTTCTAATCTCACAAGACTCAACCAACCAAGTGATCATGGCCTCCTCCTCAAGAACCAAACGAAGAAAAGGGAAAGATCCCATGGTGGAGGAAGACACACATGAATATGACCAATGGAGATTCAAGTCTTGGTTCCATCAAATACAAATTGAATGGATGAACGAGAAAAGAATCTATCCTGAAATTCCACTCTTGTTGCCGGATGATGGATGTCAAGAAATGAAGGACAAAATTTGAAAGAGGAGGTGGGAGGAACTTGCATCACCAGCCATCCGAATCAATGCCAATATCATAAGAGAGTTCTATGCAAATGTCTCAAGGCTTGACATGCGTGAGCCCCCAACGTACAAGAGCTATGTGCGGGGGGTGGAAGTAGACTTTAGCCCGGATGCAAACAAGAAAGTCTTGAGACTAAAGTCAGTCCGCTTTAGTGAACTGGGATACCAACAAAGATTGAATGAGGATCAGGATTATGATGAGATTGCGAGAGACATTTGTATGGAGAACTCAGAGTGGGAAGGAGATGACAAGAACAAATATAAGTATCTGAAGAGATGTAACCTTGGGGAACACTTTGGAGCTTTAGGCCACGCTTTTAAAAGCGTGGCCCATGACCAAATAAAAGGAAAACAGGCAATCAGCATACAAAGCTCAGCTCTCCAAGTGAGCTGAGCATTACCCTGATGCAAAGATGAGCTTGGAAGCAAAATTTTCGCTAAGTTAAAATCTGGGCGCTCACAACATGACCATGCCTCCTTCAAAGGGCTATAACTTGAGCTATAGATGTCCGATTGATGTGCTTTCAGTTGCGTTAAAAAGCTGACATTCAGAGCTTTCCAACGATGTATGGCAACCCATATTTAGCATGAAATTGAGGCACGAACGAAATGCATCTTTAAGGGTTAAAAATAAGCAAAAATAGACCAAAGTGCAACCACCAAGATTCGAAGAGGGAGCCTCACTCCAAGGCAAAGAGGCGCTTCTAATAGCGCTCACTTAGAGAGCGCTGTGCTCACTTGGAGAGCTTTGTCGTGTTTTTCTTCATGAAAAATCAAGGAAAATTGCTCCCCAAATGCTTTCACCAAGGCTTGAACTTGGGACCTCCCCTTGGAAGCTCCAATGCTCAGCTCACTTGGAGAGCTGAGCGCTACTCATGGTGCATCCCACAACCATTTGACACGGACCAAGGAAGGAGCGCGCAACATGTGACACGGTCAGGGAGCAAAACATGCGCACAAGGTCCCAATGCTCAGCTCACCTTGTGAGCTGAGCATCCCCCTGGGAGCAACACCCATGGGCCAAAATTCAATTAAAATTCCTTTAGAACTCAACTCTTCACCAATTGAACCAAGGCCATCTAGACCCACTCTTCCTCAAATCCAAAGCAAGCTAAGCCCATTATCATCACTCAAAAGCACAAGGATCAACTAGATTAGGATTTTCATTTTAATTGTAATTTGTTTTAATTTCATTTTGATTCTCACTTTGTAAGCCTATATAAGGCATCATTTTCATCTTTGTAGGAAGAGCTCGACTAGAAAAGAGGCTAGCTCCAATAGGGAGTTTTGCACTCTTTTGTTTTCATTTTGCTTTCTTTCTTAGTTTTCTTGTCTGTTTTGAAATTTTGGATTGAGATTGGAAGAAATTCTATTTTCATTTTCCATCTGCAACGTCTCTTGTTCTTCTTCTACAATTTACTTTTCCATTTTCATTTTGCAATTGTTCTTGTTGGATCAAGGAAGGATTTGAGATCTAGACTTGTTTTCTAGTCTCTTCCACTCTTGAGATCTTCAACATCCTTTTAAATTGTTGCAAATTAAGCATTGCTTTCTGTCTTTACAATTCTTCAAGGCATTTTACTCTTCTGTTTAGATCTGTTGCATGATTTTGCATCTTTTACTTCTCTGTTTGATTGCTATTTACACTTTTCTGTTGAATTTTAATTTCCAGCACCCATTCCCCTTTATATTTATGCAATTTACATTTCTTGTCATTTAAGATTCTTGCAATTTACATTTCTTGCAATTTAAGTTTCAGCTATTTTACTTTCTTGTTCTTTAAGTTTCTGCACATTTACTTTCTGCAATTTATAATTCCTTGTCATTTACATTCTGTTGCTTCAAGTCTCACCCAATTTCACTTAAATGTTAGCTTGACTAAACCAATCACCCACTAAAGTTGCTTGATCCATCAATCCCTGTGGGATCGACCTCACTCTAAGTGAGTTTTACTACTTGATGCGACCCGGTACACTTGCCAGTGAGTTTTAGGTGTTTTGGAAAATTCGTTTTTCCACAAAAAACACCATCAGTTGTCACTTTATGACGTACTCCATACCTCTGAAGAAATAAGTCCAACTATTTATTGTAGAAGTGGCTTCCTTCATCACTAATTAGTGTCCTTGGGAGACCAAACTAGCTAAAAATATATCTCTGAAGAAAGCTTAGCACCACTTTGGCGTAATTGATGGGTAAATCCACTGCTTGCATAAACTACAGCTAGTAACTCTTTTTCTGTGGTTGTGTAATTCTTTTGTGCATCATTTAATACACAGCTAGCATAGTAAATGACGTGCACAAGCTTGTCTTGTATCTATCCCAAGACAGCTCCTATAGCATAATCATTGGCATCACACATAAATTCAAATGGTAAATATCAGTTAGGAGGAGCTATGATGGGAGCAGAGACAAGCCTAGCTTTCAGAGTCTCAAAAGCATGCAATCAATCATCATCAAAACAAAAGGGAATGTCTACATCAATGAGGTTGCTCAAAGGTTTAGCAATTTTTGAAAAATCCTTTATAAATCGCCTATAAAATCCTGCAAGTCCCAAGAAATTCCGATTGCCTTTGCAATAGTAGGTGGCAGTAATTTTTCAATTACCTCTACGTTAGCTTTATCCACCTAAATTCATTTACTTGAAATTCGGTGCCCAAGAACAATACTTTCAGTTACCATAAAGTGACATTTTTCCCAATTCAAAACAAGGTTTGTTTTTTAGCACCGTTTCAAGACCAAGAAAAGGTGTCTCAAGCAAGAATCAAAAGAATTACCAAATACAAAAAAATCATCCATAAATACCTGAATAAACTTTTTAACCATGTCAGAAAATATGGAAAGCATGCACCTCTGAAAAGTTGTTGGGGCATTACACAGTCCAAACGGCATTCTCCGGTAAGCAAATACACTAAAGGGGCATGTGAATATCGTCTTCTCTTGATCTTGAGGGTCCGCCGCAATCTGATTATAGCCAGAATAACCATCTAAAAAATAATAAAATGCATGTCTGGCTAACCTCTCAAGCATCTGATCAATGAAAGGCAAGGAGAACTGATCCTTCCTTGTTGCACTGTTGAGCTTCTTGTAATCAATACACATACGCCACCCCGTGATGGTTCTTGTAGGAATAAGCTCATTTTTTTCATTCTTGACCACTATCACCCCTCTTTTCTTGGGAACCACTTGCACAGGACTGACCCATGGACTGTCAAAAATTGGGTAAATTATCCCAGCTTCCCAAAGTTTCAAAACCTCTTTTTGGACAACTTCTTTTATAGTTGGATTGAGTCGCCCTTGTGGTTGCACTACCGGTTTAGCATCTTCCTCAAGTAGAATCTTGTGCATACACTTAGCCAGACTAATCCCTTTTAAGTCACTAATGGTCCACCCAAGAGTCATTTTATGACTTTTGAGCACTTGTAACAATGCTTTCTCTTCCTCATGCTTCAAAGAGGAGCTAATAATCACTGGATATGACTCATGCTCGCCTAGTAATGCATACTTCAAAGAGGGAGGCAAGGGCTTCAACTCAAGCTTTGGAGGCCCTTCTTCTTTACTAGAGGCGTGTGGTCCCCTTTCTCGAGGTGGTGAATCATCAATCTCAAGCAAACCACCCTCTAGCGAGGGTTCCAAGACACCATCAAGCTCTTTAACTTCAAAAACCTTTTAACATAGTGGCTCAATAAGATCAACTCTCATGCATTCCTCAGAATGATTAGGATATTGTAAAACCTCAAGCACATTAAGGACAACCTCTTCTTCATTGACCCTTAAAGTCAATTCAACCTTTTGCACATCAATAAGGGCTCTTCCTATAGCTAGAAAGGTTTTCCCAAAATAATTAAGAGGCATTGTTGTCCTCTTCCATATCCAGTATTACAAAATCAGCAGAAAAAATAAATGGTCCTACTTTCACAAGTAAATTCTCAACAACTCCCAAAGAAAACTTAATTGAATGGTAAGCAAGTTGAAGAGAAATATGAGTGGATTTTACCTTATCAATTTGGAGCTTTCTCATCAAGAAAAGTGGTATGAGATTGATGCTAGTTCCGAGATCACATAGTGCCCTCTGAATAGTGATATCACCAATGGTGCAAGGAATTAAAAAGCTTCTAGGATCTTGTATTTTCTCAAGGAGATCCTTCTGAATAATAGCATTACATTCCTTTGTAAGCACCACAATTTCACTCTCCTTCCAATTCCTCTTGTTGGCCAAAAACTCCTTTAGAAACGTAGCATAAAAAGGCATTTTCTCAAGGGCCTCTACAAAAGGAATGTTGATTTGAAGCTTCTTGAACACCTTTAAAAATTTGGAAAACTGCTTGTCTTTGGAGGCCTTCTCAAGTCTCTGAGGATATGGCATCTTAGCCTTGTACTCAGGTGCTTTAGGATTTGCCGGATATTGCTCAAGATCAACCAAAAAAGGGTTATCCGGATGCCTTGGAGGGGCGTGTTCTTCTTGGCTCTTAGCCTCCTCTGGAGCTTCTTTTTCAACTGGCTCCTCACTAACTTTTGCTTCTGAACTTGTTAACTTACCACTTCTCAAATGTATGGCCTTGCACTCTTCTCTGGGATTAGAAACTGTATCATTGGGGAAGGTATTAGGAGGCATCTCAGGTGCTTGCTTTCTCAATTGACCCACTTGAATTTTCAAGTTTCTGAGTTAAGCTCTGGTTTCCTGCATAAAACTATGAGTGCTATTGGAGAGTTCTGCAACTATAGATTCCAAGTCAGATGATTTTTGAGAATGAGAAGGTGCTTGTTGTGGTTCAGAGGGCTGAAACTGGCAGTTGTTGAAGTTGTTCTGACTAAAATTGCCTTGAGAATTGTTGCTAAAATTCTGTTGCCTCTGTGGTTGATTTCCCCAACCATAACTAGGGTGATTCCTCCATCCCAGATTATAAGTCTTAGAGAACGGATCATTATTGGGGGGTCTAGAGGAATTGTCCAGGTATTTAACCTGTTCAAGAGAAAATTAACCATAATCATAACTCTCACCTTGAGGGAAGCTACCACTCATGTCATAGGAAGTATCTTGTGTATTGATGGCTGAGACTTGTAATCCAGATAAGTGTTGACTAATAGAACTAATCTATTGAGACATGGCCTTGTTCTGAGTAAGAATTGTGTCCAAAGCATCCAATTCTAAGACTCCTTTTCTCACATAGGTCCCCTTAGAAGAATATAGATATTGGTTATTAACAACTGGTGCACGAAATTTGAACTTGCACAACTTCACCGGAAAGTGTACCAGGTCGTCCAAGTAATACCTCAGGTGAGTGAGGGTCGATCCCACGAGGATTGTTGTATTGAGCAAGCAATAGTTATCTTGCTGGACTTAGTCAGGAAAATAGTAAAAAGATGATGGTTGGTTGAAATTGCATAAACTATATAGTAAAAAAAAATAAAGAGAGCAATTTAAAGGTTTGGTAAAGAGATAATATATTGAAGCAGTTAAGGCTTTGGAGATGTTTACCTTTTCGGATTAAGACTTCTTACCAACCACTTTAACAATGAATGATTCATTCTATGGCAAACCATAAGTGACTAAAGCCTACTCTTGAAATGAATTAATCTCCTCTAATCCTCATCAAAAGCCACTCTCGTGGTCATTCAATTCAAATCAGAGGGTGATGTTTAGAAAACCAGTTTAGCGCCACAAAAACCTCAATTACCCAAAGCTAACAGGATTTCATGTCACATATCCGATTAGTTCATGTAATTAGAAGTTTAGGAGGAGTGTTTTCAAGCTGTAGCTCAAGTGAGATAACTCTCTCGAGAATCACAAGAGCTCATGTAGAATGAGGGACATACTCTCGTTCCACCCAGATTCATAAAATTAAGAACAAAATAACACCTTAGAACTGAATCAAACATATATTAAAATAGAAAAGTAATGATATTAATCCATAGAGATAAACAGAGCTCCTAACTGATAAACCCCAATTTTGTGGTTTATCTTGTGCTTAATTTGGGAGATTTTATCACCTTTTCCCACATTTATTCAATGAAATAGCATGGTTTTGTAATTCTCCCTTAATTTGTCTTTAAGTGTAAAAACATACTTTTTAGGCCTTAAAATTGGTGATTATAAATCACTTTAATTCCATTCGATGCCTTGATGTGTTTGTTGAGTGATTTCAGGTTCATAAGGCAAGTGTTGGATGGAAGGAATGAAGAGAAAAGCATGCAAAGTGGAGAATTCAAGAGAAAACAAGGATTGGGAGTGCATGCATCGACGCTGACAGACGCACACACATGGAGATGAGGTTGCATGGTGACGCGTACGTGTGACATGATGCATACGCGTGGATAGGAAAACGCCAAGCGACGCGTATGTGTGACCCACGCATACGCGTCGTAGCTCGCACATAACATCATTAAAGTGAAAACGCTGGGGCCGATTTCTGAGCTGCCCAGGCCCAAATCCAACTCGTTTCTGAGAGTATTTCATGCAGAATTCAAGCTTGGGCAAATGGGGGAGCACTTAGTGTAGTCATGATGAGCCTTTAGTTAGTTTTCTAGAGAGAGAAGCTCCCTCTTCTCTTTAGAATTAGGTTAGGATTAGGTTAATTTATTTTGGATCTAGGGTTGAATTGTTATTTTCATCTTATTTCCTTTACAATTTCTTGTTCCTACATCTTAATTCTCTTAGTTATAGTGTTAATTTCCCCTTTATGTCTCTTTTATGTTAATGAACTCATGTTGGATTTGGATTCCCTCTAATGCAATTGATGTTCATGTTCTTTTATTGATGATTTGAGTTATTGATTTTACTTATCTTGCAATTGGTAGTTGTTAGATTTTATTCTTCCTTGCAATTTAATATGCTTTCCTCTTATGCTTTCCAAGTGTTTCACAAAATGATTGGAAGGATGTTAGAGTAGATCTTTGAGCATTCTTGGTTTCGAAAGAGAAATTTGGTGATCTTGAGTCATGAATACCCAACTCATGTTGGTGATCTAGAGTTGTTAGCTAGTATTGTTTCCATTGACTCTAATCTCTTGCTAATTTAATTAGTGAGTTGATTAGGACATTTGGATTGAGATTAGCTAGTCTTATTAGACTTTCTTCGAGTGTGAAGATAATATGTTACCTTCTTCCATCGTCGGGGATGATGTAATAAGATAAATTCTTGTTAATTATTGTTATTAGTGACTAGGATGGAAAGCCTATGATCTCAATCCTTGCCATGAATGTCTCTATTTATTAATTGCTTTCTTTAGTTGCTTCCTTTACTTTTCTTGTCATTTAATTTTCTTGTCCCCCTAACAAATCAAAACCCCTCTTGCATCTTCATAGCCAATAATTAACCACTTCATTGCAATTCCTTATGAGACAACCCGAGGTTTAAATACTTCGGTTATTTTATTGGGGTTAGTACTTGTGACAACTCAAATTAAATTTGATTGAGAATTATTAGTTGGTTTGGAGCTATGCTTACAACGGAGTTCTTATTTCTATTAAGAGAAATTCTAGACTGACAATAAATTCCCGTGTCACTAACCTTAACCAGGAGGTTTAGTTGCTCATAACTTTACAGAAAATAGAGTGCTAAACTAAAACAGGAGAGAGATCTCATTATGTGTAATGCAATGTCCTCAAACGTAAGTGATCTCCTCTTTAAATAGTAATTTACTAAACCTAAAGTATGTTAATTTAAATTTAAAAAGTTACAAGGATAAGATAAGACAAGATAAGGAGCACTACAATCCACTTTAGGGCCCACTTGGAGTGATTCGGAATGAAGACTGGCATTCAACTTGTGTTTGGGCATTGAAATTCACTGGTCCTGCTCCCTGGCTAGCGTTGAACGCCAGTTTTGGGCGTTCAACTTGGGAGGTCAGTCCTTCTTGGGCGTTAAACACCCAAGATTGGCGTTTAACGCCAGTTTTGGCAATCACTCTGGAAGAATAGTATAGACTATTATATATTGCTGGAAAGCTCTGGAAGTTAGCTTTCAAATGCCTTTAAGACCGCGTCAATAGACCCTTGTAGCTCAAGATATGCTCGTTAGAATGCATGGAAGTCAGGATTTGACAGCATCTGCTATCCGTTCTTCGTCTCTGAACAGGATCTTGCCAAACTTGCCCAAAATTCACCTAAAATCATAGAAATAACACAAAAACTCAAAGTAGCATCCAAAGACAAATTTTGCACTAAAATATAGTAAAAATTAATAAAATCCAACTAAAAATAATGTAAAAACAAGAAAAGGGTATAAGATATACACTTATCACAACACCAAACTTAAACTGTTGCTTGTCCTCAAGCAACCAAAAATAAAATAGGACTAATGAAGAGAAAAATACATCACATTAGAGTTGTCAAATGAGGCTCAGGTCTAATTACTGAATGGGGCTATTAACTCTCTATTTCTGAATAGCTTTTGCATCTCACTTTCCTTTGAAGTTCAGAAATATTGGCATCCTTTGGAACTAGAATCCGGATGATATTATTAATTCTGTTCTTTTAGTATTTCTTGATTCTTGAACATAGCTTCTTTTTGGTGCTTTGTACCTTTGAGCCTAGCCGTGACTCTAAGCGTTTTATTTTCAAGTATTACCATCGGATACATAAACGCCACAAGCAGTTAATTGGGGGAACCCTTTGGATTCTAATTTAGCTTTGCTTAAATTCCCAGACAGTGGTGCTCACAGTTCTTAGGCGTACTCTTTATAGCATTGGATCACGACTTTAAATGCTCAATCTCAAGATTTTCTTGACACCTTCACACCACAAGCATATAGTTGGGGATAGCAACTCATTTGAGCTATTTAGGCCAAGTTTGACCCTCCTAACCACTGATGCTCAAAGCCTTGGACCCTTGTTCTTTCAATTTTTCTTCTTTTTGTTTTTTTGTTGTTTCTTTTCCTTCAAGAATCAATCTTTTTGATATTTCAGAGAATCAATAATACTTCTCTAAATTCACTATTTTTCAAGAGCTAATATGCTCAACTTCAATATCAATTATGCATAGTTAATTCATACATTCAGTAAATAGAGATCAGGACACCACATCAAAGTAATTAGAATAACTCATAATATAACTCAAGATCTTATGTATTTTACTACTTCTTTATCAAAAACTTTTTCTTTTTAAGTTTTAGTGAGTAATGAATGAGACATCTTCTAACCATAAAATATTCAAAAATGAACTATTAGACTAGAAAACTTGTTGCCATTGATGATAATATAAACCTAGAGCTTGCTCTACAACACTAAACTTAAAAAGTTCTCTTGTCCACAAGCAAAGAAAACTTGGTCCTCTCTGTTCCCTGATGGGCGTTGAACGCCCATGCTCTCTTCCCCATTTTGGCGTTGAACGCCCAACATGGGTATCCTCCAGTGTGTTCTATTTTTCTTGCTATGCTTTCATGTTTCTGTTCTAAGTGCTATGCATGATCACAAACATTAGAAAAAGAGAAAAAATTATGAAAATCAATGACAAATAAAAATTTTACTAAAAGAAACTCAAACTAAAGAAAACTGAAATTAAAATAGAATTAAACTAAAGGATACTTATGGTTGGGTTGCCTCCCAACAAGTGCTTCTTTACGGTCATTAGCTTGACATCTACTGTTGTTATTTCAGTAAAAGGGTGGACAGCTCATGAACCATCCCATCCCCTAGGTAATGTTTTACCTTGTGGCCATTGACAATGAATTTGTTGTCTGAATTCTGGTCTTGAAGTTCCACATGACATAGAAGGAGACTCCAGTGACCACAAAGGGTGTTGACCATCTTGACTTGAGCTTTCCAAGGAAGGGCTTGAGCCTAGAATTGAATAGAAAAACCTTCTAGCCGGGCTCGAAATATCTAGAAGCTCTCTTTCTGTCGTCCCATTTCCTTGCTCTTTCCTTGTAGATTTTTGCATTCTCAAATGCAACATGCCGGAATTCGTCTAGTTCATTTAATTAGAGCAATCTCTTTTCTCCTACAGCCTTGGTGTCCAAGTTTAGAAATCTTGTTGCCCAGTATGCTCTATGCTCCAATTCTACTGGAAAATGACATGCTTTACCATAGACTAGCTGATAAGGAGACATTCTAATAGGGGTCTTGAAAGCAGTTCTGTATGCCTAAAGAGCATCATCAAGCTTCCTTGCCCAGTCCTTCCTGGAGGTGCTCACTGTCTTCTCCAAGATCCTTTTTAGTTCCCTATTAGAGACCTCAGCTTGTCCACTTGTCTGTGGATGGTAGGGGGTTGCCACCTTATGACGGACTCCATACCTCTGCAGAATTGAGTCCAGTTGTTTATTGCAGAAGTGGCTACCTCCATCATTGATCAGTGTCCTTAGGACACCAAACCTGCTAAAAATATGTTTCTGTAGGAATTTCAGCACGACTCTGGTGTCATTGGTGGGTGACGCTATCGCCTCAACCCATTTGGACACATAGTCTACGGCCACCCGGATATACATGTTTAAGTATAAAGATGGAAATGGTTGATAATGAGATTTGTTCGATGGTCTAGATTTTCTTCTTATAGAAAAAAATTACTTCGTTGTAAGCATAGCTCCAAACCAACAAACAATTCTCACATCAAAAATTTTGGTTGTCACAAAAGAACAAACCCCAAATAAGAATTAACCGAAGTATTTAGACTCCGGGTCGTCTCACGAGGAATTGCAATGAAGTGTATGCTTATTGGCTATGAAGGAACAAGGGGGTTTGATTTATAAGGGGCGGAAAATAAATGGCAAGAAAAGTAAGTCAAGCAAGCAATTAAAGAAAGCAAAATAAAGAAAAGCAATTAATAAAGAGAGACATTTATGGCAAGAATTGAGATCATAGGCCTCCCATCCTAGTCACTAATAACAATAATTAACAAGAATTTATCTTATTACGTCATCCCTAATGATGGAAGAAGATATAGGTTATCTTCCATGAGAGAAAGTCTAACAAGACTACCTAATCTCAATCCAAATGTCCTAATCAACTCACTAATTGGATTAGCAAGAGATTAGAGTCAATGGAAATGATATTAACTAACAACTATAGATCACCAACATAGGTTGGGTTTTCATGACTCAAGATTGCCTAATTACTCTTTCCAAGCCAAGAATGCTCAAAGTCTACTCTAAAGCCCAACCAAGCATTTTGTCAAACACTTGGTGGGTACAAATGGAAAGCATAGTAAAAGTGCAAGAATAATAAATCTATGAACTACCAATTGTAAGAAAAGTAAATTCACAACTCAAATCAACAATTAAAAGAACATCAAACATAAATTTCATAAAAGAGATCCAAATCCATCAAGAGTTGATCATCACAAAAGAGAAAAAAAAAGAGAAATTAACAAGAGAGAGCAAGAGAGTTATATCACTAGAGCATAAAATTGTAGAAGAAACAAGATGAAAGTAAAAAATTAAACATGGATCTATGATATAATTAACTCTAGGAACCCTAATTCTAGAGAGAAGAGGGAGCTTCTCTCTCTAGAAACTAACCTCTATGATGCTAAGTTACAAAACAATTGCTCCCCCTTTGCCCAAGCTTGAATTCTGTATGAAATAGCATTAGAAATGAGTTGGATTGGGCCCAAAATGCTCTACAAATCGCTAGCCACGATTTCACTTTAGTGAATCACGCTGCTCCATTGGTGCGCACACATACAGTACGCGTGCGTGTCCCTAAACGTAAAGCAACTATGGCAAATTTTATATCATTTTGAATCCCTGGATGTTAGCTTTCCAACGCAACTAGAACTGACTCATTTGGACCTCTGTAGCTCAAGTTATGATCGATTGAGTGTGAGGAGGTCAGGCTTGACAGCTTTACGGTTCCTTCATTTCTTCATGAGTTCTCCCACTTTGCATGCTTTTCTCCTCACTTCTTCCATCCAATACTTGCCTTATGAACCTGAAATCACTCAACAAACACATCAAGGCATCGAATGGAATTAAAGTGGATTGAATTTAGCTATTTTAAGGCCTAAAAAGCATGTTTTTACATTTAAGCACAAATTCAGGGAGAATTGCAAAACCATGCTATTTCATTGAATAAATGTGAGAAAAGGTGATAAAATCTCCCAAAATAAGCACAAGATAAACCACGAAATTGGGGTTTATCAAATCTCCCCACCCTTAAACTAAGCATGTCCTCATGCTAAAATCAAGAAAGAAGCAAAGGGCATCAACATTTATTCAATGCAAACTAACTACATGCAACCTATCTATATGCAATCTATCTACATGAATGCAACTACTTGGTCAAAATAAGTCAACTTCCAAGAATACATATATAAGTATAAGGGCTAAAGCCATAGCAGTCAAATCAAACCCACAATTGAATTGAATTATTAAAAAGATTTTACAAACTTGCAAGAAAGGAGATGATCATGGGTGGAAACATGTAATTAAGCAATCGAACCCTCACCGGATGTGTATCCGCTCTACTCACTCAAGTGTATGGGGTTGATTCACTCAATTCTCCCCTAATCATATTTTTCAAGATTTGTTTTTCATCTAACAATCAACAATTATTTCATGCATGCATACAAATATCATGAGGACTTCCCATAGGTTGTAATGGGGTTAGGGTCAAGGTAGGATGCATATGGTCAAGTGAGCTTGAAATTCGAATCTTTGATTAACTTAAACTTCCCACCTAACCTATGACAACCTATACAATTCTAAACAAACTTAAACTACCCATTCTTCAGTTTTTCACACACTCATGCATTGTCTTTCAATCACCACACATAAGCATTGATGTTTAATGAACCTTGACTTTGGGGCATTTTTGTCCCCTTTTTATTGCAATTCTTTTTCTTTCTTTTTCTATTTCTATTATTTTTATTTTATTTTATTTATTTTCTTATTATTATTATTTTTTTTTATTAAATTTTTTTCTTTTCAAACTAAAATTATACAAGAACATCAATGCATATGGTTTACACATGATTAATACATGAGTATGTACCCAATTCTCAAGATTCTTAACACAAATACAAAAACACACTTTTATCTCTACCCAATGTTCCCAACTCTCCCAAAATTAAATGATAAACACTCTCACTAGCCTAAGCTAATCAAAGATCCAAATTAAGGGATATTTATTGTTTTTCACTTAGGATTGTAATGTGCTACAATTAAGAACAAATGGGTTAAGCATAGGCTCAAATTGGCTAACAATGGAAGATAAAAAGGTAGGCTATTTGGGTAAGTGAGATATTTGAACAATGGCCTTAATCGTGTAATTGCATGTATACATAGAATAATGGACATATAGAATTAAACAAATCAAAGATTACAATCATAGAAAGAGGATGATGCACACAAGAATGAAAATAAGTGGCTATATGATGTAGCCACACAATTAGGCTCAAATCTCACATGCTTGTATTCTTAGCTCAAAAACATGATCCACAATTGTATAATTCAAGCAAGTTCTAAATTTTTTTTTCAATCATTTGGGTGCCCTATAGATAAAATCCTTAGAAAATATCATGATTTTGACTAAGCTTAATATATACATATGCAATGCAACCAAAAATCCTAAAAGACCTAAAAATGAAATACAAAAGTGTTGGGATTAGAAACTTGTCACCCGAAAATGCCGAGCGGTCGGACGACCTCCCCACACTTAAAAGTTTGCACCGTCCTCGGTGCATCCAAAGATGAACAAGGGGGTACGGCGACTCTCCGAGTTGCCACCTTCATCTGGTAGGTCAACCGGTGTTGCGTGTTCTTCCTTCCGCTTCCATTTTTGCTTATGGTGCATCGATCATGAAAAACAAAATAAACACTGTAAGATGAGAAAATACAAAAGCAAGGAAGCGTGAATTGTTGGAATGAGGTAAGAACCACTAGAATTGAGTGAGTGAATTATTGTGACATTGATAAAAAATAAGTGTGTGTGTTCTAAAATTGCACGCGGTTTAGAACGCACACCCTAGTACAAAAATTTATGTCACAATTATACTAAAGAAAGCATACACTTCACTCATTCTAGTGTGCTTGAGATACTTTGAAAGACTTGTAGGTTAAGTCAACCAAGCAAGTAGTGAAGAGGCATGAAAGCATTCAAGCAATTGATCAAGCAATTGTGAAATTGGATAATGCATGGACATTGATTGATGTGTAGGTAGACTTAGTGAACAAAATGGTATATGAAACTCAGAGGTGAAACACATAGATGCTATGGAACTAAGAAAAAAGAAGATAGAAGTGGAAATCAATCACATAGCAAGCATGGCCCACAAAGCTTTACAAAGCTCAAAAATATGTCACTAGGTAAGCTTTCGATCCAATTTCACAACTCTACAATCTCAATGCATGAAATAAGTGATGTGAATAAGGGTAAAATATAAACAAGCATCACCTAAAAAAAATCAATGATGATATACAATTGCCTAACAATAGATGGTGAATGCATGGTGGCCAAAACATGCAATTCAAAATAGTTAAGAAGCTTAAAGGAAATGTAACATTCACTTGGTACTCACAAATGTTAAACATGAAAACTCAAAACCAAGTGACAAAATATAACCTCAACAATTAAATCCAACAATAAAAATTAAAAATAATGATGTTAAAATAACATCTCATCAATAATCAGCAGCAAGAAACAATATTAATAATCCAACACTTATAAAAAAGGATAGAAAACAAAATGAAAATGTACTGATCAAACAATTAACTAACTAACTAAAAGAAGTGGTTATGGATGGTGTTTGGTAGTGTTGGGTGATGATTGAGGGGTGGAAAGAAAAGAGAAGAAGGAAAGAAATGGAAAGAAGGGAAGAAAAGAAGGTGGGTGAAACAGGGCAATCCACGCGTGCGCATCATGTGCGCGTAAGTGTGGATTGATGAAATGGAAGTGACGGGTACGCGCGGCTGACGCGTACGCGTGCATGGCAAAGCAGAGAGTCGACGCGTACGAGCAAGGTACGCGTGCACGTGCCTTGGGCACAAAGTTGGCCTCTCGGGTGAATGTATGGGAAGTGGAAAAATTCAATCCACACGT
Organism: Arachis ipaensis; assembly: GCF_000816755.2. Lineage (NCBI taxonomy): Eukaryota > Viridiplantae > Streptophyta > Magnoliopsida > Fabales > Fabaceae > Arachis > Arachis ipaensis. The sequence goes on along the minus strand of NC_029789.2, from coordinate 69,085,205 downwards.
ACGCGTACATGACGCATACGCGTGGATGGTCGAAATTGCTTGATTCACGCGTACGTGTGAAGCACGCGTGCGCGTGGATGGTGCTCTGTTTTTCAAAATTTTTCTATGTTTCTGCACCAAACCAAGCATTCCAAACCTCCAAATAACTACCAAAACACCACAAAACCTTATTTAACACACTAAACTACCAAACAAACTTAACAAATCAATCAAAATATGAAATTAATCCTATTTTACCAAAATGTACAAAAGAGAAAAATGAAAGGATATTACCATGGTGGGGTGTCTCCCACCTAGCACTTTTGTTTATTGTCCTTAAGTTGGACTTATGGGGAGCTCTTCATCAAGGTGGCTTGTGCTTGAATCCATCCTTGAACATCCACCAATGCTTGGACTTCCATTGTGCTTCATCATTCAAAGTTAATAACTCCAAGCTTTGATGGAGTTCTTCACAAACCACGGGCTCCCAAAGTTGATCCTCCTTTTGTAAGCCAGGATCCCATACTTTGTTTTCACACCCGTCCTTGAGTTGATCATGGTGATTTCCTCCGGGTGGCAAGAAAGATGAATTCTCATGGAAGCACCAAACTATCCTCCTAGACCCATCCAATTGAGCACTAATCCAACCTTTGCTCCTTGAAGCTTCAACCATAATGAGCCTAGACTTACAACGCCAACTACTAAACATCCTCCTTTTACGCTTAATTCCGCAAAGCACCCTAAGTTGTCTATCCGTCTCAAGCAAACCAAATTCAAGTGGGATAATAAGGCTAAGAGTTAGAAGTTTTACCCACTTAAATGAAAGATTGGATGGCAACCTAGGTGGAAGAGTTCCCAACGGTCTTGACAAAGCACGCTCCACTCCCGTCCATCCTCTTCTAGAGGCATCCACCACTTGACAAGGTGCTTCAAGCCCTTTCTCTTGGCAAGCTTCCTCAAGTTCACATTCTTCTTCACCAAGTTCTTCTATCTCTTCCCCATCACTCAAGTCATAAATAGGAGGTTATGTGAAGTCTACCTCATCATCAAATCAAAGCATAGTGGGGAAGGACCCATCAAGCTCAAAAAGATCACATGTTGATTCGGAATCATCATAAATAGGAGAGCTTGTTGCTTGGAGAACTTCTTCCACTTCTCCAATCACATTGTGCCTTGGAGGGTGTGCACTCTCTTCAATATTGCTTTTTAGCCCAATGGAAGAAGGCTCAACAAGATCATCAAGGGGATTGACCAATATGGACCAAAAATCATTAATGATGGAATCCACTTCTTGATCAATATCCCTCAACTCTCTATCCACTTCCGTAACATCACTCTCCTCTTTAACATCCCTTCCAAACTCCGTGGAAGAAGGCTTTTCAACTTGAGATTCCTCTATGTACTCAACATATCCTAAACATCCACCCACTACTTCCTTTTGTTCACTAATCTCTACCTCCTCCTCTTATTGCATTTCTTGCTTTAACTCCTCTTCTTCACCTTGGAGTTTCAAGTTCATTCCCTCACTAAGCTCCTTGGTTGCTTCTCCATATTCAACAATAGGAGTGCCTTGATCGCATAGGCTTAGGTGGGATGAGACTATGTTGCTAATGGCTTCTACCATGATAGCCATTTTCGCTCTTAACTCCTCAAACTTCTTTTCATCCTCCTCGTGTTGCCTTAAGATACGAGATTCAAGATCTCTCAGTTCTAGCATGAGGGCTTCTTCGGGAGGTGATGGTGGAAGAGAGGGTTCATTGTTTGAGGGAAGGTTGTTGTAATTGGAAAGTGGTTCATATTGGTGAAATTCTTGAGGTGGTATGTGTGGACTTTGTGGTCCATGAGAGTATTAGTATTGGAAAGGTGGTGGCTCTAGATGTGGTTCATATGGTGATTGGTATGGTGAGTATGGGTTAGGATCATATGGAGGTGAATGGTGGTACGAGGCTTGTGAGTATGGTGGAGGGTTATATTGAGGAGTGGGATCATATGCATATGATGATTGTGGTTGACAATCACAATAAGGGTCATCACATACATTAGATTGGTATGCATTAGGATTTGGATTATACCCATAAGAGTTCGGAGGAGGTTGTTGCCAAGAAGGTTGTCCATAAGCTTGGGGCTCCTCCCATCTTTGATTTCCAAACCCTTGTTGCAAATCCTCAATAAAGCTTCCATTTCCTACAACATAGTTTGAACCACACTCATAGAAAAAGTGATGAGAATTCATGGTGATAAGAGAAAACAAAAACAAATTCTAACAAGAAACAAAGAAGACCAAATCTTAAAACTAGCAAAAACTAACAAACAAACCAAAAATCAAGCTATTCATAATACATACAATAGCCAACAACAAAGCACCATTGCAATTCTCCGGTAACGGTGCCATTTTTGATGCGCGAACTTTTGTTGATATAGAATTTCCTCAATTGAAATCTCGTTGCAAGTATAGTTCTACACCAACAAACAATCCTCCCAATCAAAAATTTGGTTTGTCACAAGAACAACCCCAATAAGAATTAACCGAAGTATTTAGACTCCGGGTTGTCTTACAAGGAATTGTAATGAAATGGTCAATTATTGGCTATGAAGAACAAGGGGTTTGGTTGATAAAAGGAGCAAGAAAATAAACGACAAGAAAAGTAAAGAGAGCAATCAAAGAAAGCAATTAATAAAGAGAGACATTCATGGCAAGAATTGAGATCATATGCCTTCCATCCTAGTCACTAATAATAATAATTTACAAGAATTTATCTTATTACGTCATCCCCAATGATGGAAGAAGATATAGGTTATCTTCCATGAGAGAAAGTCTAATGGTGCACGAATTTGTGATGTCCAGGCTCAAACTATTCCTGGCACGTGAGCAACTTGGTACGCGTAATCGTAATTACACATTCATAATTTGTCACAACTTCGATACAACTAACCAGCAAGTGCACTGGGTCGTCCAAGTAATACCTTACGTGAGTAAGGGTCGAATCCCACGGAGATTGTTGGTATGAAGCAAGCTATGGTCACCTTGTAAATCTCAGTCAGGCAGATATGAAGTTTTTTGAACACAGCTATTTTATGAGTCTTGGCCATGGCCCTAAGCACTTTGTTTTCCAGTATTACCACCGGATACATAAATGCCACAGACACATAACTGGGTGAACCTTTTCAGATTGTGACTCAGCTTTGCTAAAGTCCCCAATTAGAGGTGTCTAGGGTTCTTAAGCACACTCTTTTTTTTTGCTTTGGACCTTGACTTTAACCGCTCAGTCTCAAGCTTTCACTTGACACCTACACGCCACAAGCACATGGTTAGGGACAACTTGGTTTAACCGCTTAGACCAGGATTTTATTCCTTTAGGCCCTCCTATCCACTGATGCTCAAAGCCTTGGGATCCTTTTTATTGCCCTTGCCTTTTGGTTTTAAGGGTTATTGGCTTTTTCTGCTTGCTTTTTCTTTCTATATTTTTTTTTCGCCTATTTTTTTTTCTCTTTTTTTTTTTCTGCAAGCTTTGTTCTTTGCTGCTTTTTCTTGCTTCAAGAATCATTTTTATGATTTTTCAGATTATCAAATAACATGTCTCCTAGTCATCATTCTTTCAAGAGCCAACATATTTAACATTCTCAAACAACAACTTCAAAAGACATATGCACTATTCAAGCACACATTTAGAAAACAAGAAGCATTGTCACCACATCAATATAATTAAACTAAGTTCAAGGATAAATTCAAAACTCATGTACTTCTTGTTCTTTTGAATTAAAACATTTTTCATTTAAGAGAGGTGATGGATTCATAGGACATTCATAAGTTTAAGACATAGTTACTAACTACTAATGATCATGTAATGAAGACACAAACATAGATAAGCACATAACATAGAAAACGAAAAAAAACATCCCTAAAACTAACTAGATCCTACTAAAAACATACTAAAAACAATGTCAAAAAGCGTATAAATTATCCGCTCATCATCTAACAAGACTAGCTAATCTCAATCCAAATGTCCTAATCAACTCACTAATTGGATTAGCAAGAGATTAGAGTCAATAGAAATCATATTAACTAACAACTATAGATCACCAATCTAAATTGGGTATTAATAACTCAAGATTGCCCAATTACTCTTCCCAAGCCAAGAATGCTCAAAATCTACTCTAAAGCCCAACCAAGCATTTTGTCAAACACTTGGTGGGTATACATGGAAAGCATAGTAAAAAAGCAAGAATAATAAATCTACCAACTACCAATTGCAAGGAAAGTAAATCCACAACTCAAATCAACAATTAAAATAACATAAAACATTCACTTTCATTAAATATAAACAAAATTCATCATGAGCATTCATAAACATAAAAGAGACATAAAAATAAAATTGACAAGAGAACTAAGAAGAATAGAGTAGTAGAAACAATAAATTATGAAGGAAACAAGATGAGGATATGAAAATTGACCTAGATCTAAGATGGAAATATCCTAAGAACCCTAATTCTAGAGAGAAGAGGGAGCTTCTCTCTCTAGAAACTAACCTACATGATGCTAAGTTACAAACAATTGCTCTCCCCTTGCTTGGACTTCAATTCTACATTAAATACACTCTGAAACAAGTTGGATTTGGGCCTGAGCAGCTCAGAAATCACCCCCCAGCATTTTGTCTTTAAGTGGGTCATGTGAGAGTATCGGCGCGTACGTGCCATGTGCGCGTGCACGTCGATTGGCTATTTATTCATCCGCGCGTACGCGTCATGTACGCGTGCGCGTCTCTATGCGAAACCACTTCTGCGCGTGTGCGCCTAGTGCGCGTGCGCGCCCATCAATGCATTCCCAATTCTTGTTTCTTCATGCATTCTCCACTTTGTATGCTTTTCTCCTCATTTCTTCCATCCAATACTCGTCTTATGAACCTGAAATCACTCATCAAACACATCAAGGCATCGAATGGAATTAAAGTGAATTAAAATCACCAATTTAAGGGCCTAAAAAGCATGTTTTTACACTTAAGCACAATTCAAGGGAGAATTACAAAACCATGCTATTTCAGTAAATAAATGTGGGAAAAGGTGATAAAATCCCCTAAAATAAGCACAAGATAAACCACGAAATCGGGGTTTATCAAATAGTAATGAAAATAAACTTGAATTTGATTATGATATGCCTCCGGGTAAGACACAGTGGTGTTATCCACTTGCTCCATTTAATAGTTTGAAGCTCCGGGTAAGATGCAAGGATAGAATTTTATCACCGCTTGCTCCGGGTTGAGAACCATAACATCACCTGGGTAAGAGGCAGGGTGAAGTTGTCCCTTGCTCTGGGTACCCGGGTAAGATGCAAGGGTTGCGGTGTTGTCCCACTTGCTCCGTGTTTGGTGTTCTGTCCACGGTTAGATACCAGGACATGTCGGGCTGGCTAAGTAACCAACAGTTGATATCAACAGCGATAGAGCAGGCATACATCATATACATATGTTTGATTTGCTTGTTTGTGCATTAATTGGGAGTGCCTATATGAATTAGTATGCCTAATTATTATACTTGATACCTGCATTACTTGTACTTGGTGCACGAATCCCCACACTTCGTACAATTGTACCAGCAAGTGCACTGGGTCGTCCAAGTAATACTTGAGCGAGTTAGGGTCGATCCTATAAGGATTGTGGTTTGAAGCAAGCTATGGTTATCTTGTAGATCTTAGTCAGGCGAATAAGAGATGTTGGTATTTTGTTTAATTGCATAAAAGAAAATAATGAGATCTGAACTAGGTTGACCTGTTTATAATGATAAGAAGATGGTTAAGGCTTGGAGATACTTTGTCCTTTTAGATTAGCTCTGGTCTTACTGTCTTATTCAATTATGAATGATTTCTTCTATGGCAGGCTGTATGTGATTGTCGCCAGTTGAGAGGTCGCCAATGCTCCTCCAGATCTGAACCCCAGGGTTAGTGTGGATCCATTCTGACTAAGGGTGAAGCTCCTGCAGTCCATTCTCCGTAATGATCCTACTCAAAACACCATACACAAGGTCAGATCTTCCGGATAAGAGAATGCTGTGCCTTTGGATTCTAGCCTCTACCACAGAGACCCTAATCTCGCCATACCTCGGCTGAACTAGTGTCTCGAGAAGTCCCCAACGAAGTCGTGGATTAGCCGTCTAAGAGATGTATAATCACGCTGAACTAGTGTCTCGAGAAGTCCCCAACGAAGTCGTGGATTAGCCGTCTAAGAGATGTATAATCACGCTGGTGGTTCGATGCTTTCCAGTTATGTATTCACACGAACCCAAGAAGACACGGGTAGTTGTCAGGCACGCGGTCTTAGAATAAAGAACGAAGATGATTGTCACGGGTCATCCCATTCATCAAGTTAAAGAATGAAGATACATCTTAGAATTGAATCAAACACAGATTGAAGAAAAACTATAATACTTTTATTAATCCATAAAACTCAACAGGGCTCCTCCCCTCAACCTAGGAGATTTAGAAACTCATACTGATAGAAAATACAATGTGAAAAACAAAATATGGCAAATCTCCCCTTGAATATCGTGTGAAAGTTTTTTAAATACTAAGCTAATGACTAAGGATTATATAAAAAAGGGTAAAACAGTCTTTTAGTGCTAAAATTCACTTCTGGGGCCCACTTAGTGAGTGTTTGGGCTGAGCTTTGATGAGATCCATATGCTAGGAGGCCTCTAAGTCATTGAACGCTGGCTAGGGGGTCCTCTTTAGGCGCTTGGACGCTAGTCTCCCCCTTTGGGCGCTGGACACTTGGACACGCCAGTTTTGGAAAGCTATTGATGTTAGCTTTCCATATCCATTGACAACGCTCCATTTGGACTTCTTTAGCTCTAGAAAAGCTCTTTCAAGTGCAAGGAGGTCAGATCCGGATAGCATCTGCAGTGCTTTCTCTGTCTCTGAATCAGACTTTTGCTCCAGCTCCTTAATTTCAGCCAGAAAATACCTGAAATTGTACAAAATCACAAAAACTCAAAGTAGAATAAAAAAATGTGAATTTTGCACTAAAACCTATGAAAACTCAATAAAACATAAACAAAACATGATAAAAACTATATGAAAATGATGCCAAAAAGTGTATAAAATATATGCTCATCACAACACCAAACTTAAACTATTGCTTGTCCCCAAGCAACTAAAAACACAGTAGGATAAAAAGAACAGTAAGATACAATAAATCTCAGAGTTTCCAATGAAGCTCAGTTTCAATTAGATGAGCGGGACTTAGTAGCTTTTTTCTTCTGAATAGTTTTGGCAACTCATTATCCATTGAAACTCAGAAGTGTTGGTCTCTTTAGGAACTTAGAATCCAGATGATATTATTGACTCTCCTAGTTTAGTTCTTTTTTATTCTTGAACACAACTTTTAGAGTCTTGGCCGTGACCTTAAGCACTTTGTTTTCCAGTATTACCACCGGATACATAAATGCCACAGACACTTTAACTAGGTGAACCCTTTTGGATTGTGTTTTAGCTTTGCTAGAATCCCTAGATAGAGGTGTCCAGAGTTCTTAAGCACACTCTTAGGATCTTTGGATCCTTTTACCCTTGCCTTTTGGTTTAAAGGGTTATTGGCTTTTTCTGCTTGCTTTTTATTATTTTTTTGCCATTTTTCTTTCGCATGCATATAATTTTTTTCTTTTATTGCAACATGCTTTTTTGCTGCTTTTTCTTGCTTCAATAATCAATTTATTTGGATTTTTCAGATTACCAATAATACTTCATTTTTATTATCATTCTTTCAAGAGCCAACATTCTAAAATTCCAATTTCAAATATGCACTGTTTATTCATACATTCAAAAAATAAAAGCAATGCCACCACATCAAAATAATTGAAATATTCTTATTATAAACTTGAAATTCATGTATCTCTCAATTCTTTTCAAATAAAATTTTCTTTTAAGCAAGGTGAGAGATATATGGAACATTTTATAACTTTAAGACATAGATAGAAATGATCATGCAATAAGAACAACAGAACAGACAATAAAACATAACAGAAAACAGAAAAAATGACATAAGGAGGGGGATTAAGAGAACGAATCCACCTTTAATGGTGGCGGCTAGTGCTCCTCCTTGAGGATCCAACGTAGTGCTTGATCTCTTCAATGTCTCTCCTTTGTCTTTGTTGTTCTTCCCTCAGAGCCCTTTGATCTTCTCTAATTTCACTGAGGATGGTAGAATGCTCTTGATGCTCCATCCTCAACTGATTCATGTTAGAGCTTAATTCTCCCACAGAGGTATGCCATTGACCCCAATAGCTTCGAGGAGGAACATACATCCCTTGAGGCATCTCAGGGATCTCATGCTGAGGCAGTGATTAGCTATATTTTGTCGGTATAGAATTTTCCAATGGAATTATGTCGTGTGTATAGTCTAAACCAACAAACTATAACGCATCAAACAAGAAAGTGTGTCCACAATTCAAATCATTAACCGAAAGTATTAGTCTCGAGTCGTTCTCCCTAGGAGTTGCCCTAAGGTGCACATTATTGGCTAGGAGTCTCTTGGTGTTTGAGGTTGAATGCGAGAAATGTAAACAAGCTTGCATAAAAGTAATGAACAAATGACAATGAAACTAAGGGACACAAGGAATTGAAATCAAGCAAGAGTAAACAACAATCAATTGATATAAAAGCCTTGGATAGGGTTGAGAATTGGAAGTCCTATCATTATTATCTCCATCAATTGTGACATCAATTAGTCATTGCTCCACTTAGTTAACCTCTAACTATGGAGGAAAGTCAAGTGAAGGTAATCAATTTGAGTTCAGAAGTCCTTGTCTAATCCTAAGGAAAGACTAGAGTTAGTGTCATTCAAATCAATTAGCAATTTCCAATTGTCAATCAACAAAAGACCTTAATAATTCTTGTGTCTCCAATTACCCAACCCCTTAGCCAAGAGAGAAGAACTACTCCATAGCTATAGTTGACATTTTATCAAGCATTTGGGGAGCAATAATGGAAGACATCATGAAATTAGAGAAAGGAATTGAATCAAGGCTATCCGTTGCAAACAATTGACAACAATCAAACAATTGACAACAATGAAAGTGAAATTCCTCAATTCATTAATGAAAATCAAAGTAACAAAGTCTAGATCCAAGATCTACAACACTAGAACATCAAAAACACTAAATTGAGAATAGAAAAAGAGGATCTACAACTAGAGCAATGTAAATTTGAATCAAATTTAGATTTTACCAAAGTATCCAAGTACAATTGGGAATGAGAAAGCCAAAAACCCTAGAGAGAAGTTGGAGTTTCTTTCTCTAAAAATGTAACTTCCAAATTTAACTAACTGACTAAATGAGCAAAAGATGCTTTTTCCTTCAATCCTTGGTTCTTTTAATCTTTTCCTGCCAGAATTCCTTCCAGAATTGGACTTGGAAACCCTCTAAAATTGCTAGGCACATTTTTACTAAAGAGGTCACGTGCGCGCGTCACGCGTACGCGTCAGGCGTGCATACGTGTCGATGAAGATTCCACCCAGCCATGCGTATGCGTCCATGCTCGCACGCCAATTCCAGAATTCAGCTCCCACGCGTGTGTGTCGATGCCAAAACTTCAAAGCTTCATTTTTCATGCTCCTTCCACTCATGCATGCTTCTTTCCTCTCTTCTAGACCATTCTCGCCCCTATAAACTCTGAAATCACTTAACAAATGGATCACGGCATCGAATGGTAATAGAGAAAGATAAAAATATAGCACAATTAAAGCCTAAAAAGCATGTTTTCAACCATTGAGTGAAATTGGGAAGGAAACACAAAACCATGCATTTTATATTGATAAGTGTGATAGAATGTTGATAAAACCACTCAGTCTAAGCACAAAATGTATCACTAAATAGCAGTGCATCAAATCTCCCCACACTTAAACCAAGCATGTCCTCATGCTTAAGGAGTAAAAGACCAAAGACATAGGAGAGGGAATTTATTGATATGAAATCTACCTACATGCATGCAATTAATGCAAATGTATTTACCTACTTCATCAAATATGAATCAACTCCT
>NC_029789.2:69046210-69075173 GCF_000816755.2 Arachis ipaensis | reverse complement strand
AAAATGACAACAATTCATAATCCTACCAATTCAAGCATCAAAGTGGAGTGTATATACTTGCATGAAGAAAGCTCATGAAAGCCAGGAATAAGGAATTGAGCGTCAAACCCTCATCGGAATTGTTTGTACTCTATTCGCTCTAGTGTTTAGGGTTGACCACTCAATTCTCCTCTAATCATGCTTTCCCATATTTGTTTGTCATCTAACAATCAACAGTTGTCCAATGCATGCATACAGCTATCATGAGGTCTTTTCTTTAGGTTGTAATGGGGCTAGGGTCAAGGTAGGATGCATATGGTTAAGTGGCCTAGAATTTGAATCTTTGATAAGCTTAAGCTTCTCACCTAACCTATATAGCAACCTATACAATTTCAAAGCTAACCTAACTACCCACTCTTCACTTTTTCACATACTCATGCATTCTTTTCTTGATCACAACTCATATGCATTGATTATTATTGAGCTTCACTTTGGGGTATTTTGTCCCCTATTTATTCCTTCTTTTTCTTTTTCTTTCTTTTCTATCTTTTTCTTTTTGATATATACAATTTTTTTCTTTTCATTTTTCTATAATTCTTTTCTTTTTTTTTCTTTTTCAAACTAAGATATACAAAAGTACCAATGCATATGGTTTTACATTTGATTAACACATGAGTATGTACCCAATTTCTAATGTTTTAAACAAAAATACAACACACACCTTTTTTCCAACCAATGTCACAAGTTTCCCCACACTTGAATGACACACACACACTAGCCTAAGCAAATCAAAGATCCAAAGAGGGACATTTATTGTTTTACGTTTTAAGGCTTGTGATAGCGAGAATTATTGCCGGTTTAGAATCAATCAAAATAAGAATCACTTCATTAATAGCAAAGTCCAAACCAACAATGAACTCTCACAATCAAAGTTTAAATCAAAGAATAGTCACAATTCAAATCAAATAACCAAAAGTATTTAAACTCCTGGGTCGTTCTCCCTAGGAATTGCAATTAAGTGTCATATTATTGGCTATGAGGAAATTGGGGATGATAGCAATTGGCAAGAAATGTAAATAGCAAGAATGTAACTTAGCATGCAAGAAATGTAAATGGCAACTCTTAGCAAGAATTGGAGAGTTTAGGATTCCTATCCTAGTTATAGACCATAAACATGGCAATTGTATGAAATCAATCCAAACTAGTCAATCCTCCTTGAGAATTAGTCAAAGAGTGTAATTGATCTCAATCCATAAGTCCTAGTCAACTCACTAATTACTTAGTGAAAGACTAGTGTCAATGGAAACCAAACCAATTAACTACTCTCACACAATGCGGAATGGACATCCACAACTCAATTCTACCTAAACATCCAATTTCTCAACCAAGAGTGTGGAAATTAAACATGCAAGAAATTAAACATCAAAGCAACAAAAGTCAAAAGCAATTAAATGCAAAGAAAGGAAACTTAAAATTCAAGAAAACATCTTGGCAAGTAATTGAGAGCTAAGGCTACCTATCCTAGACATTGGCAACAAACATATGATGATTATGAAGAGTTAATCCTACTTAGTCAACTTTACATCGAAGATAAGTCAAATAGGCATAGCTAATTTCAATCCCTACGTCCTATGTCAACACTAATGGGTCACATAGAGTCAAGGGAAACCAAATTAACTAAATACTCTAATATATCAAACAAGAATGGACATCAACGACTCAAGGATTACCAAAGTCATCAATTCCAATCCAAGAGTGTAGAAAAACTAAGTAAAAACTAAGCCAAGTATTTTATCAAACACTTGGTGTGCATGAGAATAAAATAATATTAAATGACAAGAAATAATAAATGCTACAACCAAACAAGGAAAGTAAAGATAGCAACTCAATAAAGCAATAAATGACATGAAAACATAAATTGCATTAATTGAAAATTAAAATGACAAGAGTGTTCATAAAACATAAAAATGATAAAGTAGAAGAAATAACAAGAGAAATGAAGAAGATAAAGGTGCAATAACAATAAATGACAAGGAAAAGTAAATAGAAACAAGAATTAAAAGTAGAAATTACAAGAAATTAAACTAAAGAACCCTAATTCTAGAGAGTGGAGGAGCTTCTCTTTCTAGAAACTAAGAGAAAGCATCATAAAATCTAACCCTAATTGCCCCCCTTCATTCCTCTTCACTTTGGCCTTAAATAGCTTCAGAAAATGAGTTGGACTGGGTTTTGGAGGCCCAGAATTCGTCCCCAGCGATTTGCATTAATGAGCTCACGTGCATGCATGCGTTCGTATGCACGTTTGCGCAAAATTCCCATCGTGCATACGCACGACATTTGGTGTGTACACATCTTTGCAGCAGCTTCCAAACTCCATTTTCTTCATAATTTCTCCCCTTTTGGATGCTCTTTCTTCACTTTTCCAACCCAAACTTGCCTTGAAAACCTAAAATCACTTGACAAATACATCAAGGCACCAAATGGGATCAAAGTGAATAAAATTTAGCAATAAAAAGTCCTAAAGAGCATGTTTTCACTTTCAAGCACAAATTAGGAAGACATCATGAAACTATGTTATTTCAATGGATAAATGCAAGAAAAGTCAATGAAATCCACCTAATTAAAGCAAATAAATACCATGAAATGTGGATTCATCACATCTCCATACTTAAACAGTAGCATGTCCTCATGCTATACCAAAGGAAGGCAAAAAGGGGATCAACAATTATTTAATTTAACTAACTATATGCAATCTACCTATATGTATGTAACTATACTACCTAACTATATATATGTATTTAATTAGTCCAAATAAATCAATTTCCAAGAAAGCATCTATACACAATCAAGGGCTAAAGCAATTATAACCAAATGTTATTCACAATTGAATTGAGTCATATAAAAGAATTTAACCAAACTTGCAAGATAAGCAATAATCATAGGTGGAAATATGGAATTGAGTGATTGAACCCTCACCGGATATGTGTATGCACTATAGTCACTCAAGTGTTTAGGGTCAATTCACTCAATTCTCCTCTAATCATGCTTTCCAAAGTTTGTTCTTCATCTAACCAATCAACACAAATTTAATGTACATATGCAAAAATCATGAGATCTTTTCAAGGTTGTAATGGGGCTAAGGATAAAGGTAAGGATGTATATATGGCTAGGTGAGCTTGCATTTGAATCTTTGATTAACCTAAGTTCTCACTAACACATACATACCCTATACAATTCTAATATCAAACTTAGCTACCCATAATCTCACTTTTACATATACACACACTCATGCATTAAATTCAATTCATCACATATGCATTGACTCTTATTAAATTTCACATTGGGGTAATTTTGTCCCCTTTTCATTATTTCTTCTTTTTTTCTTTCATCTTCCTTTTTTTTCAAGAACATAATATATACCAACTTATCAATGCATATGATTTCTATAATATTACATGAGTATTGGTGCACGAAATTGTGATCCCTGAGGTTGTAAAATTTGTTGTTCGTTTTCTCCCTGGCAATGGCGCCAACAAACTGGTGCACAATACCATGGTCCAAACATAACTTCACAACTTCGCACAACTAACAAGCAAGTGCACTGGGTCGTCCAAGTAATAAAACCTTACGTGAGTAAGGGTCGATCCCACGGAGATTGTCGGTATGAAGCAAGCTATGGTCACCTTGAGATGAATAAATAAATAGAATGAGATAAGAGAGAAAGAGAATTTTCGAAAATTATTTTTGAAAAATGGTTAGTGATTTTCGAAAATTAAAAGAAGAATTAAATTAAAATTCATCACATTCATGTTGAAGTGCGAATGAATATCTTAGAAGCGGAATAAGTTGAATTGAATAGAAAAACAGTAGTACTTTGCATTAATTCATGAGGAACAGCAGAGCTCCACACCTTAATCTATGGAGTGTAGAAACTCTACCGTTAAAAATACATAAGTAAAAGGTTCAGGCATGGCCGAATGACCAGTCCCCATGATCTAAGAACTAGACATCCCAAGATCCCTGATACAATAGTAAAAAGTCCAATTTATACTAAACTAGTTACTAGGGTTTACAGAAGTAAGTAATTGATGCATAAATCCACTTCCGGGGCCCACTTAGTGTGTGCTTGGGCTGAGCTTTAATGTTACACGTGCAGAGGCTCTTTCTGGAGTTGAACGCCAGGTTGTAACGTGTTTCTGGCGTTCAACTCTGGTTCGTAACGTGTTTCTGGCGTCAAATTCATAGTAAAGTCCAGAAATGTGAATTTAACATAAAAACTAATAAAAACATCCCTAAAAGTAACTAGATCCTACTAAAAACATACTAAAAACAATGCCAAAAAGCGTATAAATTATCCGCTCATCACAACACCAAACTTAAATTGTTGCTTGTCCCCAAGCAACTGAAAATCAAATAGGATAAAAAGAAGAGAATATACTATAAATTCCAAACTATCAATGAAACATAGCTCCAATCAGATGAGCGGGACTTGTAGCTTTTTGCCTCTTGAATAGTTTTGGCATCTCACTTTATCCATTGAGGTTCAGAATGATTGGCATCTATAGGAACTCAGAGTTCAGATAGTGTTATTGATTCTCCTAGTTCAGTATGTTGATTCTTGAACACAGCTACTTATGAGTCTTGGCCGTGGCCTAAGCACTTTGTTTTCCAGTATTACCACCGGATACATAATTGCCACAGACACATAATTGGGTGAACCTTTTTAGATTGTGACTCAGCTTTGCTAAAGTCCCTAATTAGAGGTGTCCAGGGTTCTTAAGCACACTCTTCTTTTGCTTTGGACCTTGACTTTAACTGCTCAGTCTCAAGTTTTTACTTGACACCTTCACGCCACAAGCACATGGTTAGGGACAGCTTGGTTTAGCCGCTTAGGCCAGGATTTTATTCCTTTAGGCCCTCCTATCCACTAATGCTCAAAGCCTTGGGATCCTTTTTATTTACCCTTGCCTTTTGGTTTTAAGGGTTATTGGCTTTTTGCTCTTGCCTATTGGTTTTAAGAGCTTTTGGCTTTTTCTGCTTGCTTTTTCTTTTTCTATATTTTTTTTCGCTATTTTTTTCTGCAAGCTTTGTATTCACTGCTTTTTCTTGCTTCAAGAATCATTTTTATGATTTTTTAGAATATCAAATAACATGTTTCCTTGTCATCAATATTTCAAGAGCCAACATATTTAACATTCTAAAACACCAACTTCAAAAAGACATATGCACTGTTCAAGCATTCATTCAGAAAACAANNCCATGCTCTGTTCTGGCGTTGAACGCCAGACACATGCTCCTTACTGGCGTTTGAACGCCAGTGAACTCCTCCTCCAGGGTGTGCTGTTTTTAATGTTGTTTTTGATTTTTCTTCAATTTTTTCAGTTGTTTTTGTGACTCCACATGATCATGAACCTATGAAGACATATAACTAATAAAAAATATGATTAGATAAATAAAAATTGGGTTGCCTCCAACAAGCGCTTTTTAATGTCAATAGCTTGACAATGGGCTCTCATGGAGCCTCACAGATGTTCAGAGCATTGTTGAGACTCCCCAACCCCAAACTTAGAGTTTGGATATGGGAGTTCAACACCAAACTTAGAATTTGGTTGTGGCCTCCCAACACCAAACTTAGAGTTTTACTGTGGGGGCTCTGGTTGACTCTGTTTTGAGAGAAGCTTACTGTGCCTCTTTTCCATGTTTACAAAAGGATGTCCTTGAGTTTTAAACTCAAGGGAGTTCTCATTCAATTGAAGGACTAGTTCACCTCTGCTAACATCAATCACAGCTCTTGCTGTGGCTAGGAAGGGTCTTCCAAGGACGATGGATTCATCCTCATCCTTCCCAGTATCTAGGATTATAAAATCAGCAGGGATGTAAAGGCCTTCAACCTTTACTAATATGTCCTCTACTTGTCTATAAGCCTGTTTTCTGGAATTGTCTGCCATCTCTAATAATTTTTCATGTATGGACACTATGAAGGCAAGAATGCATATGAAAAACAAAAAAAGACACAAAACAAGAAAATATGAAGATCAATCAAGAAGGTTTATCAAGAACAACTTGAAGATCATGATGAATGCAATGCATGAATGCAATTTTCGAAAAAATGCAAGATGAGTATGCAATTGACACCAAACTTAAAAATTGACTCAAGACTCAAACAAGAAACACAAAATATTTTTTATTTTTATGATTTTATAATTTTTTTTGTATTTTTCGAAAATTATTTGTAAAAAGAAAAATAAGGATTCCAAAATTTTTAAGAAAAATTCCAGGAATCTTTCACTCTTAGTCTAAAGCTCAAATCCGAGGGTTAGACATGGCTTAATAGCCAGTCAAGCTTTAGCATGTAAAACAGGTGGATCAGGAACAGCAGCAGGTGGATTAGCAACAACTAGCTTGCTCTTGATAATGTTGGGTTGGAAGCCCCAGTCATGCTTCAACATGCTTCATGAAACACTAGAATCCATTCTTAAAAAAATTTTAGAATAATTTTCGAAAACAGATGAGAAATTTTTGAAAGATTTTTGAAATTTTTTTTTTTGAAAAAAATTTTTTTTTTTGAAAATAAAACAAAAAGAAAATTACCTAGTCTGAGCAACAAGATGAACCGTCAGTTTTCCAAACTCGAACAATCTCCGGCAACGGCGCCAAAAACTTGGTGCACGAAATTGTGATCCCTGAGGTTGTAAAATTTGTTGTTCGTTTTCTCCCTGGCAATGACACCAACAAACTGGTGCACAATACCATGGTCCAAACATAACTTCACAACTTCGCACAACTAACTAGCAAGTGCACTGGGTCGTCCAAGTAATAAAACCTTACGTGAGTAAGGGTCGATCCCACGGAGATTGTCGGTATGAAGCAAGCTATGGTCACCTTGTAAATCTCAGTCAGGCGGATAATAATTGATTATGGAGTTTTCGAAAATAAAAAATAAATAGACAGAAAATTAATAGAAAAACAGTAGTACTTTGCATTAATTCATGTGGAACAGCAGAGCTCCACACCTTAATCTATGGAGTGTAGAAACTCTACCGTTAAAAATACGTAAGTAAACGGTTCAGGCATGGCCGAATGGCCAGCCCCCATGATCTAAGAACTAGACATCCCAAGATCCCTAATACAATAGTAAAAAGTCCTATTTATACTAAACTAGTTATTAGGGTTTACAGAAGTAAGTAATTGATGCATAAATCCACTTCCGGGGCCCACTTGGTGTGTGCTTGGGCTGAGCTTGAATGTTACACGTGCAGAGGCTCTTTCTGGAGTTGAACGCCAGGTTGTAACATGTTTCTGGCATTCAACTCTGGTTCGTAACGTGTATCTGGCGTTTAACTCCAGACTGCAGCATAGAACTGGCGTTCAACGCCCTTTTGCGTCATCTAAACTCGGCCAAAGTATGGACTATTATATATTTCTGGAAAGCCCTGGATGTCTACTTTCCAACTCAATTGGAAGCGCGCCATTTTGAGTTCTGTATCTCCAGAAAATCTACTTTGAGTGCAGAGAGGTCAGAATCCAACAACATCAGCAGTCCTTCTTCAACCTCTGAATCTGATTTTTGCTCAAATCCCTCAATTGATATATAGAATTAAACAAACCAAAGATTACAATCATAGAGAAGAGCAACACACAATAATGAAATAAGTGGTCCAATGATATAACCACACAATAAGGCTCAAAAACTCACAAGTTGTATGTTCTTTAACTCAAAAACCATATTCCACAATGTATAAATCATGCAAGTTTCAAAAAAAATTTCAACTCAATTCAATTTGAATTTCAATGCCCTATATAAAGAGTAAGCTTCTTGGAAATTTCATTAATTGACTAAAATTTATTCTATATATGTATATAGTGTGATTGGATGAAAAAAGGTCCAAAATTCTAAGTTTAATTCCTAATTTCAATCAAACCAAAATAGCAAGTATATAGAAAATCAAACTTAGGTGCAATCATCACATCATCCCAAATCACAATCAAGACTAAAAACTACTATATAATACTAAGTTATGTACAAGCAAAATCAAAAAGTCCAATAAACTAAGAAAGTGCAATAAACTAAACTAAAAAGTTTCTCAAAAGGATAAAATATATACAAAGCAACTAAAAAGCATAATAATAATAAAAACTAAACTACAAGTGTTCGGAAATGAAATTGTCACCCAAAATATGCTTGTTGAAGGACAACCTCCCCACACTTAAGATGTAGCACCATCCTCGGTGCTCAGATCAAGCGGAGTGGAAAGACTCGTCACTATCATCGACTCCTCTGTCTGCTGGTGAGTCTCGGGCCTCCTCAGAATGCTCGGGTGGAGTGTCAGGCTCAAGTGGAATGTCAACACCACTGGAGAGAATAAGTCTCCTCAAATGCTTATAACGTCACTGGCTGCAACGCTCTAGCTATTCAAAATGTTGCTAGTTGCGACGCTCTGAACTGGCTATGTCATCAGACAACTAGTGGATCAGGCTGAAGAGTAGCTGTAGGAATGCTGGTGGTGCTGCATCGGTAGGTGCTGAAGCTGAGGGGACTGATGTGGAAGGTCCCGCCTCTGTAGAAGGTGTTGGTGTCTGTCTGCTGCGTCGTCCAAGTGCTGGCTCAAGTCCCGGCCAGTCACCATGTGGAATGATCTTCTTATGGCTGGCGACTGTCAGTCTCTAATCAGTAGTCATCCAAAGTACCCCGCCTCTGTGGCTAGTTGAGTAATCAAGCACGGGAAGGCTAGGTTGCCCACAGAGTGAGCCCGCCCCATGGACCGTCTAATGTGCCGTGGAAGGTGTAACTGACGACCCTTCAAGACACACCAGACCATAACAGCCATATCTGTAGTAACCCTCGTCTCATGGGTGCTTGGCATCACATAGTTAGACAGCAGCTACTGCCAAATATGGGCCTCATATGTCAAAGAACGGATATGGATACCCAAGGGAGTCGTCTTATCAGCACCATATATCCACTGACTCCCAGGCTCAGCAATCACAGCTAAGACTTGGTCCCAATCAAAAGTATTCATGTGCCTCTCACCTTTAGCCTCTTCATATGCATCTTTACCACTCGGTCCAGGCTCAAGGTGGAGGGCATGCTCAATTGCCTTCTCAGTGACCAGAATCTGCTGGCCTCTCAGGTAAACTGCATCAAGGGCTCCAGTATAGTAGTTCGCATAAAATTCCTTGACCTATGATTCATTCACCATTGGAAGCTCCCGACCTATGAAACTCCAACCTCACTGAGCAATCCAATCATTCGTATACTGGCTCAACTCATCCGGGAGATGGAGTTCCCGCTCAACATGTAAGTTCTTTTTTAGGAACTTTTCAATCTTCCGCTCCGAATATGCATTGCTAAACTTATGTTTATTAGTGGGAGGTGTATTCTGAGCTTCTCTGTCACTCCCACGGAAATGCCTTGCATCGAATGCAGCATCAGAGGTATCAGCGGACTGAGAAGTCGGCTTTCTTTTGCCGGAGCTTGTGGCCTTACCCTTTCCTTTTCTGTCAGTCATCTGCACAACAAGAAAGGAAATGGAGATATGAACATAATCTATAGGCACACAATCAAGGAAGTATGATAAATAGATAACAAGCAGAAACTGCATCATCGAGCAACATATAACAGAAGTGAACATAAAATGGAAATTGAATGGGAGCATACATGAGAATCAAATTAAATCAAACACAAACAACTTCCAATCAAATTTAGGACATGAGGAAAGCTAACTTGCTTGTTTATCAAAGAATAAAAGAAGGAAGGGGCATTGTTACTATGCATAAAAAGAAAAAAACAATTAAAAGGTAAAAGTTAATGTTAGTTGAAAAATAAAAAGGAAAGTTAAAAATTAAAAGTTATGTTAGTAAAAAGGAAAATGGTTAATTGAAAGTGAAAAGAAAAGTTAGATGAGAAAGAAAAGCAAAGTTAAAAGTTAGGCAAAGAAAAAGAAAAATTAATGGAAAAGGAAAAGAAATAGAAAAAGTTAGTTGAAAAAGAAATCAAAGCTTAAAAGTTATGTAAAAAGTGAGAAAAAGTTAGTAAAAGAAATGGGAGGGAAAAATCAAAATTTAAGTGCATAGTCACAAGTTCCTTGATTCCAAAAAGTTTCAAAAATGTCAAAACAAGCAAGTTTCTATTCACTTTTTAGAAGTTTAAGATGCCAAAACAAGTGATTCACATATACATGTAGAGCACATAATCAAGTAAATATAAATCACAAGTAAATTGGCATAAGTTGAAGCAATTTGGTGTTGGCAAGTTAAAAACATCGAGAGATTCAAACACCAAATTCATATGAGGTATGAAAATCACATGGTTGAAATGAAAAATTGACAAGTTTATTTACTATGTGACTCAAGGAAACTTCGACATGGAGAAAATTGAATCAAATTCAGCCACATAGGTAAAAAGAAATCCAACCTTGTGAGAGCATGCAAAAGAGACTTGAATTTAAATGAACACCAAGTTTATGGTAAAATCGAAACTCAATCAAGGATTGTTCAATGCTTAAAAATAACATACTAGTTAAAACAAGCAAAGATTTTAGAGAATTGACCAAAAATTGTAAGGAGACTCTTGAGAAAATTTCCAAAACCTTAAGCCAACAAGATTCTTTTTGACACAGAATTCCGTCAATTAGAATCTTGTTGCACCAAGTAAAACAATATCATTTAATGAAATAGGTTTAGGAAAAATCTGCAGCATTACAGCAGTAAATTGGCCTATTTTCCAAATTCAAACAATCAATTCAAATTTCCTATGAATGCATTGATGAGAGGAACTTTTGTGTGGTCTAGAAATTTGCAGATAAATTCTCGTTGCAAGTATAGTTTCTAAACCTTCAAAAGTCCTTTCATACAAACGTTTTGGTTGTCACAAGTAACAAACCCCTTTAAATTTGATAACCGAGTATTTAAACCTCGGGGCGTCTTCTCAAGGAATTGTAGGGAGGTATGTTCTTATTATTGGTTATGTTGGTTATGAGTTTGTAAATCGGGGGTTTTGAAGGTAAGGAAGTAGTATGTTGAACAAAAAGAATAAAATAAAACATAAAATATAAAATAAAATCTTGGCAAGGTATTAGAAATTAGAGGTCCTATCCTAGCTATCCTTATCAATGATGATGAAAATTGAATCTTAATTCCACTTTGTTAACCTTTACTAAGGCAAAGGAAGGTCAAGGGATTAACTGGTTTGATCTTCGGATCCTATTTATTTCCTAAGAAAAGATTGGGATTATTGAAGTTCAATTTAATTAACAAAGATAACAATTATCAATCATGTTTGAGTTTGATAACTCCTGAGTTACTGATTTCTTAACCAAGACCAAAAAGGAGAAAAGTATATCTACTGGAATAAAAATGTCTTCAGATGGGAATAACAATAATGTAAATAAAAGAAAGCAATAATAAACTAAAATACCTCAATTAGCACTAATAAAGATATCAAATGTAACATGGAAGAGTTCATAAATTAAATTAGAAAAATAAATAAAAGGAACATTGAACTTGGGATTGAGAGTCACTCCTAAAACTAAGAGAAATCCTAAATCCGAATCCTAAGAGAGAGGAGAGAACCTCTCTCTCTAAAAACTACATCTACTCCTAAAATTTTGAATATGAAAGTCCTGATTATGAATGAATAGATTTCCCCACTTTATAGCCTCTAATCTATGTGTTCTGGTCTAAAATTTGGGTAAAAAACAGCCCAGAAATCGTCGGAGAAGAAATCTGCCACGCTGGTTTTTCGTCACTGCGATGCGTCCGCATAGAGCACGCAGTCGTGTTGCCTAGCGTCAAAGCAACTATGGTATATTATATATCAAATCGAAGCCCCGGACGTTAGCTTTCCAACGCAACTGGAACCGCGTCGTTTGGACATCTGTAGCTCAAGTTATGACTGTTTGAATGCGAAGAGGTCAGGCTGACAGCTTTGCAGTTCCTTCAACTTCTTGTATTCCTTCCACTTTTGCATGCTTCCTTTCCATCCTCCAAACCATTCCTGCCCTGTAATCTTTAAAAACACTTAACACACATATCAAGGCATCGAATGGTGATAAGGGGAAATTAATTTTTGGTAAATAAAAGGCTCGGGAAGCAATTTTCCAATTATAGAATAAAATTAGGAAGGAAATATAAAACCATGCAAATATAATGAATAAGTGGGTAAAGAGTTGATAAAATCCACTCAATTGAGAACAAGATAAAGCATAAAATAGTAGTTTATCAACCTCCCCACACTTAAACAATAGCATGTCCTCATGCTAAGCTCAAGAGAAGCTATAATGGTGAAGAGGAGTAGTAGAATGTATGAAATGCAACCTATCTATACGAATGCAACTACATGCAAAATGATTCTACCTACTTGGTTAAAAATAAATAAGTTCTCCAAGACAAACATGAATCAGATTTCACTAATTCAAATTATACAATAAAAAACAAGTAAACTTGTAAGAAGATAGCTCATGAAAGCAGGGAACATAGAATTGAGCACTGAACCCTTACTGGTAGTGTATATCACTTATATCAATGCATATGGAATTTTTAATTTTCTGTTTTACATGAGTAGGTACCCAAATTTTCCAATATTCAAAATTAGAAACATGATACATTCCCTAATTAACCCAAGTTCCCACAGTTTCCCCACACTTAATTGTTGCACAATCCCTATCTCAAGCTAACCAAAGATTCAATTGGGATATTTAATTGTTTTTCTGCTTAAGGCTAGTGATGTGGTAAAATACAGAACAAATGGGGATTAAAAGGCTCAAAGTGGCAAACAAAGGTAATTTAAAGGGTAGGCTTATTTGGGATAGGTGAGCTAAACAAATAATGGCCTCAATCATATGCAAGTATATAAATATATTAAACATTAGACATATTGACTGGAACAAAATCTAGATTGCAGTTATAGAGAATAAAACACACAAGAATAAAATATTTATGGTTAAATAATGTAACCATATAAATAAGCTCAAAATCTCATAGGTTGTGTGTTCTTTAGCTCAAAAACCATGTTCCAATTTACAACTTCAAACAAGTTTTAACATAAAAAAATTTTCAATTTAAATTAGTGAAATTTTTTCAAAGATAGGGTCTTAAAAGAATTTTATTACTTTAAACAAGTAGTAACTAGATGCATAAAATCAAACAAATATGCAAATGCAACAACTAATTTAACAAAGAAAATTAAACATTGGTGCCAAAATATGAAGTGACTAACCCATGGAAGTCGGTATCGACCTCCCCACACTTAAAGATTGCACCGTCCTCGGTGCATGCTAAGATGTGCAGGTGGACGGGCTATTCTAACTGGCACTTTTCTCCAAAGATTTTGCACATGGACTTGTCTGTCTCCTCATGTAAACGTCTTCCGGTTCTCTTCCTGGTGGCCATCCTGAAAGAAAAAGGGAAGAAAGGTAACCCAATAATAGAGATAAGAAAATAAATGAAGTATGGTTGGGTTAATGCCTAATGATAAGGGTCTCATTTATATGGAAGCTTCAACATGTACGTGAGAAAATAATATAAGCACATGGCATACTAGTGGTGCAAAATTTGCAACAAAGGAGAGAAAAATGTGGGTAATGCAAGATAGTATAAGTTCATATCAATGCAAGAGAAGTACAAGTATCATAAAAGATTAGCATTGATTTAAATAATGTTACCCAATCAGAATAAAACAAGTCATAAGCACTAAGATAATACTAGAAAAGATATAACAGTTGAATAAGAACATGTGAACACCAATGGTAAAATAATAAATTTAGAAAAGAAAATAAAAATATACAGAATTAAAATGCAATGATTGAAAGTATGCAAATAAATAAAATAAAACAAAAGATAAGAAGAATGAGAAGGGAAAGAAATAAAGTAAGAAAGAAAGAAGAAATAAGAAAAGATAGAAGAAATTAGGATTGGGGAAGAAAAGATAAGATAAGTGGTAAATCAGGGAAGCTGTGCGGCGCAATCGACGCGGTCGCATGGGGCACGCGGTCGCGTGACTTGCGCTTATACTGATTGACGCGGTCGCGTCAGTCACGCGGTCGCGTGACCTGTTTTATGGTACTGGCGCGAGGGCAGCCTCGCACTCGCACAACTCTCTGTTCAAAATCATTAGTTGCCAAATATTGGGTGATGCGATCGCGTGGGGCACGCCTTCGCGTCGGAGGGCTTGGGCTTCCAGCACGAGTCCAGCCCAATTCCAGCTCAACTTTCGGCCATACACCTTTTTACGTCGATTTACAGGGCCACGCGGTCGCGTGGGGGACGCGGACGCGTGGAAGGCTCTTTTGCCACATGACGCGGTCGCATGGGGTCAAATTATGCTAAAGGCGCGCCTCCAGCCATGCTCTCTCATGACTCTCTGTTCAATTCTTTTCTTCCCGACGCACTAGTGACGCGGACGCGTCAGTGACGCTGCCGCGTTGCGTGCATGTTTTTTTTTATATAATGCAGTATGCAGAATGCAATTCTAATATGAATGTTATGCAAAACTCCAGGTTCAATACAATAAAATAAAATAAAACTTGAAAACAAATAAAGCTAAATGAAAAAGGAACGATCATACCATGGTGGGTTGTCTCCCACCTAGCACTTTTAGTTAGAGTCCTTAAGTTGGACAATTGGTGAGCTCCCTGTTATGGTGGCTTATGCTTGTATTCATCTAGGAATCTCCACCAATGTTTGTAATTTCAGTAGCCTTCGGGATCCCAAACAAGGCACGTAAAGCCCTTGAGCATTTTTAAACAGGTTCTCAGGCTTCCAGTGTTCCGAATGTCAGAACAAATTCCAGGATCCCAAATCTTGCTTTTACACCCATTTTTGTTGGGATTTGTATTTTTCCAGCCGGGTGATAAGTAATTTGAATTCTCACTGCAGCTACCAAACAGCTTCCTAGACCCATTCAATTGAGCTCTACACCAACCCTTAAACTTTGAGCACACAACCATGTTGAACCTTGCTTGACAACTCTTACTGACCATCTTCCTCTTACTCTTAATGCCCCAAAAAGCTCTAAGTTGACCATCCGTCTCCAGTAGCCCATATTCAAGTGGAATTAGAAAGCTAAGGGATATGAATTTTACCCACTTGAATTTTGTGAAGGATGATGGCAACTTAGGGGGAGGGGTCTCCAATAACTTTGGCAAGGTGATTTCGAGCTCCATTCCCCTGGGCTCTTTTTTAACAACTTCCACCTCTTTGCAAGCTTCTTCAATTTCAACCTCTTCCTCTTGGTAGCTATCTTCCAATTTAATCTCTTATTCATTGTTCACCAAGAGTGTGGGAGGTTGTGCTTTTCTTCTTCCATCCCCATGTCAAGTTCAATGGGAGAGGATTCAATTGCGGATAAGAATTCATCAATGATTGAATCCATCTCTTGATCATCTTCTTCAAATTCTTCAACCATGATATGCCTTGGAGGTTGTACACTCTCCTCAACATCAATTTCAGACTCCTTAGAAGGGGGTTCTATGACTGGACTTTTCAATTGAGGTACAGCATCTCTTAAGTCTGCAACTACTTCTTCCTTTTTAATAATTGCTGCTTTGTCCAGTTGTTTAAGTATAAAATCGTACTCATCCTCGATGATTTTCTTTCCATGATAACTCATTTCAACTACTCCTTCATCTACAAAGGTCTCTTCTACCTTCACCTTTAGTGCCTCCTCTAGGTCCTTATGAAGTATGGATTCGCGAAGATGATCCCTTCTCTCTTGTTCCATGTCAATAGCATCATTGGGATCATGTTGCTCTTGGATTGATGGATGATAGGGTGGTTGGCATGGTGGATGTGGGTTAGGGTCATATGGAGGTAAATGGTGTAAAGGGGCTTGTGAGTGTGGTGGTTTGAAGCTATGTTGAGAGGATGGTCTATAAGCACAGGGTGGGACTTGTTGGTAACTAACAGGAGGTCCACCATATCTATCAGCTTGGTATGCATTGTAGAATGGTCTTTGTCCATGATGTCTTGGAAGGTGTTGTTGCCTAAAGGGTTGATCAGATCCTCTTGGCTTCATCCATCCTTAACTGTTCTGACCTTGATGCATGTTCCTGCTGTAGCTTCCATTCCTTTCAACATTATTAGAACCCAACTCAAAGCGAGATGGGTGAGAACTCATAGTTAGTTAATAAAAATTAAAAAAATAAAAATAAAAACAAATTTAAATTAAAAAGTTATTTAAATTTTGAATTTGAAAATTAAATTTTGAAATTCGAATTTTAAATCTTGAAATTTGAAATTTTGAAAAAAATTTTAAATTTGAATTTTTAAATTTTGAAATTTGGATTTTGAAAAAGTCAACAAAAAATTTGAAAAAGATTTAAATTTTGAAAATGTTTGATTTTTAAAAATTAAATTTAAAATTTAAAATTTTTGGATTTTGAATTTTGGAATTTAAATATTGAAATTTGAAATTTAATTTTTGAAATAAGATAAGATAAAAAAAATTTTAAAATAAAAATTTGAATTTTTAAAAGGAAAATTCGAAAATCTAATTAAAAACAATAAAATGATACCAAACTTAAAATTTTTAGATCAAAACGAAGAAAACAACCAAGAACAACTTGAAGGTCAAGATGAACACGAAGAACAACTTGAAGATCAAGATGAACACCAAAAACAAATTTTTGAATTTTTTTTTTTGAAAAATTTTTAATAACTAAATAAAAACCAATAACCTCTTAATTTACAAAAAGGCAAAAATAAAAACAAAAATAAAAGCAAATAAACAAGTAAAAAGCAAATATTTACAATAACCAATAATAAGGCACACGTTTGCAATTCCCCGGCAACGGCGCCATTTTGATGAGAGGAACTTTTGCGTGGTCTAGAAATTTGCGGATAAATCCTCGTTGCAAGTATAGTTTGTAAACCTTCAAAAGTCCTTTCATACAAACGTTTTGGTTGTCACAAGTAACAAACCCCTTTAAATTTGATAACCGAGTATTTAAACCTCGGGTCGTCTTCTCAAGGAATTGCAGGGAGGTATGTTCTTATTATTGGTTATAAGTTTGTAAATTGGGGGTTTTGAAAGTAAGGAAGCAGTATGTTGAACAAAAAGAATAAAATAAAATAATAATAATAAAATAAAATCTTGGCAAGGTATTAGAAATTAGAGGTACTATCCTAGCTATCCTTATCAATGATGATGAAAATTGAATCTTAATTCCACTTTATTAACCTTTACTAAGGCAAAGGAAGGTCAAGGGATTAATTGGTTTGATCTTCGGATCCTATTTATTTCCTAAGAAAAGATTGAGATTATTGAAGTTCAATTTAATTAATAAAGATAACAATTATCAATCATGTTTGAGTTTGATAACTCCTGAGTTACTGATTTCTTAACCAAGACCAAAAAGGAGAAAAGTAAATCTACTGGAATAAAAATGTCTTCAGATGGGAATAACAATAATGTAAATAAAAGAAAGCAATAATAAATTGAAATACCTCAATTAGCACTAATAAAGATATCAAATGTAACATGGAAGAGTTCATAAATTAAATTAGAAAAATAAATAAAAGGAACATTGAACCTGGGATTGAGAGTCACTCCTAAAACTAAGAGAAATCCTAAATCCTAATCCTAAGAGAGAGAAGAGAACCTCTCTCTCTAAAAAGTATATCTACTCCTAAAATTGTGAATATGAAAGCCCTGATTATGAATGAATAGATTCTCCCACTTTATAGCCTCTAATCTGTGTGTTCTGGGCTGAAAACTGGGTCAAAAATAGCCCAGAAATCGCCGGAGAAGAAATCTGCCACGCTGGTTTTTCGTCACTGCGACCTGTCCGCATGGAGAACGCGGTCGCGTCGCCTAGCGTCAAGGCAACTATGGCATATTATATATCAAATCGAAGTCCCGGACGTTAGCTTTCCAACACAACTGGAACCGTGTCGTTTGGACCTCTGTAGCTCAAGTTATGACTGTTTGAATGCGTCAGGCTGACATCTTTGCAGTTCCTTCAACTTCTTGTATTCCTTCCACTTTTGCATGCTTCCTTTCCATCCTCTAAGCCATTCCTGCCCTGTAATCTTTAAAAACACTTAACACACATATCAAGGCATCGAATGGTGATAAGGGGAAATTAATTTTTGGTAATTAAAAGGCTCGGGAAGCAAGTTTCCAATCATAGAATAAAATTAGGAAGGAAATATAAAACCATGCAAATATAATGAATAAGTGGGTAAAGAGTTAATAAAATCTACTCAATTGAGCACAAGATAAACCATAAAATAGTGGTTTATCATGCGTTAACACTTAAATTCACAAAAAATCATATATGACTTCATAGGAAATCAGAAAGTGAGCCAAAATACAGCAGCAAAACATGAATAAGCAATTCAAAACAAGCCAACCAGCAACAAGCAGCAATGAACAATTAAGCAACCAGCAGCCATGAGCAAATAATGGTCTAAGTTATAGCACCAAGACAGCAACAACGAGTAAAAAAAATTGATTCAGTCAGCCTTCCTTCATTGAATTCAGCAACTAATCATAAGCAAGGAATATGGATTAAAACAATTAAGCATCACTGAATCAAACAATGAAGACCAGATTGAAACAGGAACTCAGCCACAACAAGGTCTTAAATTCAGAATTTGGTCAAGATCTTCACTGCATAAGCAATCTAGCACTTGTGCCTTCCAAAGTGGCAGCCGGCCAAAGTGGCGACACCAGCGGTGATACTCAAAGACTGAAGCGGCGAAGAAGGAGGGTAGCGCTGCGTTGCAGGGCTGAAAAACAGGGGAGACACCTTGTTCTTGCTGCTCGAAGGTAATCGAGAGAACAGGCGGAGGGGAATGGTGGTCACGGCGAAGCGGAGGTGGGGACGCCAGCTGCTAGAGGCCGTTGAGGTGGTCACCGGGACTGGGTTTCTGACACTGAGAGAGGAGAAGATGGCTGGCTACAGCAGAGGGTGACGGTGAGTGGCGACGTTGAGGCGCTTTGATGGTGGCTATTCTGAGAAGGGAGAAGAGGAAATGGAAGAGGAGGGAGGTGGCTTCTGGGCTTGGTGGAGGTGGTGATAGTCGAGACGGCACCGGCGACGAGGCTGGGTGCCGCGGCGATTTGGTGGTGGCGGAGAAGAGAATAGGGGACAGGGACGAGAGAAGGGATGAGCGAAGGGAAGAAGAGAGGGAATGGTGTGAAGAGGGTCAGGGATGGTCAGTGATGGTCCGCCGGTGTCGGCTGCAAAAATGGAAGGCGACGGTGGTGGTGGTTGTAATGGAGGTGGTGGGAATTTGAAACGGATTGGGGGGGAGGTAGAGAGATGTTGGAGGGGGTGGTGTTTTGCGCGAAGAGAATAAGGTTCACATATAAGGGAGGTTCTGTGTTTTTGTGTTCGTGCGTACACACCAAAAGTTATGCGTACGCACGGATGAATGAAATGTGGATTATGCGTGTGTACTAATGGTGCGAACATCACGGACAGGGGCCATGTTTTGGAGTGTGCGTGCGCACACATATGTGCGCACACACAGTTGTATTTTTTTTTTTCAAAAAAATCAGAATTTCACCCAACATTCCAAAATGCATATAAACAAGAAATTAGCAAAAAAATTATGCAACTATTTACATTAAACTTTAAAATTAATCCAAAATTTTATCTTCCAAATCAAAATCATGGACTATTTAAAGCACTTTTAATATGCACAAACACAAAATCTACTAACTATTTTAAGCATTCAAAAACTAATTAAAAATTTTAAACATGCAATCCAAGTCAAAAGGCAATTTAAACAAGATTACTAACTATTCACATATGCATTTTAAAACAAAAACTTATTAAAGCAAGCTAACAACCAAAAGATATATTTACAAGCAAAAACAAACAACCAATCAAAAACAAACTATCCACATATTTCGATATAAACAATAACCAATAATGCAACACCATTGCAAATCCGCAATAACGGCG
The DNA here is from genome assembly GCF_000816755.2 of Arachis ipaensis. Lineage (NCBI taxonomy): Eukaryota > Viridiplantae > Streptophyta > Magnoliopsida > Fabales > Fabaceae > Arachis > Arachis ipaensis. The sequence goes on along the minus strand of NC_029789.2, from coordinate 69,055,281 downwards.
CCAAAAACTTGATAGGGAGAATTATTGCCGGTTTAGAATCAATCAAAATAAGAATCACTTCATTAATAGCATAGTCCAAACCAACAATGAACTCTCACAATCAAAGTTTAAATCAAAGAATAGTCACAATTCAAATCAAATAATCAAGAGTATTTAAACTCCCGGGTCGTTCTCCCTAGGAATTGCAATTAAGTGTCATATTATTGGCTATGAGGAAATTGGGGTTGATAGCAATTGGCAAGAAATGTAAATAGCAAGAATGTAAATTAGCATGCAAGAAATGTAAATGGCAACTCTTAGCAAGAATTGGGGAGTTTAGGATTCCTATCCTAGTTATGGACCACAAACATGGCAATTGTGTGGAATCAATCCAAACTAGTCAATCCTCCTTGAGAATTAGTCAAAGAGTGTAATTGATCTCAATCCATAAGTCCTAATCAAATCTTCTTCATTTTTTTATGATTTTCAAAAATTTCAAAAAAAATTATTTTCAAAATCTTTTTCTTAATTTTATTTCAAAATTTTCAAAACTTAACTAACAAGTAATGTGATTGGTTCAAAAATTTGAAGTTTGTTACTTTCTTGTTAAGAAAGGTTCAATCTTTAAATTCTAGAATCTTATCTTTTAGTTTTTTGTTAGTCAAGTAATCAATTTTAATCTTAAAAATTAAATCTTTTTAATTATATCTTTTTATCATATCCTTTATATCATATCTTTTTCAAAATTTTATCTTCTTCAAAAATTTGATTTTAAAATATTTTTTCTAACTTCTTATCTTCTTATCTTTTCAAAATTGATTTTCAAATCTTTTTTAACTAACTAATTGACTTTTTGTTTGTTTCTTATCTTTTTCAAAACCACCTAACTACTCTTCCCTATCTAATTTTCGAAAATACTTCCCTCTTTCTCAAAAATTATTTTTAATTAATTAATTATTTTAAATTTTAATTTTAATTTTATTTCCCCTTTAATTTTCGAAAATCATCAACTCCTTTTCAAAAATTATTTTCGAAAACTTCTCTCTCTCATCTCCTTCTATTTATTTAATTACTTACTAACACTTCTCTTCATCTCATATCTCTGCTCCTATCCTCACCTTTGTGTTTGGATTATCCATTCTTCTTCACTCTAATTCCCTTTCTTCTTCTACTAACAATAAGGAACCTCTTTACTGTAACATAGAGGATTCCTCTTCTTTTCTTGTTCTCTTCTCTTTCATATGCGCAGGAACAAGGAAAAGGGCATTCTTATTGAAGCTGATCCAGAACCTGAAAGGGCTCTGAAGAGACAACTAAGAGAAGCTAGATTACAACAATCCAGAGACAACCTTACTGAAATTTTCGAACAAGAAAAGGAGGTGGCAGACGCACCTAACAACAATAATGCAAGGAGGATGCTTGGTGATTATACTACGCCTACTTCCAAGTTTGATGGAAGAAGCATCTCAATCCCCACCATTGGAGCAAACAATTTTGAGCTGAAACCTCAATTAGTTGCTCTAATGCAACAGAATTGCAAATTCCATGGACTTCCATCAGAAGATCCCTATCAGTTTTTAACTGAGTTCCTGTAGATCTGTGAGATTGTAAAGACTAATGGAGTAGATCCTGAAGTCTACAGGCTCATGCTTTTTCCTTTTGCTGTAAGAGACAGAGCTAGAACATGGTTGGACTCACAACCTAAAGATAGCCTGAACTCTTGGGATAAGCTGGTCACGGCCTTCTTGGCTAAGTTCTCTCCTCCTCAAAAGCTGAGCAAGCTTAGAGTAGATGTTCAGACCTTCAAGCAAAAAGATGGTGAATCCCTCTATGAAGCTTGGGAAAGATACAAGCAGATGACCAAAAGGTGTCCTCCTGACATGCTTTTAGAATGGACCATTCTGGATATATTCTATTATGGTGTGTCTGAGTTCTCCAAGATGTCACTGGACCATTCTACAGGTGGATCCATTCACCTAAAGAAAACGTCTGTAGAAGCTCAAGAACTCATTGACATGGTTGCTAAAAACTGATGACAAGTCATCTTAGCCTAGTTTTTCTAGCCTTTTTCTTTATTTTTATTTGGTTTTATGCACTTTCTTGCATTCTAAGTAAGTAATTTGGAATGGAAATGCATGACTTCTTTGAATCAAACAACCACCATATAATTGATGCTAAATCATGAGGTTTAGGCTAAATTTAATTGATTTTTAATGATTTATAAACCTTGTGAATTTGGTGATGCATTGATTAGTTGTTTTGATTAATTGTAGGTGAAGAAAAGAAGAAAAGAAGAAAGCGTGGCCTAAGAAGTGTGGCCCAAGAAAGAGAAAGTGTGGCCAAAAAAGGAGGAAATGTGGCGCAACAAACCATGAAGCTCTCTCCAAGAGCACCAAGCTCACCAAGGGAGCGCTACTTCTTCTCTCAAGGGACCAAGGCACAAAGTTCTGCTCACTTTGTGAGCTGAGCACAACATGAGGCCAAGAAACAAGGAAAGGGAAGACCAAGCTCAGCTCACAAAGTGAGCAGTATCGAGAGCCCACAAGGAATAATTCAAAGAAAATGAGTTGTAAGTGCATTCTCCAAGAGTTGAACACATGACCAAAGGGGGATGGGGGAGCAACACAGCGCGCAACAAAGTTTGGCACCAAGGCACCAATGCTCAGCTCACTTTGTGAGCTGAGCTTTCCCCTGATGCCTTCCCCAAAGCAATTATACGCTACGCAAGGCCTCCCCACACTAAGTTTCAAAGCTCAGCACACTTTGTGAGCTGAGCATCCCCCTGGAGGCAAATTACTCATGGGTTGAAAAATCAACCAAAAATCCAATTAAATTCAAATCTTTACCAAATCAAAAGCCCATCCAAATTCCATTATCCAAGAATATAAAGTGTATAAATAGGAGTTAGTTTGATGTAATTAAGACCTCTAGACTTTACTTTGAATTTTCCTTTTTAGCTTTCATTTTCAATTTTGAGCTTTTCACCTTGAATTTTTATTTCTGAGAACTTGGAAGGAGAATTGATCTCTCTTCTTGGTTCTTGCTTGAGCACTCTTTAATTTTCTTGCTCTGGATCTTGGGTAGAGAATTGAAGAACTTCTGTTTCAATCTCACCTTGAGATCTTGTTTAATTTTCTGCATAATTGAATTCTAATTTCCATTTACTGCTTCATCTTCTACTTTCTCTGCAATTTACTTTTCTTTGTTTCTTTTGCAATTGTTCTTGTTAGATCAAGGAAGGATTTGAGATCTAGACTTGTTATCTAGTCTCTTCCACTCCTGAGATCTTCAACATCTTTTACATTGCTGCAAATTAAGCACTGCCTTTCTGTCTTTACAATTCTCAAAGCATTTTTACTCTTCTGTTTGAGATTCATTCCAATTCAGTTCATCTTTTACTTTGCTGTTTGATGCAATTTAATTCTTCTTGTTTAATTTCTGTAATCCCAACTCCGAGTCCCTTTTACAATTCAAGCAATTTACATTTCTTGCACTTTAAGCTTCAGTTATTTACATTTCTTACAATCTAAGTTTCTGTAATTTACCTTACTTATTCTTTAAGATTCAGCACTTTTACTTTCCTGCTCTCTAATTTACTGCAAATCTTCCCTCCCTCTTTACAATTCATGCCATTTAGTTTCTGCAAATTACAAATCACTCAACCAAATCTTGATTTGCTTGACTAAATCAACCACTGAACTAAAATTGCTCAATCCTTCAATCCCTATGGGATCGACCTCACTCATGTGAGTTATTATTATAAATGCGACCTGGTACACTTGCCGATGAGTTTTGTGTTGGATCGTTTTCCACACATCAAGTTTTTGGCACCGTTGTCGGGGATTGAATTAGATTGACAATGATTAAGTGAAGTGAAGATCTAGATCAAGCACTTTTTATTTTCTGTTTCTTTAATTTTCGACTAACACACTAACTGTTTGAATTTTTGCTTAATCCAACTAACATTTCATTTCAGCAATGGATTGAAGTGTTGTTGCTTTTCTGGTGTTGTGTGATTCTTATGCTTTGGTTGTATGTCAGGTACAAGGAGAATTACACCCACTTTTTGTGAACAAGATGAAAGAACCCTCAGAAGATTAAGAAGAGCTAAAAGAGGGAAAAATGTTGCTGGAGAGGAAGAATCAGACGAAGAATATCATGAAATGGAGGAACACTTAACAAATCCAACAAATCCACCAGTGAGAATGGCCAACAACAATGGTCAACCCCAAAGGAGAGTCTTGGCTTCATATACATTTGCCAATCCAAGGCATTGTGGGAGTAGCATCCTTACCCCAAATGTCGATGCAAATAACTTTGAATTGAAGCCCCAACTCATCACCTTGGTGCAAAACAATTGTTCTTATGGAGGAGGACCACTTGAAGATCCGAATCAACACTTGTCTACTTTCTTGAGGATTTGTGACACTGTCAAAACCAATGGAGTGCATCCTAACATCTACAAGCTGCTATTATTTCCATTTTCTCTCAGAGACAAAGCTACTCAATGGTTGGAATCCTTCCCAAGGGACAGTATAGACAACTAGGATGAAGGCCTGACATTGAATGCTTGACATTGAAATCACAGGAAGCATTGGATCACTCAGCTGGAGGCTCTTTACAACTCATGAAAACTGCAGAGGAAGCCCAAAATCTCATTGATATGGTGGCCAACAACCAATATTTCTTTGCTCACCAAAGACAACACCAACCACCACTAAAGAAAGAAGTGTTAGAAATGAAAGGGGTGGACACCATCCTAGCTCAAAACAAGATAATGCAGCAGCAAATTCAACAACAATTTGAGCAGATGGCTAAAAAGATTGATAGTTTGCAAGTTGCAGCAGTGAATACAAGCCAACCATCAACCACATGGGGGTAAAATGAAGAAAACCAAGAAAATCAGCAGCAGGAACAACCTCAATATATGCACAACCAAGGCTCAGGCCAAAATGAAGTTTATGGTGACACCTACAATCCATCCTGAAAGAACCATCCAAACATAAGATGGGGAGATAACCACACTAAAAACCAGCAACCATGGCAAAGAAATTCAAACCAAAACAACTCAAGAAACAACCAAAACCACAACCAGCAAAACACTAACCCCAATCCATACAAAAAACCCCAAAACAACCATCATCCACCTTCCACATCCACATTTCACCCACAAAATAACTCCGTAAATAGTTCAAACAACTTCCAGCCACAACCATCTCACTTTACACAACCACAACCAAATCCAGACTCTCAAAGAATCTCTAGTCTGGAGATGATGATGGAGAAACTCATGAAAAATCAAGAAGCATCAATCAGAAATCTTGAGAGGCATATGGAATAAATAGCTAAATAAATTGCAGAGATGGGTGAGAAACAATCAAATGCATCCCCTATTGCTACTCAAGACCACCCAAGGGACAAAGGAAAAGTTACAAAGTGGGAGGAGTGCAAAGCAATCATGGTCGGAAGTGAGAAGGAAGCCATCAATCAGGAAGAACACAATAGAAAAGTTCCACAAGAAGAGACAGAAGAGAGAAGTGAAGAGGAGAGAAAGACCAAGAATGCAAAAAGCTCAAAGAAAGATGAGGACATCCTTGAAACGCAGCTACAAGAGAAGAAGAAGGGGTGAAACCAGATGTCCCCAAACTTTCGTACCCTCAGAGGTTCAAAAAAGAAAACGAGGATAAGCAATATTCAAAGTTCCTGGACATATTCAAGACACTCAGCATCAATATTCCTTTCTTATAAGCACTTGAACAGATGCCATTATATGCCAAATTTATGAAAGAAGTGCTAATAAAGAAAAGACCCTTGAAGGAAGGACAAATTGTTGAAATGACAATGGAGTGTAGTGCTATTCTCCAAAGAGGTTTACCAGAGAAGAAGGATGATCCTGGAAGGTTTTATATACCTTGTACCATAGGAGACATAACTATTGAGAAATCATTTTGTGACCTTGGTGCAAGCATAAACTTGATGCCTCTATCTCTCATGAGGAAGCTTCAAATTTTTGAACTGAAACCCACTCGAATAGCTCTTCAAATGGCTGACAAGTCCATTCAGCAAGCACTTGGAGTTGTAGAGAATGTGCTGGTAAAAGTGGGAAAATTCCTTTTCCCAGCTGATTTTGTCATCCTGGATATGGAGGAAGACCCTAACGCGCCCATCATCCTGGGGAGGCCTTTCCTGGCTACGGGCAGAGCATTGATAGATGTTGAAAAAGGAGAATTGCTGCTGAGAGTGCATGATGAGCACCTAGCATTCCATGTTTTTAAAACCCTACATGAGCCCACTCAAGAAGAAGATTGTACGGAGGATAAGGCCAGAGATCAAAGTTTGAAGGTTCCCAGCTGATTTTTTCATCCTGGATATGGAGGAGGACCCTAACACTCCCATCATCCTGGGGAGGCCTTTCCTGGCTACGGGCAGAGCATTGATAGATGTTGAAAAAGGGGAATTGTTGCTGAGAGTGCATGATGAGCACCTAGCATTCCATGTTTTTAAAATCCTGCATGAGCCCACTCAAGAAGAAGATTGTATGGAGGATAAAGCCAGGGATCAAAGCTTGAAAGAGGCATTCAATGAGTTAACTCCAAGACTTCCAAATCCATGCTTGAAAGAAGTAGAGATGGTGTAACAGACCAAAGAAATCAAGGAGGAACTAGATCCAAAACCCCCAGATGAGAACCTCAACACTCCAGATAAAGAACCACCAAGGCATGAATTATCTCCTGAGAAAGAAGAAAAGAAGAAGAGGCCAAAAGGGTGGAGAAATAAGAAAATCCCCACTGAAGGCTTCTCACCAGGGGATAAAGTGATGTTAAACACCCAACCAATGAAGGTGTCTCCACAATCATCTGAGTGCTATACTGTGAACCGGATCCTTTCACTTGAACACCTAGAGATCATCAAAGAGGAGACCGGAAGGAAGTTCACGGTAAGAGGAGAAAAGCTGAGGCACTATGTAAGAGGAGAAAAGCTGAGGCACTATGATTTTCAACCCCCATGATCAAAGAACAAGATGTCAAGCTAGTGACAATAAAGAAGAGCGCTTGTTGGGAGGCAATCCAACCTGATGTAGTTTTCTTTTCATAGCTATTTCAATAAAAAGCTTGAGTAGTTTTGTCTGTATTGCAAGGATCTAAGTTTGGTGTTGCACACCAAAACAATTTAAGGGAGAATGAAGGATTCTAAGTTTGGTGTTCCACCAATATTTTATCTAAAAAGCACACTCTCACTTCCTGCATAATGCTAGATCCAAGCAATCAGATAAATCACATAACCATTTAGTTGCCTTCTAATTTTTAGCTCCATAACCTTTAGCAAGACCAAGAGAATTCATAATTGGTTAACTTGTTGCATCAAAGGCAGTGGCGAGGAATTAAGTTTGGTGTTCCCACACCAAAATAAATCCAAAAGACACACTCAATTCATGCATATTAACCATTCACTTAAGGGCTTGAGAAGCAAGCAACTTTTGAGAATTATGCAGGAAACTAGCCAACATTTGAAGACAATTTGCATTATGACTCAAAAAGTATACAACAGAAGGAAGAATGAAAAGCGGCAACCCGAAAGGTTGTGTCTACACTTAATCCTTGTTGTTGAAGAGGTACTTTAAATTGGGAATTCTTGTATGTCTTACTAAAGTATTTATTTGGTTGCAAGTGGAATTGTTTGTCAAGAATGCTGATCTGCATAATGCTTGTTGTCCATTACTTAGCTTGAATTTTGTTTTGTTTTCCCTTGCTGTTTGAATAAAAGAGAAATGTTTGATTTAGAAAAGTAATTGTTCAATGTTGCAAGAGTTAGAATGAAAGTTAGTGGTGGTGTGTGCTTGATTTAATTGATAGCTCATAGAATAAATGCTGCAAAATGACTTGTGACTTGAAGCCTAAGCTAGTTTGCTGCTATGATCTCTCAATTCTTGAAAGTCCCTTGAAAATAAACCAAAACAGAAAGAAAAGGAAGAAGAAAAAGCCAAAAATTGGCAAAGAAACAAACAATAAGGCTAGACACCAATAGCTTGGACCCTAGGACATATGCCTGTGGTGTTTGTGTACTAGGATATGCTTGGACAAGTAAGTTCTAAGGAGTATTTTAAAACTTGGCAACTTAGATCAACTGATTTGGGATTGCCAACTGAAAGTCCACAATAAAGAGCAACCTAGCTACAAAACATTTAGTTATCCAAAGAGATGCTGGGCATCAATGATCCTAGGAAGAAAAAGGTAAGCCATGTGTCTGTGGTGAAGAAATGTTGAGTAAAATTAGGCCAAAGGCCACTGCAACATTTGACACAAAGCCTTCAATAAGAAATAAGCTCTGTAATGCAAAAGAAAGAAGAAAAGCTAACAAGGGAAACGAGCAAAAAGTGAGGAGTCATAGCAGTAACCTTGGTGAACCCTTAAAGAAACATTGTTTGTTTTGACAGCAAGTAATAAATGAGCTACTTTTGATCTGCATAAAACCCCATAGACCAAATTCAACTATCTGCTCAATAAGAACATATATACTTATCTATTTCATTCTATCTTCTCTTATGTTTGATGCTTGCTTGGGGACAAGCAAGTTTTAAGTTTGGTGTTGTGATGACAAGTCATCTTAGCCTAGTTTTACTAGCCTTTTTCTTTATTTTTATTTGGTTTTATGCACTTTCTTGCATTCTAAGTAAGTAATTTGGAATGCATGACTTCTTTGAATCAAACAACCACCATATAATTGATGCTAAATCATGAGGTTTAGGCTAAATTTAATTGATTTTTAATGATTTATAAACCTTGTGAATTTGGTGATGCTTTGATTGGTTGTTTTGATTAATTGTAGGTGAAGAAAAGAAGAAAAGAAGAAAGCGTGGCCTAAGAAGTGTGGCCCAAGAAAGAGAAAGTGTGGCCAATAAAGGAGGAAGTGTGGCGCAACAAACCATGAAGCTCTCTCCAAGAGCACCAAGCTCACCAAGGGAGCGCTACTTCTTCTCTCAAGGGACCAAGGCACAAAGCTCTGCTCACTTTGTGAGCTGAGCACAACATGAGGCCAAGAAACAAGGAAAGGGAAGACCAAGCTCAGCTCACAAAGTGAGCATTATCGAGAGC
>NC_029789.2:69024301-69046027 GCF_000816755.2 Arachis ipaensis | reverse complement strand
GGAACACTACTCCTTGCAAGGAAAATAAGCCAAAATTGGCCAAAATGCTCCCAGCAAATTTTGAACACGGAGGCTTCAACAAGGAAGGTGCGCTCCTAGCACCACTTGGGCGCTACCCTGATGATGTCCAAGATTGGCACGCGAAATATTTCAAGGGTGCTACAAGGCATCCAAGGAAAATGGCACAGCACATGCTTCCCTGAAGTTTCGAACCAAGGACCTCTCCTTGTAAGCACCAAGGCTCAGCTCACTTGGAGAGCTGAGCGCTACCCATGGGCATCATGCAAGAATTTTGACACGGCCAGGGGGAGTGGAGCGCAACATGTGACACGGTCCAGGGATAACACAGCGCGCAACAAAGTTTGGCACCAAGGCACCAATGCTCAGCTCACAAAGCTGAGCTTTCCCCTGATGCCTTCCCCAAAGCAATTATACGCTACACAAGGCCTCCCCACAGTAAGTCTCAAAGCTCAGCTCACTTTGTGAGCTGAGCATCCCCCTGGAGGCAAATTACTCATGGGCTGAAAAATCAACCAAAAATCCAATTAAATTCAAATCTTCACCAAATCAAAAGCCAATCCAAATTCCAATATCCAAGAATAGAAAGTGTATAAATAGGAGTTAGTTTGATGTAATTAGGTCCTCTAGACTTTACTTTGAATTTTCCTTTTTAGCTTTAATTTTCAATTTTGAGCTTTTCACCTTGAATTTGTATTTCTGAGAACTTGGAGGGAGAATTGATCTCTCTTTTTCTTGGTTCTTGCTTGAGCACTCTTTAATTTTCTTGCTCTGGATATTGGGTAGAGAATTGAAGAACTTCTGTTTCAATCTCACCTTGAGATCTTGTTTAATTTTCTGCATAATTGAATTCCAATTTCCATTTACTGCTTCATCTTCTACTTTCTCTGCAATTTACTTTTCTTTGCTTCTTTTGCAATTGTTCTTGTTAGATCAAGGAAGGATTTGAGATCTAGACTTGTTATCTAGTCTCTTCCACTCCTGAGATCTTCAACATCTTTTACATTGCTGCAAATTAAGCACTGCCTTTCTGTCTTTACAATTCTCAAAGCATTTTTACTCTTCTGTTTGAGATCCATTCCAATTCAGTTCATCTTTTACTTTGCTGTTTGATGCAATTTAATTCTTCTTGTTTAATTTCTGCAATCCCAACTCCCAGTCCCTTTTACAATTCAAGCAATTTACATTTCTTGCACTTTAAGCTTCAATTATTTACATTTCTTGCAATCTAAGTTTCTACAATTTACCTTACTTATTTTTTAAGATTCAGCACTTTTACTTTCCTGCTCTCTAATTTACTGCAAATCTTCCCTCCCTCTTTACAATTCATGCCATTTAGTTTCTGCAAATTACAAATCACTCAACCAAATCTTGATTTGCTTGACTAAATCAACCACTGAACTAAAATTACTCAATCCTTCAATCCCTGTGGGATCGACCTCACTCATGTGAGTTATTATTACTTGATGCGACCTGGTACACTTGCCGGTGAGTTTTGTGTTGGATCGTTTTCCACACATCAATAACCAGTTCATGTACACTTCTGAGAGGAATCCTGTAAGTAAGGGTACGCCTCAGAAGAAGGGAGTTCTTGAAATTGATACTCTAAATGTCATATTGGCTCATAATAAAATATTGACTCAGCAAGTCAATATGATCTCTCAGAGTCTGAATGGATTGAAGGAATCATCCAACAGTACTCAAGAGGCATCTTCCGAGGAAGAAGCTTATGATCCTGAGAACCCTGCAATAGCAGAGGTGAATTACATGGGTGAACCTTATGGAAACACCTATAATCCCTCATGGAGAAATCATCCAAATCTCTCATGGAAGGATCAACAAAAGCCTCAACAAGGCTTTAATAATGGTGGAAGAAACAGGTTTAACAATAGTAAACCTTTTCCATCATCCACTCAGTAACAGACAGAGATTTCTGAGCAGAATCCATCTAGCTTAGCAAATTTAGTCTCTGATCTATCCAAGGCTACTCTAAGTTTCATGAGTGAAACAAGGTCCTCTATAAGAAATTTGGAGGCTCAAGTGGGCCAGCTGAGTAAGAAAATCACTGAAACACCTCCTAGTACTCTCCCAAGCAATACAGAAGAGAATCCAAAGAGAGAGTGCAAGGCCATTGATAGATCAATCATGGATGAACCCACAAAAGAGGAAGAGGACGTGAATCCCAGTGAGGAAGACCTCCTGGGACGTTCAGTGATCAACAAGGAGTTTCCCTCTGAGGAACCAAAGGAATCTGAGGCTCATCTGGAGACCATAGAGATTCCATTGAACCTCCTTGTGCCATTCATGAGCTCTGATGAGTATTCTTCTTTTGAAGAGAATGAGGATGTTACTGAAGAGCAAGTTGCCAAGTACCTTGGTGCAATCATGAAGCTAAATGCCGAATTATTTGGTAATGAGACTTGGAAAGATGAACCTCCCTTGCTCATCAATAAACTGAGTGATCTGGATCAACTGACATTACCTCAGAAGAAACAAGATCCTGGAAAGTTCTTAATACCTTGTACCATAGGCACCATGACCTTTGAGAAGGCTCTATGTGACCTTGGGTCAGGGATAAACCTCATGCCACTCTCTGTAATAGAGAAACTAGGAATCCTTGAGGTACAGGCTGCCAATTTCTCATTAGAGATGGCAGACAAATCTATGAAAATGGCTTATAGACTAGTAGAGGATGTGTTAGTAAAGGTTAAAGGCCTTTACATCCCTGCTGATTTCATAATCCTAGACACTGGGAAGGATGAGGATGAATCCATCATCCTTGGAAGACCCTTCCTAGCCACAGCAAGAGCTGTGATTGATGTAGACAAAGGAGAATTGATCCTTCAACTGAATGAGGATAACCTTGTGTTTAAAACTCAAGAATCTCCTTCTGTAACAATGGAGAGGAAGCATAGAAAGTTTCTCTCAGTACAGAGTCAACTAAAGCCCCCACAGTCAAACTCTAAGTTTGGTGTTGGGAGGCCTCAGCCAAACTCTAAGTTTGGTGTTGAACTACCATATCCAAACTCTAAGTTTGGTGTTGGGAGCCTATAAAATTGACCTGATCACCTATGTGGCTCCATGAGAGCCCACTGTCAAGCTATTGACATTAAAGAAGCGCTTGTTGGGAGGCAACCCAATTTTTATTTATCTAATTTTATTTTTATTTTCATTGTTCTTTCATGTTTTATTAGGTTCATGATCATGTGGAGTCACAAAATAAATACAAAAATTAAAAACAAAATCAAAAACAGCCGAAGAAAAATCACAACCTAGAGGAAGGACTTACTGGCGTTTAAACGCCAGTAAGGAGCATCTGGCTGGCGTTCAACGCCAGAACAGAGCATGAATCTGGCGTTGAACACCAGAAACAAGCAACATCCTGGCGTTTAAATGCCAGGAATGCACCCTGAGAAGAGCTGGCACTGAACGCCAGAAACAAGCATAGAACTGGCGTTCGATGCCAGAAACATGCTGCATCTGGGCGTTGAACGCCCAGAACAAGCATCAATTCAGCGTTTAAATGCCAGAATTGCATGCAAAGGCGTTTTACATGCCTAATTGGTGCAGGGATGCAAATCCTTGACACCTCAGGATCTGTGGATCCCACAGGATCATCTCAGCATCTGTGGACCCCACAGGATCCCCACCTACCTCCACTCATATTCTTCCTTCTTCTCAACATTCATCCTCTCTTTCCAATAAACACCCTTCCCCAAAACCCTTCACCAATCACCTCAATCTATCTTCCCTATTACCACCTACCACCACTCACATCCATCCACTCTTCCCCATAAACCCCACCTACCTTCAAAATTTAAAATCACTTTCCCACCAAAACACACCCAATATGGCCGAACCTACCCCCTCTCCCCTCACTATATAAACCCCTCCATCCCTCCTTCATTTCCACACAACACAACCCTCTTTTCTATACCTTGGCCGAATACACCCCCTCACTCTCCTCCATATTTTCTCTTCTTCTACTTCTTTTCTTTCTTTTCTTGCTCGAGTGTGAGCAATATTCTAAGTTTGGTGTGGTAAAAGCATAAGCTTTTTGTTTTTCCATTACCATTGATGGCACCTAAGACCGGAAGAACCTCTAGAAAAGGAAAAGGGAAGACAAAAGCTTCCACCTCCGAGTCATTGGAGATGGAGAGATTCATCTCCAAAGTCCATCAAGACCACTTCTATGATGTTGTGGCCAAGAAGAAGGTGATCCCCCGAGCTCCCTTTCAAACTCAAGAAAAATGAGTATCCAGAGATCCGACATGAGATCCAAAGAAGAGGCTGGGAAATCCTAACCAACCCCATTCAACAAGTCGGAATCCTAATGGTTCAAGAGTTCTATGCAAACGCATGGATCACTAGGAACCATGATCAAAATGTGAACCCGAATCCAAAGCCTTGGCTCACCATGGTTCGGGGGAACTACTTAGATTTCAGTCCGGAAAATGTAAGGCTGGCGTTCAACTTGCCAATCATGGAAGAGAACGCACGCCCCTACACAAGAAGAGTCAACTTTGATCAAAGGTTGGACCAAGTTCTCATGGACATATGTGTGGAAGGAGCTCAATGGTAGATTGACTCAAAAGGCAAACCGGTTCAACTGAGAAGACTGGACCTTAAGCTTGTAGCTAGAGGATGGTTGGAGTTCATTCAACGCTCAATCATTCCCACTAGCAACCGGTCTAAAGTTACTGTAGACCGGGCCATCATGATCCACAGTATCATGATTGGGGAGGAAGTGGAGGTTCATGAGATTATACCTCAAGAACTCTACAAGGTGGCTGACAAGTCCTCCACTATGGCAAGGTTAGCCTTTCCTCACCTCATTTGCCATCTATGCAATTCGGCTGGGATTGACATAGAGGGAGATATCCTCATTGATGAGGACAAGCCCATCACTAAGAAAAGGATGGAGCCAACAAGAGAGCCTATTCATGGATCTCAAGGGACGCATGAAGAAGCTCATCACCAAGAAATCCCTGTGATGCCTCAAGGGATACACCTTCCTCCACAGAGTTTTTGGGAGCAAATCAACACCTCCCTAGGAGAATTAAGTTCCAACATGGGACAACTAAGGGTGGAACATCAAGAGCACTCCATCGTCCTTCATGAAATTAGAGAAGATCAAAGAGCAATGAGGGAGGAGCAACAAAGACAAGGAAGAGACATAGAAGAGCTCAAGGACATCATTGGTTCCTCAAGAAGGAAACGCCACCATCACTAAGGTGGACTCATTCCTTGTTCTTAAATTTTCTGTTTTTCATTTTTTATGTTAAATGTTTATTTATGTTTGTATCTTATTACATGATCATTAGTATCTAAGTGTCTATGCCTTAAAGTAGTGAATATGAATCCATCACCTCTCTTAAATGAAAAATGTTTTAAAAACAAAAGAACAAGAAGTACATGGTTTCGAATTCATCCTTGAAACTAGTTTAATTATTTTGATGTGGTGACAATACTTTTTGCTCATCTGATTGGAGCTATGTTTCATTGATATTTTGGAATTTATAGTATATTATCTTCCTTTTATCCTATTTGATTTTCAGTTGCTTGGGGACAAGCAACAATTTAAGTTTGGTGTTGTGATGAGCGAATAATTTGTACACTTTTTGGCATTGTTTTTACATAGTTTTTAGTATGATTTGGTTAGTTTTTAGTATATTTTTATTAGTTTTTAATTAAAAATCACATTTCTAGACTTTACTATGAGTTTGTCTATTTTTCTATGATTTCAGGTATTTTCTGGCTGAAATTGAGGGACCTGAGCAAAAATCAGATTCAGAGGTTGAAGAAGGACTGCAGATGCTGTTGGATTCTGACCTGCCTGCACTCAAAGTGGATTTTCTGGAGCTAAAGAACTCCAAATGGCGTGCTTCCAATTTCGTTGGAAAGTAGACATCCAGGGATTTCCAGAAATATATAATAGTCCATACTTTTCCCGAGTTTAGATGATGCAAACTGGCGTTGAACGCCAGTTCCTTGTTGTAGTCTGGCGTTTAGCGCCAAAAACAAGTTGCAAAGTGGAGTTCAACGCCAGAAACACGTTACAAATTGGCGTTCAACTCCAAAATTGACCTCTCCACGTGAAAGCTTCATGCTCAGCCCAAGCACACACCAAGTGGGCCCCGGAAGTAGATTTCTGCATCAATTACTTACTTCTGTAAACTCTAATAGCTAGTCTAGTATAAATAGGACTTTTTACTATGGTATTTTACATCTTCGGATCATCTTTGATTAGTTTTATGCTATCTTATAATTTCATGGGGGCTGGCCATTCGGCCATGCCTGGACCATTTCACTTATGTATTTTCAATGGTAGAGTTTCTACACTCCATAGATTAAGGTGTGGAGCTCTGCTGTTGCTCATGAATTAATACAAAGTACTACTGTTTTTCTATTCAATTCAAGCTTATTCCTATTCTAAGATATCCATTCGCACCCAAGAACATGATGAATGTGATGATTATGTGACGCTCCTCATCATTCTCACTTATGAACGCGTGCCTGACAAACACTTCCATTCTACATGCAAACAAGCTAGAATGAGTATCTCTTGGATATCTAATACAGAGGACCGAGTCTAAGATATTAGAATCTTTGTGGTATAAGTTAGAACCCATGGATGGCCATTCCTGAGATCCGGAAAGTCTAAACCTTGTCTGTGGTATTCCAAGTAGGATCCGGGAAGGGATGGCTGTGACGAACTTCAAACTCGCGAGTACTGGGCGTAGTGACAGACGCAAAAGGAGGGTGAATCCTATTCCAGTATGATCGAGAACCTCCAGATGATTAGCCATGCAGTGACAGCGCATCGGACCATTTTCACAGAGAAGATGGGAAGTAGCCATTGACAAAGGTGATGCCCTACAAAAAGCTTGCCATGGAAGGGAGTAGGAAGGATTGGATGAAGATAGCAGGAAAGCAGAGGTTCAGAGGAATGAAAGCATCTTTATACACTTATCTGAAATTCTCACTAATGAATTACATAAGTATCTCTATCTTTATTTTCTGTTTAATTATTATTATTATTAGAAAACTCCATAACCTTTTAATATCCGCCTGACTGAGATTTACAAGGTGACCATAGCTTGCTTCATACCAACAATCTCCGTGGGATCGACCCTTACTCAC
Organism: Arachis ipaensis; assembly: GCF_000816755.2. Taxonomy (NCBI): domain Eukaryota; kingdom Viridiplantae; phylum Streptophyta; class Magnoliopsida; order Fabales; family Fabaceae; genus Arachis; species Arachis ipaensis. The sequence goes on along the minus strand of NC_029789.2, from coordinate 69,038,866 downwards.
GTAAGGTTTATTACTTGGGCGACCCAGTGCACTTGCTGGTTAGTTGTACGAAGTTGTGAAATAGAATTAAGATCATGAACGTGCGTATTGAGTTTTTAGCGCCGTTACCAAGGAAGCAATGATCACGATTTTGCACACCAGAGGGCATAACTCTCTGGTTTTTATACCAGAGTGGCCAAAATTCGCAGCCGACGTGTACGCGTCTCCCACGCTTACGCGTGGGTGTGCGAATTTGAAGGGGGATGCGTACGCGTCAGATACGCTTACACGGGGGTCACGGTTGTGCCCCAGGCATAAAGTAGGCACACTGGAGGCACAACTCTCGGGTTTTAGTACTATGGGCTGCGAAAATGCGTCCACGCGTACGCGTCTAGCACTCTTGCGCGTGGATGGCCCTTTTTTTTCAAACTCATGAGGAGGTCCAATTATAGCAAAATTTGGTAGTAATGCATGCAAAAGGAGTCAAAAACATCAAAAACCTCATTTAAAGCTCAACCTTAAGCATTTTTCACATCTCAATTCAATCAAACCATTATCAATGAACTCCTCATGAGTAATTTAGCAAAAATCAAGCAAAATCAAGGCTACTATGAACAAACTCACAAATCAAGCAATTGTAAAAGTCACAATGAATCACAAGATCTATATGCAAGAACTATACACAAATTATACCATGGTGGGGTGTCTCCCACCTAGAACTTTTTGTTTAACGTCCTTAAGTTGAACAGTCATGAGCTCAAATCTCTTTGCCTTCGGGTGCATCTTCAAAGAGGAACACCTCAACCTCCTTGTTGCTTTTCATCTTCTCTCCATGGTATAGCTTTAGACGATGACCATTTACTTTAAAGATGTTGGGGCTTCAAGGGTGCCTTAGGTGGTAGACTCCATATGGTTCCGCTTTCTCCACTCTATAGGGCCTTCCCACCTCGATCTTAGCTTTCCAGGCATCAACCTTAACCTAGAGTTATAGAGGAGAACTAGTTCTCCGACTCTAAACTCTCTTCTTCTTATGTTTCGATCATACACCGCTTTCATCTTCTCCTTACAAAGCCTTGAATTCTCATAGGCTTCCAATTTAAGGTTCTCAAGCTCCACTAATTGTAACTTTCTTTCGACCTCGGCCCCAAATCCGGTGTTTAACTCTTTTACGGCCCAATACGCTTTATGTTCTATCTCCACCAGAAGATGGCAAGCCTTCCCAGAGAACGGGCTCATACCAATGGGCGTTTTATACGCCGTCCGGTAAGCCCAAAGTGCATCACTGAACTTCGAACTCCAATCCTTCCTATGAGGCTTCACAACCTTTTCCAATATGCACTTGATTTCGCGGTTAGAGACCTTGGCTTGGCCGTTCGTTTGTGGGTAGTATGCCGTGGCCACTTTATAGATGATGCCATACTTCTTCATTAATCCTGCCATTCTTTTGTTACAAAAGTGCGAGCCTTGATCACTCACGATTGCTCGTGGTGATCCAAAGTGGTAAATGATGTTATTCCGGACAAAAGAAAGCACTACATTAGCATCATCAGTCTTAGTGGGGATTGCCTCCACCCACTTGGAAACATAGTCAACAGCAAGTAGAATGTACATGAAACCATTAGAATTTGGAAAAGGCCCTATAAAGTCAATACCCCAAACATAAAAAATTTCACAAAACATTTGTTGGGGCATTTCATTCTTCTTAGAGATATTTCCAAACCTAAGGCATTGTGAGTAAGAGCTAAAAAAGAGAGAAGCATCTTTGAAAAGTGTAGGCCATCAAAAGCCACAATCCAAAACCTTCTGAGCCGTCCTTTGACGACCAAAATGACCACCACCCTCGGAAGAGTAGTAAGCCTCCAAGATAGCTTGATGCTCGGATTGAGGCAAGCACCTTCGAATTACTTGATCGGCACCACATCTCCATAAGTATGGGTCATCCCATACATAATATTTGGATTCGCTTTTAAGCTTATCCTTTTAATGTTGAGAGAAACCGGGAGGAAAAGTGCGAGCAACCAAGTAATTGGCAATAGGTGCATACCAAGGGATAACTTTAGAGATTGCTAGCAAGCCCTCAAGAGGGAAAGTATCATCAATAGGAGTGGAATCGCCCTTTGTGTGCTCAAGGCAACTCAATTGGTCCACCACTAAGTTTTGCGAACCACTCCTATCTTTGATTTCAAGGTCAAATTCTTGCAATAGCAACACTCATCGTATCAACCTTGGTTTGGATTCCTTTTTGGCCAACAAATATTTTAATGCCGCGTGATCTGAGTATACTACCACCTTAGAACCAAGTAAATAAGCCCGTAACTTGTCCAAGGCAAAAACAATAGCTAACAATTGTTTCTTGGTGGTAGTATAATTGGATTGCGCTCCATCTAAAGTCTTAGAGGCATAGGCAATGACATAAGGAATTTTACCCTCACGTTGACCTAGCGCCACTCCCACCGCATAGTTTGAGGCGTCACAGATGATTTCAAAAGGTCTAGTCCAATTCGGTCCTCGCACTATGGGAGCTTGGGTCAAAGCAATTTTGAGCTTGTCAAAGGCCGCCATGCACTCTTCACTCAATTCAAAATCCATATCATTTTGCAACAATCGAGATAGAGGTAATGCCACCTTACTAAAGTCCTTAATGAATCACCGGTAAAAACCTGCATGTCCAAGAAACGCATGGACTTCCCTCACAGAAGAGGGGTAAGGCATGCTAGAAATAACATTGACCTTTGTCGGATCAACCAAAATACCATCGTCAGAGACAATGTGCCCTAAAACAAAACCTTGTTTAACCATAAAATGGCATTTCTCAAAATTTAACACAAGGTTTGATTTAGTACACCTCTCTAATACTTTTGCAAGATTGTCTAGGCAAAGATCAAAGGAGTCCCCGTAAACACTAAAATCATCCATGAACACCCCCATGCGTTGCTCCAAAAGATCCACAAATATACTTATCATACACCTTTGTAATGTTGCCGGTGCGTTGCACAAGCCAAATGGCAATCGCTTATATGCATACATTCCGAACGGCATGTGAAGGTTGTCTTTTCCTGGTCTTGGGGAGCAATGTGAATTTGGAAATAACCGGAATATCCATCTAAAAAATAATAATGAGATTTACCACATATGTGATCAAGCATTTGATCGATGAATAGCAACGGAAAGTGATCCTTTCTAGTGGCCAAGTTTAGGCGCCGGTAGTCAATACATACCCTCCATGAGTTTTTGACTCTTGTGGATATAAGCTCCCCTTGTTCATTCTTGATTGTAGTAACACCGGATTTCTTTGGGACCACTTGGACGGGGCTCACCCATTCACTATCCGAAATCGGATAGATACTGTCTGCTTCTAATAACCGGGTGACCTCCTTCTTCACAACCTCTAAAATGGTAGGATTTAGACGCCTTTGAGGTTGTCTAACGGGTCTAGCTCCTTCTTCCAAAAAAATTCGGTGTTCACACACTTGGGGGCTAATGCCGACTAAGTCCGCCAAGCTCCACCCTATGGCCTTCTTGTTCCTCCTCAAGACGTTAAGCAACTTTTTTTCTTGGTGGGAGGTGAGCTCCCTTTCAACTATTACCGGGAACTTTTGGTTCTTCTCAAGAAAGGCATATTTTAGGTGGGTTGGGAGAGGCTTCAAATCTGCATTTTTGTCATGACTCGGCACTTTGTCTTCCGGTATCATTGGAGGTGATAAGACTTCTTCTTCACATACATGGGGACTCCCCACACTTGGGTCTTGATTCATACTCTTTCCATCAAAGCCATCTTGATGAACTTCGGCTACAACATTATCAATCAAATCATACCAGAAAATAGAGTGATCCTTCGGTGGGTGTCTCACGCCTTCATCAAGATTAAAGCTCATTTCTCTTCCATTGATCTCAAATGAATAGGTGCCCACAAATGCATCCAACTTGAACCGGGAGGTCTTCAAGAATGGCCTCCCAAGCAAAATAGATGAGGTCCTACCGGTCACTAGGGGGCATCTTGAGAATATGAAAATAAATTGGGAATACCAACCCCTTTATACTCACTAGAACATCCTCTGCTATACCAACCACTGAAATTATGCTTTTGTCCGCCAAGACAAACCGGGTGGCCGACCGTTTCAACGGTGGGAGCTTTAAGACCTCATAGATGGACAAGGGCATAATACTCACGCAAGCGCCAAGATTGCACATACAATCCACAAATTGGACTCCATTTATGGGGCAAGTTACTAGGCAAGGGCCGGGGTCACCACACTTCTCCGGCACACCATCCATTATAGCAGAAATAGAGCTCCGCAATGGTATAGTTTCTAATTCACAAATTTTCTCCTTATGCATACATAGGTCCTTTAGAAACTTTGCATATTTAGGCACTTGGCGGATAGCATCAAAGAGAGGAATAGTTACCTCAACTTTCTTGAACATCTCCACCATTTTGGGGTCCAACTCAACTTGCTTCTTTGTTTTCTTTTCCAATGTTGGAAATGGGATTGGAGTAGCTCCTTGCAAGGCATCCCCATCCTTAGGCATTTTACCCCTTGGTTGATAAATCACTTCTTCAACTACCTCTTGAGCTTCATCCTCTTCATTAACTTCTTCTATCTCAACCACATCCTCATCGTGAGTGACCTCTATTGGGCTTGGCGCACTCCTCTTTTGCAATTTAGTTCCGGACCTCAAGGCAATGGCATTGATGCCACATGTGGGGTTAGGTAGAGGTTGAGAGGGTAAGGCACTTGAGATTGAGGCTTGAGTGGTAGAGGTGGGGGTTGATTCTATGCGAGAAGCAAGGGCTTGAAGTGTAGATGCAATACCGGCAAGGCTTGAGACAAGTGTTGTTTAAAGCTCCTTTTGGCCTTGGAGAATGGAGCGGAGTGTCTCATCTTGGTTGGACGAAGGAGAAGGGTAGGTGATTTGGGGTGCTTGTGGTTAGTTGTTTGGAGGTGCTTGCCTTTGATGAGGTGCTTGGTAGGTTTGGTGTGGTTTTCCTTGGTTTTGGGTTTGATATGGAGGGTTTTGTTGGTATCGGTTTTGTTGATTGTTGTTGTTCCATCTTTGGTTCCCTCCATTGTCCCTTCCTCCTTGATTATATTTGTCCCTTCCTCCTTGATTATAATTGTCCATCCACCCTTGGTTGGAGTTATTTCTCCATCCTTGGTTACTGTTATCCCTCCGTCCTTGGTTAGAGTTGTCCCTCCACCCTTGGTTGGAGCTATCTTGCCACCCTTGATTAAAATTGCCCCCTTGGCTATAGTTGCCTCCTTATTGTTGATAACCTTGGTTGGGGCGATTGTAGTAAGTATTAGTAGCTGCCAAGGTATTATCTTCTTAGAGGTTTGGGCATTCATCGGTGTAATGGGAGTAGCAAGAGCAAATTCTGCACACTCTTTGGGGGACCAATTGTTGACTTTGTTATGGTTGAGGAGGTGGAGATTGTTGTTGGTTAAGTTGAAGTTGCTTAAGAATATTTGTCATCTCTCCCAAGGTTTGGGTAAGGGCGGAGGTCTCACCACTAGTAGAAACTTCATTTATAGCTCTTGGATGGTTGTTTCTTTGCTAGCGGCTTGGGTGGACTCGGCCAAATCGGCAATTGCCATGCCTCTTCCACTGTTCTATACTTTGTCAAGGAACTATTGCTTGAGGCATTCAAGAGGATCTTGTCTTGTGGCTTCATTACTTGACAAAAAATAGCTAATCAACACTAGAGTGTCAATCATATGGTGTGAACATGAGTCAAGAAGCCTCTGAAACCTTTCCCAATACTCGTATAAAGTTTCCATTTCACCTTGGACAATGCATGAAATTTCTTTCCTCAATCGATCCGTCACTTCCGGAGGAAAGAATTTATCTAAGAACTCCCTTCTAAGCAAATTCCAATCACCAACAATCTCATTGGGCAAGGTGTAAAACCACTCTTTGGCTCTTCCCTCAAGTGAGAAGGGGAAGGCAAATAACCAAATAGCAACCTCATCGGAACCCTCCCGCCTAGTTGTTGAACATACACCTTGGAAGTCTATAAGGTGTATGTTTAATAGGATCTTGGGCAGAGAGCCCATGAAACTTTGGTAAGAGATTAATCAAAGCGGTCTTGAGTTCAAAATTAGTATTTAGCTCCGGGTGACGCACTTGAAGCGGTTGAAGAACAAAGTCCGGAGCACCGGCTTCCTTAAGAGTGACTCTCCTTGGAGCACCGGCCATAGTTTCACTACCTAGATCAATAGAAGAGGTATTAGTAGTATCGATGGAAGAGTATATGATAAACCACTATTTTATGGTTTATCTTGTGCTAATTTGAGTGGTTTTTATCAATTCTTTGCTTACTTATTCATATAATTTGCATGGTTTTACAATTCCTTCCTAGTTTTGTTCTATAATGGAAAACTTGCTTCCTAAGCCCTTTAATTTATGTATTTTAATTCCTCTTTTATACCATTCGATGCCGTGATCTGTGTGTTAAGTGATTTCAGGATTTATAGGGCAGGAATGGCTTAGAGGATGGAAAGAATGCATGCAAAAGTGGAAGAAATACAAGAAACTCAAGGAATTGCTAATGCTTTCAGCCTTGACCTCTTCGCACTCAATCGATCATAACTTGAGCCACAAAGGTCCAAATGAGGCGGTTCCAGTTGTGTTGGAAAGCTAACATCTGGGGCTTTGAAATGAAATATAATTTGTCATAGTTGCTACGCTGTTAGGCGATGCGCACACATGGATCAACCGTACGCGTGACCTGGCAAAAGTTCAATCCACGCGTGGGCGTGGATGACCTGTACGCGTGACAGAGCCATGTGCTGGACGTATTAGAAATTGTTGGGGGTGATTTCTGAGCTATTTTTGACCCAGTTTTTAGCCCAGAAAACACAGATTAGAGGCTATAAAGTGGGGGAATGCATCAATTCATTCAGACAACATTCATTATTGACAATTTTAGGTTTTAGCTGTAGTTTCTAGAGAGGGAGGCTCTCTCCTCTCTCTAGGATGTAGGATTTCTCTTAGTTTTAGGTTTATTTCGTCTCAATTCCAGGTTTAATGTTCCTTTAATTTAGTTTCTCTTCTACTTTTATTTATTCTAGCATTCAATTTTATTTATTCCATTTGTTGATTGCTTTATGTTGACAATTTGGTTTATGAATTCTCATGTTTAATTTGATTTTCTACTTAATGCAATTTGAGGTATTTCAGATTTATGATTGCTTTCTTCAATTATGTTATTGATGCCTTCAATATTTAGATTTCTCTCCTCTTGGCTTTGGTTGAGTAATTGGTAACACTTGAGTTATCAAACACCCTTGTTGATTGATAATTGGAATTTGCTGGTTGATTTGGATCCCTCTAAAGCTAGTCTTTCCTTAGGAGTTAACTAGGACTTGAGGAATCAAATTGATTAATCCACTTGACTTTTCTTTATTTAGTAAGGGTTAACTAAGTGGGAGTAATAAACAATTCTCATCACAACTGATAAGGATAACTAGGATAGAATTTCTAGTTCTCATAACTTGCTAAGAGCTTTATTAGTTATTAATTTAATTTCTTGCAATTTTATTTTCTTGTTCCTTATTCCCAAAAAGATAATCTTCCATAACCAATAATAAATACACCTCCCTGCAATTCCTTAAGAGACGACCTGAGGTTTAAATACTTCGGTTATTAATTTTTTTGGGTTTGCTTTAGTGACAAACTAGTTTTTGTACGAAAGGATTCTTTGTTGGTTTAGAAACTATACTTACAATGGGAATTTATTTGTGAAATTCTTTACTAGCAAAAATCCGTTCGTCAGTATACCGTTCCTTTTTCAAATGACAATTCCGATTCAACCCCGGATAAGGTTGATGAAGTGGTAGGAACCCTTTCACTACCTCCAAAGGCTAACCGTCTCCTAGCTTGCCTAAAATGAAATAAAGTTCTCTCAATTTCGGGATCAAAAGTGGCTAAGCTTGGATCCAGTAGTGATCGCGTCATTCAAGGAAAGAGGCATAGAGCTCATGACAAGAAAATGCACTAAACAAAGGTTAATGCTAACTAATCAATCAAACTAACAATCAATCAATGAAAAATACGCAAGTATTCACATATCCACATATTTACACTAACCAATAATATAGCACACAATTGCAACTCCCCGACAATGGCACCATTTTGATGAGCTATATGCTGTCAGTATAGAATTCTCCAATGGAATTATGCCGTGTGTATAGTCTAAACCAACAAACTATAACGCATCAAACAAGAAAGTGTGTCCACAATTCAAATCATTAACCGAGAGTATTAGTCTCGAGTCGTTCTCCCTAGGAGTTGCCCTAAGGTTCACATTATTGGCTATGAATCTCTTGGTGTTTGAGGTTGAATGGGAGAAATTTAAACAAGCTTGCATAAAAGTAATGAACAAATGACAATGAAACTAAGGGACACAAGGAATTGAAATCAAGCAAGAGTAAACAACAATCAATTGATATAAAAGCCTTGGCTAGGGTTGAGAATTGGAAGTCCTATCATTATTATCTCCATCAATTGTGACATCAATTGGTCATTGCTCCACTTAGTTAACCTCAAACTATGGAAGAAAGTCAAGTGAAGGTAATCAATTTGAGTCCACAAGTCCTAGTCTAATCCTAAGAAAAGACTAGAGTTAGTGTCATTCAAATCAATTAGCAATTTTCAATTGTCAATCAACAAAAGACCTTGATAATTCTAGTGTCTCCAATTACCCAACCCCTTAGCCAAGAGAGAAGAACTACTCCATAGCTATAGTTGACATTTTATCAAGCATTTGGGGAGCAATAATGGAAGACATCATGAAATTAGAGAAATGAATTGAATTAAGGCTATCTGTTACAAACAATTGATAACAATCAAACAATTGACAATAATGAAAGTGAAATTCCTCAATTCATTAAGGAAAATCAAAGTAACAAAGTCTAGATCCAAGATCTACAACACTAGAACATCAAAAACACTAAATTGAGAATAGAAGAAGAGGATCTACAACTAGAGTAATGTAAATTTGAATCAAATTTAGATCTCACCAAAGTATCCAAGTACAATTGGAAATGAGAAAGCCAAAAACCCTAGAGAGAAGTTGGAGTTTCTCTCTCTAAAAATGTAACTTCCAAATGTAACTAACCAACTAAATGAGCAAAACATGCTTTCCCCTTCAATCCTTGGTTCTTTTAATCTTTTCCCGCCAGAATTCCTTCCAGAATTGGACTTGGAAACCCTCTGAAATTGCTAGGCACATTTTTACTAAAGAGGTCACGTACGCACGTCACGCGTATGCGTGGGTCACGCGTACACGTCGACGGGCTTTGTGCGATCCACCCATATGCGTCAGGCGTGCGTACGCGTCGATGAAGATTCCGCCCAGCCACGCGTATTCGTCCATGCTTGTGCGCCAATTCCAGAATTCAGCTCCTACGCGTGCGCGTGGGCTACGCGTGCGCGTCGATGCCAAAACTTCAAAGCTTCATTTTTCATGCTCATTTCCACTCATGCATACTTCTTTCCTCTCTTCTAGACCATTCTCACCCCTATAAACTCTGAAATCACTTAACAAATAGATCACAGCATCGAATGGTAAAAGAGGAAGATAAAAATATAGCACAATTAAAGCCTAAAAAGCATGTTTTCAACCATTGAGTAAAATTGGGAAGGAAACACAAAACCATGCATTTTATATGGATAAGTGTGATAGAATGTTGTTAAAACCACTCAGTTTAAGCACAAAATGTATCACTAAATAGCGGTGCATCAGGCAGTTGCACATGCTCATGTGCATGCTCTCTAGTTTGTTCTATCCTCTTCTTAGTGATGGGCTTGTCCTCATCAATGATGATGTCTCCTTCTATGACAATTCCAGCTGAATTGCATAGGTGACAAATGAGGTAAGGGAAAGCCAACCTTGCTTTGGTGGAGGGCTTTTCAGCTATCTTGTACAGTTCTTGAGGTATTACCTCATGTACTTCCATCCCACTCCCAATCATGATGCAATAAATCATGATAGCTCTGTGATAAACCCCAATTTTGTGGTTTATCTTGTGCTTAATTTGGGGGATTTTATTAACTTTTCTTACATTTATTCAATGAAATAGCATGGTTTTGTAATTCTCCCTAGATTTGTGCTTAAGTGTGAAAACATGCTTTTTAGGCCTTAAAATAGCTAAATTTAACTCACTTTAATTCCATTCGATGCCTTGATATGTTTGTTGAGTGATTTCAGGTTCATAAGTCAAGTATTAGATGGAAGAAGTGAGGAGAAAAGCATGCAAAGTGGAAGAACTCATGAAGAAATGAAGGAACCGGAAAGCTGTCAAACCTGACCTCTTCGCACTCAATCGACCATAACTTGAGCTACAGAGGTCCAAATGATGCGGTTCTAGTTGCTTTGGAAAGCTAACATCCGGGGCTTCGAAATGATGTAGGGGTGCGTATGCGCACATGATGCGCATGCACCGATGGATCAGTGTGGGTCCATTTTGGGCAACTCGTTGGGATTGATTTGTAGCTCATTTTGGGTCTAATCCAACTCATTTCTAATGCTATTGAACCCAAGGATTGAAGGGGGAATGAACCAAGTAGTCATAGTTTTGTTTTCGTCATGTTTTAGGGTAGAATTCTAGAGAGAGAGGCTCTCTCCTCTCTCTAGATTTGGGATAGCAATTAGGATAAAATTAAGTTAATCACTCTCAAATTTCTCTTTCAATTCTTGTTTTGATTTTAATTCTCTTTATATTTTAGTGTTCTATTGTCTTAATCTTCTTAGTTTCTCTTGTTAGTTTCTTATTTTGCTCTCTTTTATGTTGATCTTGATTGTTATTGTTGATTTCTTGCTTATGTTAGTTATGGGTTTTATTAATTCTAGCATTTTATGATGTTTACTTTTATTGCACTCTAGGTATTTGATAAAATGTTTACACTAGTTTTTGAGTAGTTTTCTTTACTCTTGGCTAAGGCTAAGGGAATTGAGTGACCTTGAGTCATTGGGTCTCATTGAATTGGTGATTTGAGAACCCTTGGTTATCAATTTGATACCCATTGACACTAACCCATTACTAATCTAATTAGTAGATAGGTTGGGACTTATGGGTTGATGTGATCAAAGCCATTTGACGTACTTCAAGTCTAGGAGTAGATATTACGTACTTAAGGCTTTTGGAAGTAGACTTAATGAGCTTGGTTCCTCATAATTATCAATATTTGGTTTGTAGACAAGGATGGTGATCTCAATTACCTATGTCTAGCCAAGAATTGTTTTCCTTTATTTTATTAGTTAATTGTCATTTACTTTCTTGTTATTTACTTTTCTTGCCAATTATAAATCAAACCCCCCCACATCTTCATAGCCAATACTTAAGCACTTCATTGCAATTCCTTGTGAGATGACCCGAGGTTTAAATACTTCGGTTAATTTTCATTGGGGTTTGTACATGTGACAAAACCAAAAATTTAATTTGATTTGAGGATTGACTATTGGTTTGGACTATACTAACAACGGAATTATTTTGTGGAATTCCGAACCGGTATAAATCCTATCATCAAATTAATGGCGCCGTTGCCGGGGAGTTGCAATGGTGTTATATTATTGGCTATTTTATATATGTTAATAGGCTTCTTTGTTAGTTTTTGCTTGCTTTAGGAGTTAGTTTTTATTTAGTTCTTATTAGTATTTGTTTTATTTTCTTTTGCTTTTATGAATTCTCATCCTCACTTTGGCTATGAGTTTGGCTCAAATTATGTTGTAGGGAATGGGAACTATAATGACAACATGCATCAAGGATGGAACAATCAAAGGTGGAGGGAGCCTCAAAGGATTGATCACATTTCTTGGCAACAACATCCTCCGTTTCTTATGGGTATAATTCTAATCCTAATGCATATCAATCTAATGGATGTGGTGACCCTTATTGTAATTGTCAACAACCACCACCAGATGCCTATGAACTACCCCCTCAACATAACTTTGAACCACCTTACTCACAAGCCCCCTACCACCAAACACCTCATTATGACCCTAATTCTTATCCACCATACCAACCACCTTATGAACCATATGAACCATACATGGAACCACTACCATCCCAACACAATTACTCTCAAAAACCACCTCAATATACACCATCTCCAAACCCTTACCAAGATGAACCAACTTCCAATTATGAAACTTCCTTCCCAAATAATGAACCTTCTTTTTCCACACCACCTCCAATGGATGATTCTCTCCAAGAATATGTTAGTTCTTACATTCGAAAGAAAGAAGAGAACCAAAAGGAGTTCAAAGAGTTGGAAGCCAAAATAGCTACCATAGCAGAAGCCGTTCGCAATATGGTCTCCTCCCGCCTAAGCCTATGCGATTAAGGAACTCCCATTGTTGAATGTGGAGAAGCAATTAAGGAGCATAGTTAGGGAGTGAGCTTAGAGCTTCAAGGTGAGGAAGAGGAGTTGAAGCAAGAATTGTCACAAGGGGAAGAAGTTGAGATAAATGAGCCGAAAGAAGTGGTTGAAAATATAGGAGATGTTGGAAGTCCATGGGAATGTAGAATTAGAGAGTCCTCTTCCAAGATGCTTGATGTTGATGTTGAGGAAGGTGTACAACCTCTAAAGCATACCATGACTGAAGACTTTGAAGAGGTTGATCAAGAGATGGATTCAATCATTGAGGAGTTCCTATCTACAATTGAATCCTCTCCCATTGGGCTTGACATGGAGATCAAAGAAGAAGATGCACAACCTTTCATGCCCTTGGTAAGCAATGAAGAAGATATTGAATTGGAAAGAAGCTACCAAGAGGAAGAGGTTGAGCAAGAAGCAAGCTCCGTCATTGAAGATGATTCCACACCAACTGATGAGTCTTTTGGAATTGATGAACCCACCTCATTGTGTTATAAAATTGATGACAAGGAGGATCGTGCACAACCTCCAACACATGGTTCGAGCAATGAAGGGTGTATAGAAGAAGTTGGTGAGCAAGGAATTGAACTTAAAGAAGCTTGCAAAGAGGTGGAAGTTACAAGAGAAGAGCACAAGGGAATGGATCTCACATTGGCTAAGTGTGGCGACGGTGGTGGTGGTTGTAATGGAGGTGGTGGGAATTTGAAACGGATTGGGGGTGGAGGTAGAGAGATGTTGGAGGGGGGTTGACGCTAGGATTTTCGCCAGTAAAGAATGTCATAAAAACAGTCGCGTTGTAGATATAGTCTCTAAACCGACAGAAATCCCTTCGTACAAACATTTTGGTTGTCACAAGTAACAAACCCCTTTTTAAAATTGATAACCGAGTATTTAACCTCGGGTCGTCTTCTCAAGGAATTGCGGGGAGGTATGTTCTTATTATTGGTTATGGAGATTGTAAATTTGGGGGTTTGAGAAATTTGGAGTTTGGGCAATGTGCACAGGTATATTTAAATGACATGTAAAATAAATTAACAATAATAAAATCTCTTGGCAAGGTATGGAGAACTGGAGGTCCTATCCTAGTTATCCTTATCAATTGTGATGAGAATTGGATTCTTCCCCCACCTTATTAACCTCTAACTATGAATGTAAGTTAAGTGGATGAATTAATTCTTGAAGAATTCCAATTCTCAATCAACAATGAGTTTGATAACTCAAGAGTTACCAATTATTTAACCAAAGCCAAAAGGAAGAAAATATGTAAGTTAAATTGAGAGTACTTATAAATAAAGCAAAGCAGAATTAAATCTGAAATTACCTCGAATTGCATTAATAATAGAAGATCAATCTAAACATAAAGAGTTCATAAATTAAATTGGGAAAATAAATAAAAATAAAGAACCTGGGATTGAGAGTCACTCCTAAAACTAAGAGAAATCCTAAATCCTAATCCTAAGAGAGAGGAGAGAACCCCTCTCTCTAAAAACTACATCTACTCCTAAAATTGTGAATTATGAGAACCTTCTTATGAATGGATGTATTCCTCCATTTTATAGCCTTTAATCTGTGTTTTCTGAGCCGCAAACTGGGTCAAAAACAGTCCAGAATTTGCTGGGTTCGAATTTTGCCACGCTGGATTTCTGTCATTGCGACGCGGCCGCATGGATCACGCGGTCGCGTCACATAGCGTCAGAAGAACTATAGCATATTATATATTAAATCGAAGCCCCGGAAGTTAGCTTTCCAACGCAACTGAAACCACGTCGTTTGGACCTCTATAGCTAAAGTTATAGCCGTTTGAGTGCAGAGAGGTCAGGTTGGACAGCTTTAGCAATTTCTCCAACTTCTTGCATTCCTTCCACTTTTGCATGCTTTCTTCCCATCCTCCAAGCCATTCCTGCCTTATAATATCTGAAAACACTTAACACACATATCAAGGCATCTAAGGCATCTAAGAGAGGATTAATAATAAGCAAATATAAGATCAAAGAAGCATGTTTTCAATCAAAGCACATAATTGGGAAGGCAAATGTAAAACCATGCAATTAATATGAATAAGTGGGTAAAGAGTTGATGAAATCCACTCAATTGAGCATAAGATAAACCATAAAATAGTGGTTTATCAACCTCCCCACACTTAAACAAAAGCATGTCCTCATGCTAAGCTCAAGAGAAACTATAAAGGAATGAAGAGGAATGGTA
>NC_029789.2:69017169-69024288 GCF_000816755.2 Arachis ipaensis | reverse complement strand
ATGAAAGCAGGGAACATAGAATTAAGCACTAAACCCTCACTGGAAGTGTATATCACTCTAATCTCTCAAGTGTATAGGGTTATTCACTCTACTCTTCTCTAGTCATGCTTTCTAAACCTTGTCCTTCATCTAACCAATCAACAAAAATTTAATGTACCAATGCAAACATCATGAGGTCTTTTTAGGGTTGTAATGGGGTTGAGGTAAAGGTAAGGGTATATATATAAGGCTAAGTGAGCTAGTAAAGTGAATCCTTGATTAGTCTAAGATCTCACCTAACATATACATTCTTTATACAATTTTAAAATACTTTACCTAACTACCCAAATTTTTTCCACTTTTGTATTACATGCTCATGTATCAAACTTATTTTTGAATTTTGTCCCATGTGCATTGATTCTTTTTATTTTGCATTTGGGGTAATATATTTTTTTATTTTTCTTTTCTTTTTCTCTTTTTTTTTTATTATTTTTTTTGTATCCCCTTATTTAATTACTTAATATATTTTTCTTCAATGCACATGGTAATTTAATTATTTTGATTTCACATGAGCATGCTTCCCAAATTTTCAAATAATTTATTCAATTTAATTTCCTACTTTTTCATATCATCCCATGTTCCCATAAAATTTCCCATACTTAAATTTTTACACAATATCTATCTTAAGCTAACAAAGGATTCCACTTGGGATTCTTATTTTATTTTTCTGCTTAAGGATAGTAATGTGGTTATAAAACAGAAGGGATTTAAAAGCTCAAGGGGGCTAACAAGGGTGATGTAAAAGGTAGGCTAATTTTGGGATAAGTGAGCTAAAATCAAACAATGGCCTCAATCATATGCAAGCATGTAAATACACTAAATATTGGACATATAGAATGGAACAAAGGAAAGATTGCAATCATAAAGAAGAAAACACACAAGAATAAAATATTTATGGTTAAATAATGTAACCATGTAAATAAGCTCAAATCTCACAGGTTGTGTGTTCTTTAGCTCAAAAACCATGTTCCAATTACAACTTCAAATAAATTTAACACATAGAAAATTTTAATTTTTAATTTAAATTAGTGAAATTTTTCAAAAATAGGGTCTTAAAAGAAATTTATTACTTTAACCAAGTAGTAACTAAATGCATAAAATCAAACAAATATGCAAATGCAACAATGAACTAAAAATAAAATAAAATGTTGGTGTTGAATTAGGAAATAACTAACCCATGGAGATCGGTATCGACTCCCCACACTTAAAGATTGCACCGTCCTCGGTGCGTGCTAAGATGTGCAAGTGGATGGGGGTTGTGATTTTTCAGCTGGGCTCTTTTTTTTGTTCCTTTCCTTGCCGGCGGTTTGGGAGTAGCTTTCTTCTTTCCTTCCTTGGTGGCCATCCTGAAGAAGGGAAGAGAAAGTAAATTAAATTCAAATAGATATATAGCAAGGAAGAGAATGGAAGAGTGGTGATGGATGCACATTAGGATGTAATTGACATTAACACATGCTCTCGAGTACATGTGAAAAGCCAGCAATGAAAAATAGCTAGTGCATATAAGGGCAAGTGAATGCAAGGTGTTTATTGGCATGCCGGCAAAGGGCATGAGTAGCATAGACCAAGCATTACTTGTAATAAATCACCATGTTTGTATTGACAATTATATTCAATTAATAAAATAGTAAAGGGAGTTTATGAAAAGCAAGCATTGAATAGTATAAAGTAAAATAGAGAAGTGCATAATGCCATATGGGCTTTTTCACAAACACATAACATGCATAGTAAATAAGCTATTTGAAAGTATTAAATTGAACATGCAAGCAACCCCTTAAAAAGTAATATATAATTGTCAAACCATTTTAATAATCCAAAAATATAGAAAAATAATGACCCAAATAAATTTCTAACACCAATGAAAATAATGCAATCAATGAAAGTATGCAAACAAATTAAATAAAATAGAATGAGAGAGAAAAAGGATGAGAAGAAGAAAAAGAAAGTGAGAAAGGAGAGAGAAGGAAGAAATTAGGATTAGAAAAGAGAAGATAAGAAAATTGGCACTAATAATCTGGATAGGTTGTGCGACGCTGGCGACGCGGTCGCGTGGGTGACGCGGACGCGTGGGGCACGCGATCGCGTGGGGCACGCGATCGCGTGACTTGATTTGTGCTAGTGGCGCGAGTGCAGCCTCACGGTCGCACAACTTTCTGTTCAAAACTCAGTATTGCCAAAATACAGGGTGACGCGGTCGCGTGGTCGACGTGATCGTGCGGGTGGCCTTATTTCCAATATGATGCGGACGCGTGGGTGACGCGTTCGCATGGCAGGGCTTGTGCTACTAGCACGGGTCCAGCCCAGTTCCAGCATAACTCTCTGCCATACTCCTTTTTTACGCCGATTTCAGGTGACGCGGCCACGTGGGTGACGCGGTCGCGTGGGAGGCCATTATTCCCATTTGACGCGGTCGCGTGGGGTGATTTGTGCCATTGGCACGCCTCCAGCGCTGCTCCTGCGAAACTCTCTGTTCATATTAATATTGTCTCCCATCTCCTTGCGACGCGGACGCGTCGCTGATGCGGTCGCGTCGCGTGCTCGCTTTTTTTTTTATAAATTAAGAGGTTATTGGTTTTTATTTAATTATTATAATTTTTTTTTAAAAAAATTATTTTTGGTGTTCATCTTGATCTTCAAGTCGTTCTTCGTGTTCATCTTGACCTTCAAGTTGTTCTTAGTTGTTTTCTTCGTTTTGATCTAAAAAATTTAAGTTTGATATCATTTTATTGTTTTTAATTGGATTTTCAATTGTTCTTAGTTGTTTTCTTCGTTTTGATCTAAAAATTTTATTGTTTTTAAGTTTGATATCATTTTGGTGTTTTGCGCGAAGAGAATAAGGTTCACACATAAGGGGGGTTCTGTGTTTTTGTGTTCGTGCGTATGCACCAAAAGTTATGCGTACGCACGGATGAATGAAATGTGGATTATGCATGTGTACCAATGGTGCGAACACCATGGATAGGAGCCATGTTTTGGAGTGTGCGTGTGCACACATATGTGCGCACACACAGTTGTGTTTTTTTTTTTTTTCAAAAAAATCAGAATTTCACCCAACATTCCAAAATGCATATAAACAAGAAATTAGCAAAAAAAATATGCAACTATTTACATTAAACTTTAAAATTAATCCAAAATTTTATCTTCCAAATCAAAATCATGGACTATTTAAAGCACTTTTAATATGCACAAACATAAAATCTACCAACTATTTTAAGCATTCAAAAACTAATTAAAAATTTTAAACATGCAATCCAAGTCAAAAAGGCAATTTAAACAAGATTACTAACTATTCACATATGCATTTTAAAACAAAAACTTATTAAAGCAAGCTAACAACCAAAAGACATATTTAAAAGCAAAAACAAACAACCAATCAAAAACAAACTATCCACATATTTCCATATAAACAATAACCAATAATGTAACACCATTGCAAATCCGCAACAACGGCGCCAAAAACTTGATAGTGAGAATTATTGCCAGTTTAGAATCAATCAAAATAAGAATCACTTCGTTAATAGCATAGTCCAAACCAACAATGAACTCTCACAATCAAAGTTTAAATCAAAGAATAGTCATAATTCAAATCAAATAACCAAGAGTATTTAAACTCCCGGGTCGTTCTCCCTAGGAATTGCAATTAAGTGTCATATTATTGGCTATGAGGAAATTGGGGATGATAGCAATTGGCAAGAAATGTAAATAGCAAGAATGTAAGTTAGCATGCAAGAAACGTAAATGGGAACTCTTGGCAAGAATTGGGGAGTTTAGGATTCCTATCCTAGTTATGGACCACAAACATGGCAATTGTGTGGAATCAATCCAAACTAGTCAATCCTCCTTGAGAATTAGTCAAAGAGTGTAATTAATCTCAATCCATGAGTCCTAGTCAATTCACTAATTACTTAGAAAAAGACTAGCGTCAATGGAAATCAAACCAATTAACTATTTTCACACAATACAGAATGGACATCCACAACTCAATTCCACCCAAACATCCAATTTCTCAACCAAGAGTGTGGAAATTAAAATGCAAGAAATTAAACATCAAAGCAATAAAAGTCAAAAGCAACTAAATGCAAGGAAAGGAAACTTAAAATGCAAGAAAACATCTTGGCAAGTAATTAAGAGCTAAGGCTACCTATCCTAGACATTGACCATAGGCATATGATGATTATGAAGAGTTAATCCTACTTAGTCAACCTTACATCAAAGATAAGTCAAATAGGCATAGCTAATTTCAATCCCTAAGTCCTATGTCAACACTAATGGGTCACACAGAGTCAAGGAAAACCAAATCAACTAATTACTCTAATATATCAAACAAGAATGGACATCAACAACTTAAGGATCACCAAAGTCATCAATTCCAACCCAAGAGTGTAGAAAAACCAAGTAAAAACTAAGCCAAGCATTTTATCAAACACTTGGTGTGCATGAGAATAAAATAATATTAAATGACAAGAAATAATAAATGCTACAACCAAACAAGGAAAGTAAAGATAGCAACTCAATAAAGCAATAAATGACATGAAAACATAAATTGCATTAATTGAAAATTAAAATGACAAGAGTGTTCATAAAACATAAAAATGACAAAATAGAAGAAATAACAAGAGAAATGAAGAAGATAAAGGTGCAATAACAATAAATGACAAGGAAAAGTAAATAGAAGCAAGAATTAAAAGTAGAAATTACAAGAAATTAAATTAAAGAACCCTAATTCTAGAGAGAGGCGAGAGCTTCTCTCTCTAGAAAATAAGAGAAAGCTTCATAAAATCTAACCCTTATTGCCCCCCTTCATTCCTATTCACTTTGGCCTTAAATATCTTCAGAAAATGAGTTGGATTGGGTTTTAGAGGCCCAGAATTCACCCCCAGCGATTTGCATTGATGAGCTCACGTGCATGCATGCGTGCGTACGCACGACCTACTGTACGTATGCACGTTTGTACAAAATTTCTATCGTGCGTATGCACGACATTTGGTGCGTACGCATCCTTGCAAAAAGTCACCGTTGTGCGTACGCACGCATCACTGATGCGTGCGCATCTTTGCAGCAGCTTCCAAACTCCATTTTCTTCATGATTTCTCCCCTTTTGGATGCTCTTTTTTCACTTCTCCAACCCAAAGTTGCCTTGAAAATCTGAAACCACTTGACAAATACATCAAGGCACCAAATGGGATCAAAGTGAATAAAATTTAGCAATAAAAAGCCCTAAAGAGCATGTTTTCACTTTCAAGCACAAATTAGGAAGACATCATGAAACTATGTTATTTCAATGGATAAATGCAAGAAAAGTCAATAAAATCCACCTAATTAAAGCAAATAAATACCATGAAATGTGGATTCATCAGCTTGTAATGTGCTAAATTAAGAACGAAGTGGGTTAATCATAGGCTCAAAGGGGCTAACAATGGTTGATGAAAGGTAGGCCATTTAGGTACGTGGCTAAATGAAGTGATGGCTTCAATCAAATAAATGCATGTCTACATGGGATAATGGACTTAAAGAATCGAACAAATCAAGGATCACAATCATAGAAAGAGAAAAATGCATACAAGAATGAAAATAAGTGGTTATAAGATGTAACCACATAATTAGGCTCAAAACTCACATGCTTGTGGTCCTAGCTCAATAACTACATTCCAAAATACACTCTTCAAGCAAGATTAACACAAAAATTTTCAAATTGGTAAGGTGCCCTAAAGATGATTTCTTGAAAGATAAGTCATCACCCTAATCAAGTAGTCCTAACATGAAAAAAGTGTTCAAACATAAAAACTAACCATGCAATCTATCCTAACTAGCGAAAGAAAAATCAAAATCATGGGTGTTGAAAGAAAAGTTACCTACGGAAGTCGGTAACCGACCTCTCACACTTAAGAGTTGGCACGGTCCTCCGTGCCTTGGATGGGATGCAAAGAGGGATCAAGGTCGCTATCTTCATCATCCGAGCCTTGAGTACTTGCTTCACTATGGTCCGAAGCAGATGAGAAGATGACCGGCTCTTCCGTAGGCGGGTTGACACAACCCCAAAGCTTCTTCATGTAAGCAAATCGGCATTTGTTACGCCTCTCATATCGATCTATCTTCTCATGAAGCTCTACAAGTAATTGATGGGTCGACTTTGGTGGTGCGGACGAAATGGTAGGAATGGCGGAAGGAGGGGCTATGTCACGGCTAGTGGTGTCCATGGGAGGCTGAAGATATTTCCCGCTTGGGACGATATCGCCCTTCGCTGGAATTGTGGCTTTCATGTCCTTAGCTTTAGAAGGGACACCAGCAGTGGCAACTAAATCCGATACCATAGTGGGGAATAGTAGATTACCCTTGGCATGGACTCGACCCATCTTTTTTCGGATGAGGAGATGGATGTTGACCGGCCTCTTTGTGAGAATGCACCAAACAAGGAGGGCGAGTTCCGCCGTGAAGGATGACTTAAGAGTGTGATGAGCGGATATTTTATACGCTTTTTGGGGATAATTTCATATAGTTTTGAGTATGTTTTAGTTAGTTTTTAGTCTATTTCTAGTAGTTTTTAGGAAAAATTCATATTTCTGGACTTTACTATGAGTTGTGTGTTTTTCTGTAATTTCAGTTATTTTTCTGGCTGAAATTGAAGGAGCTGAGCAAAAATCTGATTCAGGCTGAAAAAGGACTGCTGATGCTGTTGGATTCTGACCTTCCTGCACTCAAAGTGGATTTTCTGGAGCTACAGAACACTTTGTATTCTCTGACGGCATGAGTCTCTAAACTCCATTGTTGGGGGTGAGGAGCTCTGCTGTGTCTCAATGAATTAATGCAAGTATTTCTGTTTCCCATTCAAACACGCTTGTTCCTATCTAAGATGTTCATTCACGCTTAACTGTGATGAAGGTGATGACCCGTGACATTCATCACCGTCCTCAAACCATGAACGTGTGCCTGACAACCTCCTCCGTTCTATATCCGACTGAATGAGTATCTCTTAGATTCCTTAATCAGAATCTCCGTGGTATAAGCTAGATTGATGGCGGTATTCATGAGAATCCGGAAGGTCTAAACCTTGTCTGTGGTATTCCGAGTAGGATTCTGGGA
>NC_029789.2:68990779-69016144 GCF_000816755.2 Arachis ipaensis | reverse complement strand
ATCCCTTGTTAAAACACTTTAAATTTATAGCTCAGTTAATTAGAACGTGGTGTTTATGTTCATGGTAATTGGCTATCATATTTTTAAAAACCTTTTTCAAAAATAATTTTTCTATTAAATCCTGTGCCAAACTTTAAGTTTGGTGTTTTCAAAAATAATCTTTCTTAAAATTTTTGAAGGTCCCATAACTCATTTGGCTAGAACATTAATTTGATTGGGTTAGAATCTTTCATTCTCTTTTCAAAACCTTCTTTTTCAAAAATATTTTTTTTTATTAAAGCTTGTGCCAAACTTTAAGTTTGGTGTTTTCTTGTTGATTCCCCTTTGATTTTCGAAAATTTTGGTTTGGTTTTCTAAAAAATTTAAGTTTGATAAAACGCCAGAAAATGGGTGGAAGGCTGGCGCTGAACGCCCAGACCATGCCCAAAACTGGCGTTCAGCGCCTGAAACAAGGCAGGATTGGCGTTCAACGCCAGAAATGGGCAAGAATCTGGTGTTGAACGCCCAACAGGGGCACATTTCTGGCGTTCAGGCGCCAGGAACAGACAGTGAGTTGGCGTCTAACGTCACTCCAGCTTCTAACTCTGGTACGCAATTGCCAGAGAGGGATCAGACACACATAAGTGCTAATAACAACCCCTCTAAAAAGGCTTCTTTAACCACTAAGGTTGAGGAATATAAAGCCAAGATACCTTATCCTCAAAAACTCCAGAAAGAGGAGCAGGAGAAGCAATTTGCTCGCTTTGCAGATTATCTAAGGACTCTTAAAATAAAGATTCCATTTGCAGAGGCACTTGAGCAAATACCTTCTTATGCCAAGTTCATGAAAGAGATCTTGAGTCATAAAAAGGAGTGGAGAAAAACAGAAAGAGTTCTCCTCACTGAAGAATGCAGTGCAGTCATTCTGAAAAGCTTTCCTGAAAAGCTTAAAGACCCTGGGAGCTTTCTGATACCATGCATATTAGAAGGTGAGGGGACCATACGTGATTACAAGTGTGTCACCATATGGTTATGTGGAGCTTCAAGATATTGATTCTGATAAGAAGTTCATTGTCAATGGACAGAGAATCAAGCATTATCTTGAAGGCAATATTGAGCAAGAATGCTCAAGGCTGAAGCTAGATTAAAAGCTCAGCAAGGTCCAGCTAAAGACAATAAAGAAGTGCTTGCTGGGAGGCAACCTAGCCATGGGGCATCAATCCTCTAAGCATTTTTGCCCTATTTTTATTTTTATTTGTTTATATAAAGTTCACTGACACTAAGGTACAAAATCATTTGTATAAGTTTACAGGGTTACAGAAGGAATCAGCACACAAAACAGAGTAAAAGAGCTCAATGGCAAGAAAACGCCAGTAACGGCAGCAATTGGGCGTTCAACGCCAGAAATGGCCACCCACTGGGCGTTGAACGCCAGGAATGGCAGCAACTGGGCGCTGAACGCCCAGGAGATCAGCATTTGGGCGCTGAACGCTCAAAACAGGCAGTGTTTGGGCGTTCAAACGCCAGGAGGACAGGGAGGAGCCAAATCCAGTAAACCCACACGTATTTCCATTTTAATTTCAAATTTTATGCTTCAATGCATGATTTTTACATGAACATATCAAGAACCCTGATTTCTAAAATCCTTTATTTCTAAAAATCCATCTTTCCAAATTCAATCCAACTCTTTTCAAAATCTTTTCTGAAAACAAATCTATCTTTTTCACTCAAAAATCTTTTCAACTAATCCATATCTTTTTCAAATATCCATATTATCTTTTTCAAAAATCCAGATTTATCTTTTTCAAAAATCTATCCTATCTTTTCAAAATCAAACTATATCTTCTATCTTATCTTTTTCAACTAAATCTTTTTATCTTATCTCTTCCAATTTTTCGAAAATCCACCACCCCACCCCCCTTAAATTTGGGTTCGGCCTCCCCCCTCCTCCATCAACAAGTGCACCTCAATCTCCTTCTATCCCTCTCCTTTCTTTTCTTTTGCTTGAGGACAAGCAAACCTCTAAGTTTGGTGTGTTTATCCGAGATCACTACTAAGATCATGGCTCCCAAAGGAAAATAATCCACTTCAAGAGGCAAGAAAGAGAGCGTTCCAAAATCACTTTGGAATCAAGGGAAGTTCTTATCTAAAGAACATTCAGACCATTATCTTAAAGTAATGGGTCTGAGATCAGTGATCCCGGAAGTGAGATTCGATCTGAAAGAAGATGAATATCCGGAGATCCAGGAGCAAATTCGAATCAGGAACTGGGAAGTCCTAGCTAATCCTGAAACGAAAGTAGGAAGGAACATGGTCCAGGAGTTCTATGCTAACATGTGGCAGACTGACAAGCAAAGACAATCTGGAACAGCCTGCTACGAATTTCGGACCATGGTCAGGGGAAAGATTGTTCATACCACCCCTGACAAGATCAGAGAGATATTAAAGCTACCTCAGTTAAAGGATGATCCAGACTCCTTCAACAGGAGGATGATGAGAGTAGACATTGCCGCTGAACGCCAGTAATGGCAGCATTTGGGCGTTCAACGCCAGAAATGGCCACCCACTGGGCGTTGAACGCCAGGAATGGCAGCAACTGGGCGCTGAACACCCAGGAGATCAGCATTTCGGCACTGAACGCCCAAAACAGGCAGTGTTTGGGCGTTCAAACGCCAGGAGGACAGGAAGGAGCCAAATCCAAGCAATCCCACACGTATTTCCATTTTAATTTCAAATTTTATGCTTCAATGCATGATTTTTACATGAACATATCAAGAACCCTGATTTCTAAAAACCTTAATTTCTAAAAACCCATTTTTCCAAATTCAATCCAACACTTTTCAAAATCTTTTCTGAAAAATCTATCTTTTTCACTCAAAAATCTTTTCAACTAATCCATATCTTTTTCAATATCTTTTTCATATTATCTTTTTCAAAATCCAGAATTATCTTTTTCAAAAATCTATCCTATCTTTTCAAAATTAAACTATATCTTCTATCTTATCTTTTTCAACTCAATCTTTTTATCTTATCTCCTCCAATTTTTCGAAAATCCACCCCTCCCCCCTTTCTCATCATCAGCAAACATGAATAAAATAGTAGATCTTTTGAATAAGAAGCAATAAAATTTCGAGTTTAAATAAAATAAATTCTAATTGGTTAAATGTGGTGGCAATGCTTTCTGTCTTCTGAATGAATGCTTGAACAGTGCATATGTCTTTTGAATTTGTTGTTTAAGACTATTAAATATATTGGCTCTTGAAAGAATAATGAACATGAGACATGTTATTGATAATCTGAAAAATCATAAAAATGATTCTTGAAGCAAGAAAAAGCAGCAAAGAACAAAGCTTGCAGAAAAAAAAAAGCAAAAAAGAAAGCAAGCAGAAAAAGCCAATAACCCTTAAAACCAAAAGGCAAGAGCAATTAAAAAGGATCCCAAGGCTTTGAGCATCAGTGGATAGGAGGGCCTAAAGGGCTGAAATCCTGGTCTAAGCGGCTAAACCAAGCTGTCCCTAACCATGTGCTTGTGGCGTGCAGGTGTCAAGTGAAAACTTGAGACTGAGCGGTTAAAGTCAAGGTCCAAAGCAAAAAGAAGAGTGTGCTTAAGAACTCTGGACACCTCTAATTGGAGACTTTAGCAAAGC
Source organism: Arachis ipaensis (assembly GCF_000816755.2). Taxonomy (NCBI): domain Eukaryota; kingdom Viridiplantae; phylum Streptophyta; class Magnoliopsida; order Fabales; family Fabaceae; genus Arachis; species Arachis ipaensis. The sequence continues at coordinate 69,012,518 of NC_029789.2, read as the reverse complement.
TGAGTCACAATCTGAAAAGGTTCACCCAGTTATGTGTCTGTGGCATTTATGTATCCGGTAGTAATACTGGAAAACAAAGTGCTTAGGGCCACGGCCAAGACTCATAAAGAAGCTGTGTTCAAGAATCATCATACTGAACTAAGAGAATCAATAACACTATCTGAACTCTGATTTCCTATAGATGCCAATCACTCTGAGCTTCAATGGATAAAGTGAGATGCCAAAACTGTTCAGAAGCAAAAAGCTACTAGTCCCGCTCATCTAATTAGAATCTGAGCTTCAATCAAAAACTCTGAGATATTATTGCTTCTCAACCTATTAGTCTTCTATTTTATTTGTCTAAGTTGCTTGAGGACAAGCAACAGTTTAAGTTTGGTGTTGTGATGAGCGGATATTTTATACGCTTTTTGGGGATAATTTCATATAGTTTTGAGTATGTTTTAGTTAGTTTTTAGTCTATTTCTAGTAGTTTTTAGGAAAAATTCATATTTCTGGACTTTACTATGAGTTGTGTGTTTTTCTATAATTTCAGGTATTTTTCTGGCTGAAATTGAAGGAGCTGAGCAAAAATCTGATTCAGGCTGAAAAAGGACTGCTGATGCTGTTGGATTCTGACCTCCCTGCACTCAAAGTGGATTTTCTGGAGCTACAGAACTCGAAATGGCATGCTTCCAAATGCGTTGGAAAGTAGACATCCAGGGCTTTCCAGCAATATATAATAGTCCATACTTTGCACAAGGATAGACGATGTAAACTGGCGTTCAACGCCAGTTCTCTGCCCAATTCTGGCGTCCAGCGCCAAAAAAGGATCAAAAGCTGGAGTTGAACGCCCAAACTGGCATAAAAACTGGCGTTCAACTCCACAAATGGCCTCTGCACGTGAATTGCTTAAGTCTCAGCCCCAGCACACACCAAGTGGGCCCCAGCACACACCAAGTGGGCCCTAGCACACACCAAGTGGGCCCTAGAAGTGGATCTCTGCATCATCCATCATAGTCCACTCATATTTTGTAACCCTAGGCTACTAGTTTAGTATTTAAACAACTTTTAGAGACTTATTTTGTATCTCATGACATTTCAGATCTAAACTTTGTATTCTCTGACGGCATGAGTCTCTAAACTTCATTGTTGGGGGTGAGGAGCTCTGCTGTGTCTCAATGAATTAATGCAAGTATTTCTGTTTCCCATTCAAACACGCTTGTTCCTATTGACCCTTACTCACGTAAGGTATTACTTGGACGACCCAGTGCACTTGCTGGTTAGTTGTGCGAAGTTGTAAGAGAGTAATGTGAACATTAACATTACAATTTCGTGCACCAGAGTGCTCGAAAGCACGTAATGAGATAAGATCTGGACCCATACGCGGGCCTCCACAGTAAGGTGGCGGGCGTCGATGCACTTAGACCGCATCTTGAGTCTCCCTTGTGTCCAAAATGCCTCTGGTTTGGAAATGACTCAAAGGATCGAGTCCCAATCAAACCCAAATTTAAGCCGCTAACGTAGGACCTCTTGGTAACCATCCATATCCTCCGGTACCGGTGGAATATGAAGCACTCGCTGAATAGCCTCCTCTGAAATTGGGACTTGCTTCCGGCGCACGTAGACCAACTGAAGAGACGTGGTGTGGTAATTGAAGTAGAACTCCACCACCCATGAGAGGTTCATTTCCTGTGGTTTGCGCAATAGAAACCCCCATCTTCGCCGCTCAACACGGGGTAGCACACATGGAGAAATGTGGTCGGGGGGAGCAAGTAGGTGCTCAGAATGATAGTTCCTCTCAACCATGGCAGGGAACATGAGCTCATAGTAGCGGTTAGGAAACCTTGTGAGGTCCCTTGCCGGTTCGCTCTTCTCTTGTTCGTCAATATGAACACTTGGCTTCTCCTTCTTTTAGAGGGGGTTAGGGCCCAAAATAGGATGTGCCTTGGATGTTGATTTTTGGGGTGCCCTTTTTGTGGTCGGCTTCTTCGATGCCTTCTCCTTGCCTTTCCCGGTGGCCATTCTGAAAAAGGAAGGGAGTGGAGAACATTAAACCCAAATAATCAACATTTAGGAAATAACATGCAAGTGACAAGTAGTGCCCAAATGGAATGGTACGTCTTGAGGACATGACAGCTGCAACATGTGATCAAGATACCAATAAAAGCATAGGGCATAGCACTTGGCATGATGTGCAAGAGTGAGTAAAGCATGCAATAGGGCATAAGAAGGATAAACTCAAGCATCAACACTAATAAAGAAGCAAGTCATGGGAATGAGCAAAAGAATAGTAAACATGAAGCAAAATAGGCTCAACGCACACAAAGAAAGGCAAGTGTATGAAGAAGAGGCACTAAGTTAAAAGCACAAGGTCAAAATTGAACTAAAATGGTGTATGTGCCTTTCATCAAACACTTGGTGTGCAATATTCAAACAATGAACAATTATGAAGAAATCAACAATATAAAATCCCAAAAGAATTACCAATCAACTAGATACACCACATAGTCATAAAGGAATCAAGAAACATCAAGATGATCCATCAAAGCAAGAGAAATCCAAAGTTCAACACCCATGAAAAATAAGGAAAGGAAGAAGGCAAACAAGCAAGAACCAAGCATTAAAATGCAACTAAGAAGAAAAGAGAAAAGAGAAATCAAATGGAACTAATAAAAGAGAGAAACTTAGAATAAGAGACAAGAAAGAGGAAGGAGTAAGAATGAACCTTGAGGAGGGAGAGAGCAAGGTGGAGTGTAGGTGGCAAATGTGAGAGGAAAGAGAGGAGAAAGAAAGTGTGGGACCACCGGAGGTGGTGGTGGCCGGTGGCGGTGGCGGTGGTCGGAGACAAGGTAGTAGGGTGAGGGAAGAAGATAGAAGAAGAGAAGGGATCGTGGGATGAGTGGAAGGAGAGAATTTGAAATGAAAAGCAAAATACACTACAACAAATATGGCCTTTAGCAACGCCAAATTTTACAACGCCTTAAAATCGTTCTCTTAGATAGGTTTAGACAACGGTTTTTTAAAGTGTTACTGTTGAATTCAATTTTTCATTAATTTCTAGCAACAAATTAAAACCGTTCTGTTTGACTACTTTAAAGAACGGTTTTATAACCGTTACCATGATTTGGGTTTAAGCAACGGTTTTTTATTGTTGTTTAAACAATTGCACAAAGGAAACACATTAAAACCGTTGCCGAAATACTACACTTTAAAACCGTTCCATTAGATGGTCCTAGACAACGGTTTTTACAGTGTTGCTGTTGAAGTTCATTTTTTCATTATGCTATAGTAACAAAATAAAACCGTTCTCTTTGACTATTCTAAAGAACGGTTATACAATCATTACAACAATTATTTATGAAACAACCATTTTCTAATATTATTTAAATAATTATACAAATTAAACAATACTAATAAAAATAATTTCAGATAATTATATAAATTGAAACTATTTTTTCTATAAATATTGAATTTATAAAATACTCAAAAACTATTGTTATAAATAAATAACAAATATTATTTTAAAAAAATAAAATTAAAATAAAGTTATTATAAATATATAAAAAATATTATATTTTTAACACATATATATAAAATAAATTTATAATAAATATTAATATAAAGAAATAAAATTAAAATAATTCTAAAATAAATATTATATATCTATTATTGATTATTAATTTTTTCCTAATTAATGAAGGAATACATAACAGAAAAATTTACTAAGAAAGCTCCCTCCTTCTCTTTGAAACCAAAGAGAATGCTACTCTTCCCCCCTCTACCGTACCAAACCCTAACCCATGCCTCAAAATCAGAGAAGTCATCGCACCGCAGCTCTCCATGAAGTCGTAAATCGCACCATCATTGCAAGTTACCAGGAAGCCTCAAATCGCCACTCACCATCGTCGCACCATCATCGTCGCTGCATTCTTCCCGGTGTCGCTGCCTCCTTCTTCCCGGCGTCACTGAGTCTCTCCGCGGCGTCGCTGCTTCTCCCTTCTCCGAGGCTTCACCGCTTCTCCACGGCATCCTTGCTTCTCCCCTGTTCTGTTTCTACCTCGCTGCTTCTGCTTCACTGTGTTGGCTGATTGTGGATTGTGCTTCGCTGCTGCCGCTTTGCTGCTGCTGCTTCGCTGTATTGGCCGTTTGTGGGTTGTCATCTGTGGTAAGTGGTCTTCTTCTCTGATTTCTGTTGCTTAGTTAGGACTTGATTGGCTGTTGGGTATTTTTGTTGGATGTGGAAAGTGGTGATGTTTGTGAACATGAGCAAGATGAGTGTTGAATGTTGACTGAGTTTCTGTTCTGGTTTGAATTTGGACTGTGCACTTGTGAAATGAACCTGGGGCTTAGGTTAGTCAGTTATTTAAGGTAGCAAAACATTTATTTTGGTCATCAGTTTTGTTCCGAGGGTTACCTGAAACTGGAGTTCGATCTCGGATGAGATCTTCCGTACTGGTTGGAGATGACGTGTCCGGCTGGCTGGTGGCGGCCGGAGCTGTTGTGTCCGACTTATTGGACTTGCTACACTGCTGATCCTTGGCCACCGGAAGGTGGGGGTACCTACAAGAGACTCCGATGCTTAAGTTAGCACGGGTATTAAGCAGGTTTTATGTCGAATCAGAGTATGAGTTATACTTGGGTGCTCTAGTGTATTTATAGTAGTGTGGGCTGACCTTTCTGATAAGATAAGTTAGTTATCTTATCTTATCTTATCTTTATCTTGAGTGAAGTCAGCTTATCTTTAAGGGAACCGCCTTTATCTCTGTAGGCTTGAACTGCCTTTGGATTTGGGTCGTGTTCCTCCATTTGGGCCCTTTACTGGGCTCTTCTATCGATTTGGCTGATCTCTTTAAGAAGAGGTCGGATAGTCGGACCTGAAGAGGTTAGTCATTTTGCCACCAATCATCCCGGGTTGGACAGTTCGACCCAGGGTATGAATAGTGCCCCTGCTTGAGCTCGGTCTTCTTTTTTGAGGTCGAGTTCTTGACTTCGGTCCTTCTCTAATGAAGCCGAACTCAAGCATTTTGTCGATTTCCTTTGTAGAAGCTTTTGAATGTAGAACGTTTTTCCTCTAAAAGCGCGCGCTTTTATATCGGCGCTGTTTTGGGAATGCAAGTGGTTTTAATATCCGCATTTAATTGGCATTTAATTGCCCCGTTTCCCCCAACTTTTCTATTTTTTTGAATTTTGCACTCAGGAAAACGGTTTCTCTCCTTCGCCCTTTTCGTAACTTCTTCACATTTCTTCTTTCACTCTCTCGCTTTCTGTCTTTCGCTTGCGCTTCTGCTTTCGTTGCTTGGCATTTTTTCTGGGCAGCCTTTGTCTCTGCGCTTCCTCTCTTCCTCGCAGCTTCTTCCGTCTCCAGGTTAGTCCCATTTCGTATATTCCATGTTTGTTTTTGTCTTTGCGATGGGGTTTTCCTTTTGATCTTCTTTTTGGAGAAAGTTTGGATCTTTCCGTTTTTTATCATGCTTGACTTGTTGCATGCTCTAGAATTTCTTTGTTTTTTGGTGCGAATCTTTTTCTTGTTGCTTGAATCTTTTTCTTTTGCATGTTGCCGCCGTTTCTGTTTGTGCCTTGGCTGATGATTTTTTGCTTGATTTCAAAAGAAAGTTTATGCCTTTGCTGCTTGGTCTTTTTTGACATTTCTAATATACTGTAGAAGTAGTATTTTTTGCTGGTAAACTATAGAAGTGTGGTCCTTTGCGTTTTTGCTTCCTTTGTTTTCTTTCTGGATTTTGTTTTGACGAGTGCTGGGATGTAAGCCGTAGAAATAACCTGAAAACCTTGCTTGTTTACTGCCTCCAAGGGATGCCCCAAGACCTTTGTCTTGAGTCTTGGGGTTTTCCCTTTTTGTTTATCCGCCCGTCGAGATGTTTTGTCCTCTGTCCGAGATGTTTTTGTGTAATCCATTCTTCCTTTCTTTTTGTAGGATTTAGTTGACCTCATGTCTTCCCGAAATAATGTAACAGAAATGCCTCCCCAGGTTCCCGCGGGTATGGCTGATTGGGTGGACTCCATGGTTCTTATGTGTGTCTCGCTGGTTGATTCCGAATTTTGTACTCAGCTTAGGCAGTTTCACAGTGTCTGTAGTAATTCTGGTGATGAGAAGAATTATGAACTTGTCCCTCCCTCTTCTGACGAGAGAGTCTGTTTTTCGACTCGAGTTGTTGACAATCGCCCCTTCTTTTATGCTTACGATTTTTTCTTTGGTCAACTAGGTATTACTCTTCCTTTTACTCCATTTGAAACCGACTTGTTATGGTCTTGTAATGTTGCCCCTTCTCAACTTCACCCTAACTCCTGGGGTTTTATAAAAATTTTCCAGTTGCTGTGCGACGGTTTTGGTATTCCTGCTTCCCAATCTCTCTTTTTCTATTTGTTTGTTTTGACTAAGCCCGGTGTGGTAAAAAAGAAGTCAGCTTGGGTCTCCTTTCGTTCTACCCAAGGAAAGAAAGTTTTTTTCATGTTTGACGAGTCGTTCCGTGACTTTAAGAACTACTTTTTCAAGGTCCGATCTGTTGAAGGAGCTCGACCCTTTTTTCTGGATGAAAATGACGAACCTGCCTTTCCCTTGGAATGGCAAAAAGACGTGAGGGTCTCCCTGTATTCGTGGGAGATGTTGGATGAGGCTGAGCGGGCCTTAGTGACTATCTTGGAAGAACGCTGGGGTCAACCTCCCCATCTTGACACAAAGAAATTCCTAACCAATCCTTTTCTTCTTCAATCTGAACTGGGTATCTTGTGTTTCTTTTCTGATTTTGTTTATGTGGCTTGTAGCTGTCTTTTCCGACTTGTCCGACTTGTAGCTGAGTTTTCTGTTTTATTTTGCAGAGGCAATAAAGAATAATGAATCCGTGAAAGCTTATAAGAGGGCGCAGAGGGCGACTGTTGCCAGAAATGCTGCTGCTCAGGCGGCTGAGGAGGGATCTTCCCAAGTGCGCGGGAAGCCATCGGTGCAGAGTTTTGTCGGGGTGAAGAAGGTGATCCCTACTCCCCGAGTTCGTTTGGCAGATCCTCACGTCACCTCTGCTGCCCCTTCTGTTACTCCTCCCAATAAAAAACAAAAGACTGCTGAGCCTTTTGACCTCGATGCTCCTGATTTTAATGCTATTAAATTCGTGGATCAACAAATCGGCCCCTACGGTGCTCTTTCCATGGACGATGTGTCCATCCTTCATCACATGGATTTTATGGCTCAAAATCATGTTAAGATGGCATACATGTCGGCTGCCATATATCGGACTGCTCAGAATCTCCCTCTCCGTGCTACCAAGGAATTTATGGAAGAGGCGAAACAAGAATTCGACCGGATGAAGGGATTGAAGGAGGAGCTTGAGGTGAAGGTGGCTAAGCTGGAAAAAGACTTGGAGAACGAGAAGGCGAGTTCTGAAGCGCTGGCTGCTTCTTTGAGGTTGGCTGAAGATGCAGCCTTGATGCATAAGGATAGCTATGTTACATCCTATAGGGAGGGGAGGCGCCAGAGAGAGGAGCTTGACAATGCCCGGGAAGACTATGCTGAGCTCCAAGGTCATCTCGTTGGCAGCGTGACTGCTGCTTATGAGAACTTGAGAGAACAAGTTCAAATCATTGCTCCCGAGGCCGATCTTACCCTCTTTAGCTTGGATAATGTTATCAGGGATGGCAAGATTGTCCCTGATGATGAGGGTGATGACGATGAGGTGGTTCCTCCCCCTGTGTTTTCTACCAAGGTGCCGACTTCTTCCGCTCCTCCAGTTGGGCCCGAGTTGGATTACCAGATCCTGAATCGGGAGGATGGTACTGTAGATGCGGTGCCAATTCAGACTCGCCCCCTCTCCTTGTTCTGACGCAGTCAAGAAGGCTCCTGATGCTGCCGAGAAGGCTTCTGATGCTTGTTGATCTTTTTCTTTAAAGTAGTTGGCCCGGCTTATGGGCGTTTGGAAACTTTTTATTTGATTGCTGACATTTCTTAGTTGCTTTTCTAGCAACTTTTTATTTTTGAAAAACAAACAATTAGCTTGCCGTCTTTTGGATAGTAAGTGTTGGTGGCCTTTCGAGGCCTTATGACTCTGTAAAGAATAGGTTTTTTGGCTAGGCTTCCTTCTGCCAATGCTGACATCTTGCAACCCGACCTCCTTGGGTTTTTGTTGTGTAGCTTGAATCTCCGTAGTTGTAGGGGTCTGACTTGTTTGGTTTTCTCGCTTTGTGTGTGTTCTTTAGCGCTCTGTAACCGATTTCTTTGCGTTGGTCCCCTGCTAAACTCTTGGACCTTTGTCAGGTCTCTTTCGGGGATTACTTTTTACGATCTTCTCGTTTGTGGGAGATCGACTTCGTTAGGTCGACCTTTTCCGGGTTATTTTTGTAATCCTCTTTCTTGGACCTTTGTTAGGTCTCTTTTAGGGATTACTTTCAGTAGTAGGAGTCCGACTTGGTTGTATCGGTCTCTTTTAAGTTATTTTTTGTAATCCTCTTTCTTGGACCTTTGTCAGGTTTCTTTCAGGGATTACTTTTATAACTTGTTAGTAGTAGGAGTCCGACTCATTATATCGGTCTCCTTTAAGTTATTTTTGTAATCCTCTTTCTTGGACCTTTGTCAGGTCTCTTTCAGGGATTACTTTTATAACTTGTTAGTAGTAGGAGTCTGACTTCATTATATCGGTCTCCTTTAAGTTATTTTTGTAATCCTCTTTCTTGAATCTTTGTCAGATCTCTTTCAGGGATTACTTTTATAACTTTTTAGTAGTAGGAGTCTGACTTCATTATATCGGTCTCCTTTAAGTTGTTTGTAGTCCTCTTTCTTGGATCCTTGTCAGATCTCTTTCAGGGACTACTTTGATAACTTTCCATTTTTGGGCTGACTTTGTCATGTCGAGCCCTTCTAAGTTAAAGTAATCCTCTTTAATAGGGTTGGCCAGACCTCTTTCCAGGGTTTACTTATAACTTGGGTTGACTTGGTCCGACTTCTCAACGTCGGCCAGTCTTTAAGTTATTATTTTAGCAATCCGTAAGACCTCGTCAGGTTCTTTTTTAGATCACTTTCGATAACTTCTTACATTATTCTGTGTTCATCTTTGCCGATTTGTAGAAAGTGGTTGTCATCTCTAGATCGTCCTTTGGGTGAATCGCGTTTTCACCTTTATCGGACGGTTGTCTTTATCGTGATCGTGCAGTGAAATTGTTTTTCACTTTCTGCCGATCTGTTGCTTTATAATCAAACGATGAATGCTTCAGATTAATGTGTCTTGAAATCTTTGTAGAGTATCTAAAATATATTTTATTTAAAGAAAAAGTGCAAATATATACATATGGGATTGTTTGAGTCTCAACTTGGTGCCTCGTTAAAAAACCTTTTCAGGAAAAAGAGTGCATCCAATGATGAGATCTTTTATCTTTTCTAACTGTAGTACCTTCTGAGGTTGCAGGCGTGCCATGACCTGGGAAGCTCTCGTCCATCGAGTTCAGACAGTCTGTAGTAGCCCTTTCCGAGTACTTCTATAACTCGGTAGGGTCCTTTCCAGTTTGCTGCCAGCTTTCCCTCTCCTGGTCCAGTTGTTCCGATATTATTTCGGATTAGGATGAGATCATTTTCTATGAAACTTCTCGGCACTACTTTTTGATTATATCTAGAAGCCATTCGGCGTTTTAGAGCTTCTTCCCTGATCCGAGCTCTTTCTTGGATTTCGGGTAACAAGTCGAGCTCTTCTCTCTGAAGTTGGAAGTTTGCTTCCTCATTGTAGTGAACTATTCTGGGCGACCCTTCCTCAATCTCTATTGGAATCATCGCCTCTGTTCTGTATGCTAATCGGAAGGGGGATTCCTTCGTGGTGGAATGTGGCATTGTTCGATATGCCCACAGGACCTGTGGGAGCTCTTCTGCCCAGGCTCCCTTTGCTTCTTGTAATCTCCGTTTTAATCCGGCCAATATGGCTTTGTTAGCAGCTTCGGCCTGCCCATTGGCTTGTGGATGTTCGACGGAGGTGTACTGGTGCTTTATATTCAAGTCGGCTACTAGTTTTCTGAAGCCTGTATCTGTGAATTGGGTGCCATTGTCTGTGGTTATTGAATATGGAACCCCGAATCTTGTGACAATGTTTCGATATAAGAATTTCCGGCTTCTTTGAGCGGTGGCATTGGCTAGGGGCTCTGCCTCGATCCACTTTGTAAAGTAATCTACTCCCACTATGAGAAATTTAACTTGTCCTGATCCCTGTGGAAAGGGGCCGAGAAGATCGAGTCCCCATTTTGCAAACGGCCAAGGCGAAGTCACGCTGATGAGCTCTTCTGGCGGGGCGATGTGAAAGTTGGCATGTTTTTGACATGGTGGACATGTCTTTACAAATTCTGTAGCTTCTTTCTGTAGAGTTGGCCAATAAAATCCCGCCCGGAGTACTTTTTTGGCGAGAGCTCGTGCTCCGAGATGATTGCCACAAATGCTGTCGTGTATTTCTTCTAGCACTTCCCTTGTGTTGGAGGTCGGCACGCATTTTAGTAAAGATATTGAGATTCCTCTTTTATACAGGATGTTATTTATGATGGTGTAGTACTGTGCCTCCTTTTCTTCTGCGGGGAGTGTTCCTTCTTTGAGGTAGTTGATTATGGGGGTCATCCATCCTTGGTCCTGACTTGTTATGCCCAGGACTTTTTCCTCTTCCGAGATTGACGGGTTTTGCAACATTTCCTGGATGAGGCTTCTATTGTTGTCCCCTGGTTTGGTGCTGGCTAGTTTTGAGAGTGCATCAGCTCGGGCATTTTGTTCGCGGGGTATGTGGCAGATCTTATATTCCCCGATTTGTCCGAGTAGTTCCTTGGTTTTATCCAAATATTTTTTCATGGTGGGGTCTTTGGCTTGGTAGCTCCCTATTATTTGTGATGTGACCACTTGTGAATTGCTGTATATGTTGAGTTTTTGAGCTCCGACCTCTTTAGCCAGCTTCAAACCAGCTAATAATGCTTCATATTCCGCTTGGTTATTAGAGGCCGGGAACCCGAACTTGAGGGAGAGCTCAACTTGGGTTCCTTGGTTGCTTTCTATTATCACGCCTGCGCCGCTTCCAGTTTTATTTGAGGAACCGTCCACGTAGAGATTCCATTCTGTGGGAGTTTCCAGGGTATCTGTGAATTCTGCGATGAAGTCGGCCAGATACTATGATTTGATGGCCGTCCGAGCTTCATATTGGAGGTCGAATTCTGACAACTCGACTGCCCATTGTAGAATTCTGCCTGCTAAATCTATTTTCTGCAATATTCCTTTTATGGGCTGGTTAGTTCTAACCTTAATGGTATGAGCCTGGTAGTACGGGCGGAGTCGTCGAGATGTTAGGATGAGAGTATAGGCAAATTTTTCTATTTTCTGGTAGTTCAGCTCGGATCCCTGTAGTGCTTGGCTAATGAAGTAGACGGATTGTTGCCCATTTTCGTCTTCTCTGACTAGTGCTGAGGCTATCGCCCGGCTTCCTACTGCGAGATATAATATGAGTGGTTCTCCTTCTCGTGGTCGAGATAGGATAGGTGGCTGTCCTAAGAACTCCTTGAAGTCTCGGAAAGCTTGCTCACATTCTGTCGTCCATTCAAACTGTTTTCCATTTCTTAAAGTAGCATAGAAGGGGAGAGATCTTATCGCAGCTCCTGCTAAGAATCGGGATAGGACGGCCAATCTCCCGTTGAGTTGTTGTACTTCTTTGACACAGGTTGGGCTCTTCATGTTGAGTATAGCTTGACATTTGTCTGGATTTGCTTCAATTCCCCTTTGTGTGAGCATGAAACCCAAGAATTTGCCTGCTTCGACTGTGAAGGTGCATTTTGCGGGGTTGAGTGGCATGTTATGCTTCCTTATAGTGTCAAACACTTGAGCCAGGTCGGACAATAATGTATTTTCGCTTTGTGTTTTTATTAACATGTCGTCCACAAAGACTTCCATGATTTTTCCGATGTAATCTAAGAAGACTTTATTCATTAGCCTTTGATAAGTAGCTCCCGTATTCTTGAGACCGAAAGGCATCACGATGTAGCAGTAGTTCGCCTTTGGTGTTAAGAACGAGGTCTTTTGTTGATCTGGTGGATACATGGGGATTTGGTTGTATCCCGAATAGGCGTCCATAAACGAGAGGTATCTATATCCGGAGGAAGCATCTACCAGAGCGTCAATACTTGGGAGTGGGTATGGATCTTCTAGGCAGGCTTTGTTGAGATTGGTATAATTGGTACACATGCGCCACTTCCCGTTTGATTTTTTCACCAAGATGACGTTGGCTAGCCATAGTGGGTACTTGACTTCTCTTATGAATCATGCCTCCAGTAACGTTTGTACTTGTTCTTCCACAGCTTGGGATCATTCTGGTCCGAGTTTTCTTCGCTTCTGCTGCACCAGCCGAGATCCTGGATAGACCGCCAACTTGTGGCACATTAGCTTAGGGTCTATGCCTGGCATGTCTGCGGCTTTCCATGCGAAGAGGTCGACATTATCTCGTAAGAATTGTATCAGTAATTCCTTTGAATCTCTTCTTAAGACCGTGCCGATATTAGTCGTTTTGTCCGAGGTGTCTCCAATCTGAACCTTCTCTACCTCACCTTCTGGGTGCGGACGGAGTTCTTCTCGACGCTGAGCTCTGCCAAGCTCAATTGTATGAAACTCTTTTCCTCTGCCTTTGAGGTTTAAGCTTTCGTTATAACAGCGACGTGCCATCTTTTGATCTGCTTTTATCGTGGCTATCCCCTCTGCAGTTGGGAATTTCATGCATAGATGCGGAGTCGAGACTATTGCGCCGAGTTGATTGAGTGTTGTCCGACCTATGAGAGCATTGTAGGCCGAACTTACGTCGACCACAATGTAGTCTATTTTGAGGGTCCTAGATTGGTTCCCTTTTCCAAAAGTAGTGTGTAGCGATACGTATCCCAGCAGTTGTATCGGAGTGTCTTCTAGTCCAAACAAATTGTTCGGGTATGCTCTAAGTTCCTTTTCGTCTAAACCGAGCTTGTCGAAGGCTGTTTTGAATAAGATGTCGGCAGAACTCCCTTGGTCTACTAGTGTGCGGTGTAGATTGGCGTTTGCCAGTATAATAGTGATGACCATGGAAACGTCGTGTCCCGAGATGATGCCGGATGCGTCCTCTTTAGTAAATGTTATCTTCGGGATGTCGGGTGCTTCCTCCTTTCCCTCAACATGATATACTTCTTTGAGATATCTCTTTCGGGATGATTTGGAGATCCCACCTCCTGTGAATCCGCCGTGTATCATGTGGACGTGTCTTTCTGGTGTCCGAGGTGACCGTTCAGCTCGTCCATCATCTTCGTCTCTCCGTCTTTTTCTTTGGTCATCATCCCGGGTGGCCAGAAATCGATCTAATTTTCCTTCTCTTACCAATTTTTCTATGATATTTTTCAAGTCAAAGCACTCGTTGGTAGAGTGCCCTCGAATTCGATGGTATTCACAATATTCCTTCCGGTTTCCTCCTCCCCTTTTGCCTTTGAGTGGCCGCGTTGGGGGGATTTTTTCTGTATGGCAGACTTCTTTGTACACGTCGACCAGGGATGCTTTGAGAGGAGTGTAGTTGTGGTATTTTTTGATTTTCTCACCCTGTCGATCTTCTTTCCTTTTGGGGTCCTTGTCTCTGTCTCGGTAGGAGGCCCCAGATTTTGAGATTTCTCCCAGCCGAGCGTTCTCTTCCATGTTGATGTAATTTTCTGCTCGCTCCTGGACTTCGTCTAAGGAGGTAGGATACTTTTTTGATATAGATTGGCTGAAAGGTCCCTCTCGTAAGCCATTGATAAGCCCCATGATGGCGGCCTCTGTTGGTAAACTTTGTATGTCCATGCATGTTTTGTTGAATCTTTCCATGTAGTTGCGGAGGCTCTCCCGATCTCCTTGCTTGATCCCTAGTAAGCTGGGTGCGTGCTTGGCCTTATCTTTCTGGATGGAGAATCTGGCCAGGAACTTTTTGGCTAGGTCGTCGAAGTTTGAGATGGACTTCGGAGGTAAGTTTTCGAGCCATCTGATCGCCGTTTTCGTGAGAGTTGTTGGAAAAGCTTTGCAGCGAGCGGCATCTGAGGCATCGGTAAGGTACATTTTGCTTCTGAAATTGCTGAGATGATGGTTGGGATCTGTAGTGCCATCATACAAAACCATATCCGGGAGCTTGAAATCCTTTGGGATTTTGGTCTTCATGATTTTTCTGGTGAATGGATCCTGTTCTTTGCGTGAATTTTCCTCAGGAGTGGTCCGAGGAGCTTTTGATTTGAGGTCGACCTCTAATAGCTGTAGTTTTTCTTCTAGTTCTCGACGTCGCCGTACCTCTCTTTGTAGATCCTTTCCGATCTCCCGTTGTTGCTGGGTTTCTTTCTCGAGTTGCTTTAAGCGATCTTGAAGTGCTTCCATGGCTCCCGGATTTGGTGAGTTTTTGTCCCCGTTGGATTTCGGAGTATCCTTTAGCGTAGTGTCCGCGTTCTTGTGCGGTGTTCTGTTCTCCAGATCCGAGTCGTGGTCGTTGTCATGGCCGTCCGCCATGGTTTTGGGATGACTTTCAGGTTCCCCGGCAACGGCGCCAATGTTCCGAGGGTTACCTGAAACTGGAGGTCAATCTCGGATGAGATCTTCCGTACTGGTCGGAGATGACGTGTCCGGCTGGCTGGTGGCGGCTGGAGCTGTTGTGTCCGACTTATTGGATTTGCTGCACTACTAATCCTTGGCCACCGGAAGGTGGGGGGTACCTGCAAGAGACTCCGATGCTTAAGTTAGCACGGGTATTATGCAGGTTTTATGTCGAATCAGAGTATGAGTTATACCTGGGTGCTCCAGTGTATTTATAGTAGCGTGGGATGACCTTTCTGATAAGATAAGTTAGTTATCTTATCTTATCTTATCTTTATCTTGAGTGAAGTCAGCTTATCTTTAAGGGAACCGCCTTTATCTCTGTAGGCTTGAACTGCCTTTGGATTTGGGTTGTGTTCCTCCATTTGGGCCCTTTACTGGGCTCTCCTGTCGATTTGGCCGATCTCTTTAAGAAGAGGTCGGATAGTCAGACCTGAAGAGGTTAGTCGTTTTGCCACCAATCATCCCGGGTCAGACAGTTCGACCCAGGGTATGAACAGGTTCTGTTCTGACACTTTATCAGAACTAAATTTTATATAAAAAACCTTCAATTGACAGACTTAAATATACTTTATTAAAAGTCCTTTAGTTTAAAAGTGGACCAAATTATATTAACAAAATAATTTTTTGGACCTCAACTATAGAAGGCATTTGAGAAGAGTTTCAATTGAAATACTTTTTGGTACAGTGCTATTCTAATTTTGATTTGGCAATTTGTTAACTCAAAATGCTGTTCTCATTTAAAGAAAAGTTATCCATTATTTGGTCTTTGTCAGTTTACACTTAGTTAGAACAGTTTATTTAAACTTTTAAAAAATGCATTTATATATCATTCATTGCAACTCTGAGTGATTTATTTATATACTTCGTTCACTTTGAATGGTTTGTTGCTTATTTTGAGAAATCAATTTATTTAAGGCCTAAAAGTGATAGTAACGTTAGTATTACAGTTATGGTTATGAATTGCTTATATTTTTATTCTTTGTTGCTGTTGTAGTTTCTCTTTAAAATAAAAAAAAGGGTTGTCATCTGTGGGTTGTCTCTTTGCTGCTGCTGCTTCACTGCATCGGCCGTTTGTGGGTTGTCATCTGTGGTAAGTGTTCTTCTCTGAGTTTCTGTTGCTTAGTTAGGGCTTTGGCTGTTGGGTATTTTTGTTGGATTTAAGAAGAAGAAAGGAAAGTGGTGATGTTTGTGCATTGTTCAAAAACTATTTTGAGACTTTATTTGGCTAATTAGATAGAAAGGGAAATTTGTATTTGGCCGTTTGTGCATTGTTCAAATTTGTATTGTTCAAAAATTGTTGGTGCATTGTTCATTAATTTGAGTTCTAGTTAGTAAAACTCATCATTGTACTAATTGTTTTTGATTTTTTCTTAGGGATATAAAGTTAGCAAAACTCATCATGAATTCCTAATCTTCTGCCACATTTAGCTTTCCCTGTAGCAAATTTATTTCCATATAAAACTATAATATATCACTATCTGTATATGAAGATTATAAGATTAGATAGAAATATAGCAGGGGCTAATTCCACTTTATTTTTATTTAGACCACAAGAAGAAATAAAATTAATTATATGTATGTGCTGCCTAAATTACCCAACATATGCTAAAGAGTAACTAAATGTTTCAATGAATCCTCTAGAAGAATGGTTATCTAAATAACAATAATAATAACAATAAGAAGCACAATTTTAAAACAGTGTTTAGTTCTACAATAACAATTATGATAGATTAGGCAACAAGTCTAAAGTGTTAACATAAAGAAAATAATATCAATGACGTGGCATGCATTCAATCAAAAGATCAACAATTTAATTCAAAACACAACATAGAATTTTGTCAACCATGTCATTAGTGAGAATTAATAATCGCTTTTACTTTGCATTTAATAAAAAAGCTTATCAGTGCTGGCACCAGCAAGCACAAGCACTTTCTTGATTACTATGTTGATTAACACTAACCCTGACTAATGGATTCAGCTAAAAAATGTTCTAAAAATATTGAATAAAAGAGTTAAGATATTTTTTTAAATTATTTCATTGCATTGACTATTTTGTGCATTGTTCAAAGACTATTTTGAGGATTTATTTGGCTAATTAGATAGAAAGGGAAATTTGTATTTGGCCGTTTGTGCATTGTTCAAATTTGTATTGTTCAAAAACTGTTTGTGCATTGTTCATTAATTTGAGTTCTAGTTAGCAAAGCTCATCATTGTACTAATTGTTTTATATTTTTTCTTGGGGATAGTGTGTAGTAGAAGAAACATATGATGATGCTGTCTATTTGAAGATGAACACGTTTTGTTAGTGCATTGTGTTCTGAATTTCTGTGTTGCTAAACTTGATTGATTTCCTTATATTATATTTCTGTGTGGTTTCAATAGTATTATTCTACCTAGAAAAAGAAAATAGGGATTTAAAAGGATGTGGCAATATACATGATAACATGTAGTAAAGGACTAAAGGGATTTTTCTTTCTGTTTTTTTTAGTGCTCAAAAGGGGGATTTAGTAATAGTTTCCTTCTTTCTATTGTGCTTAACTGCTTATCCATTTTTCTAAAAACTGGTTTTAAAAGTGAATTTTTTGTTAAAAAATCTGGTTATGAATTACTTATATTTTTATTCTTTGTTGCTATTTTAGTTTGTCTTTTTAAAACCAGAAAAAGAGATAATAGTGAAGAAAATTTACTAATTAATTGATTGCCTAAGCTTCTTTGCATAGTTTGTTAGATACAAATTGTTAGTCTCATGATTAGTTGAGATGTTCTCTTTTGAATATGTGTGCAGTGGTTGACTTCTAGAAATTCTTTAGATGCAATAAGCTCTTGATTGAAAAAATCATTTATAGTTAGTCTAAAACATATGTCTTTTATTTTAGTTGACATAGTGCTGTTTTATCCTTGTTAATGGCTGATTTCATGCCTTATTTTGATTGAGCAATGATGATGATGGCCTTATTATGCTAATTTTTATATTGCTGGTGATTGCCATTTTCGCTTGCTGTCGTTTGATTTTAGTGCTGATTAGTGCTGATTTGATTCTAGTGAGGTCATATGGGTTGATTTTGCTGTTTGTTTAAATTCAGAAATGTCCTATTTACTGCCAGAATGCTGCCAAAATTTCTAAAAATTTGTGTTAATTGAATTCCAATTTGTGAGTTGAATTTGGTAATTTGTTACTTTAGTTTTGTTTCGTGACCAAATTCAACTCAATAGGTTACTTTAATTTGTTCTTTTTTTTTTCAATTAAATATCTTATAAATTAAATCAATAAGAGGGATGGTATATAATTAGTATCTTTGTATAGAGACAATAGTGAAGAAAACACCTCCTTCTTTCCCTTTCCCTTTTTTCTTCTTCTTCCATTTTTGCCGTCCACTGTCTTCAGAAACAGAACAAAAATGCCACTGTTCCCTGTTTCTACGCTCATCCTCCACCGTGCACCACCAGTAGCCGCCTCTGGGATGACACAGCTCTGCCTCCATTCTCCCTCCTCTTGCCATTTTCTGTTTCTTCTTCTTCTGCAGGTTCTTAGTTTATTTCCCTGTTTACATTTTCTTAGTTTAATTAGTTTGTTCAGTTTTGTTAAATTAGTCAGTTTAGTTATACATGCTTAGTGGATTATAGGTGGTTAGGAAGTTATATCTGATTTGTAGTGGATTTAGGTTGAACTTTTTGGTTGCTGCTGATGCCTGGAATGAACGGTTTCAAATTGTAGAGTGCTGTTTTATCCTTGTTAATGGCTGATTTCATGTCTTGTTTTGGTTGAGCAATGATGATGATGGCTTTATTATGCTAATTTTAGTAGACATTATTAGTAGTTTTATATTTGATTTTTTTTCTTTTTTTACAGGAAAACTATGTTGATGGGGAAATCGAACTTCATTAAGGTCAAACTTTTAAGAGCAAATGTTACAGAGTAAAAGTCATGAACTTGTGGATCAGACATGATGATAAATCTATTTGCTGCATAGCTAGTTCAACTCTTCTTTGTTATATTTTTTGCAATATTAGATGATATAGTTCGAGGTTGTCTGATAGTATATATATTGTGGTATTTTGAATGTGATTGTGGATCTTACAACACTTTTTATAAGTCAAATTTGATGAAAAATGTTCAATTATTTTTCTTTAGTGACTTTATTCAAATAGTTTAGATTATTTATTGACTCTAAATAATTAAAAAAATGAATTTAATTTGATTCACGAGAAAACTACTATTGAAAATAAAAAATTATATATTACAAAAAACCATTGTCAAAAGTTATAAAGGACAACGGTGTTAAAACCGTTGCCAAAAAATGACACCAATGGTAACACTTTTAAACCGTTGTCTTAGACAACTATAAATGGCAACGGTTCAAAAACCGTTACCCAAAAACGGTACCAACGGTAATGCTTTAAAACAGTTGCTGTTGTGGATAACAAAACTACCACAGTTTAAAACCGTTGCCTATCCATGTACGGTTTTAAACCGTTGTATCATGAAAAAGAACGGTTTAAAACCATTGCATTTCGAGTAACGGTTTGAAACCGTTGTTTAAAATTTTTTTTCAAAATCGTTGCCTATACCAATAACTTTGGCAACGGTTTTTTTGTTACCGTTGCCTTAGGTAAAAAACCGTTGCCTTTGAACATTGGCAACGGCCGCATACACCACAGGTCAAAAACCATTGCCAAAGCATTGCCTAAAGTTTAGGGAACGGTTTTTCAATCTATGGCAACGGTTTTTGACCGTTGTGAAAAGCCTTGTTTGTTGTGGTGATAGGGTGCGCGTTCTTCATTGCTTGCGTCCGGGATGCGACACGTGCGTGCACTCCACGTGTACGCGTCGAGGGACAGAAAAGAGAAGCGACGCATAAGCGTCTCCCACGCGTGCGCGTGGGTTGCAGGAGAGCGAGGGGATGCATACGCGTCAAGTGACGCGCACGCGTGGGAGAAGTTGTGCCCTAGGCACAAAGTGGGCACAGAGCAGGCAAAACTCTCTAGATTTTGGCCCAGAAGTGGCGTGCTGCACAATGGACATGTACGCGTCTATCATGCTTAAGCGTGGATTGGGAAATCGGCGACCGATGCGTACGCGTCAGCCACGCTCACGCGTGGGTCGCCTGGCACAGTTTTGGCATAAAGGGGGCATAACTCTCTGGTTTTTGTACCAGAGTGGCCAAAATTCGCAGCCGACGTGTACGCGTCGCCCACGCTTACGCGTGGGTGTGCGAATTTGCAGGGGGACGCGTACGCGTCAGATACGCGTACGCGTGGGTCATGGTTGTGCCCCAGGCATAAAGTAGGCACACTGGAGGCACAACTCTCGGGTTTTAGTACTATGGGCTGCAAAAATGCGTCCACGCGTACGCGTCTAGCACTATTGCGCGTGGATGGCCATTTTTTTTCAGACTCATGAGGAGGTCCAATTATAGCACAATTTGGTAGTAATGCATGAAAAAGGGGTCAAAAACATCAAAAACCTCATTTAAAGCTCAACCTTAAGCATTTTTCACATCTCAATTCAATCAAACCATTATCAATTAACTCCTCATGAGTAATTTAGCAAAAATCAAGCAAAATCAACGCTACTATGAACAAACTCACAAATCAAGCAATTGTAAAAGTCACAATGAATCACAAGATCTATATGCAAGAATTATACACAAATTATACCATGGTGGCATGTCTCCCACCTAGAACTTTTTGTTTAACGTCCTTAAGTTGGACAGTCATGACCTCAAATCTCTTCGCCTTCGGGTGCATCCTCAAGGAGGAACACCTCAACCTCTTTGTTGCTTTTCATCTTCTGTCCATGGTATAGCTTTAGACGATGACCATTTACTTTAAAGATGTTGGGGCTTGAAGGGTGCCTTAGGTGGTAGACTCCATATGGTTCCGCTTTCTCCACTCTATAGGGCCTTCCCACCTCGATCTTAGCTTTTCAGGCATCAATCTTAACCTAGAGTTATAGAGGAGAACTAGTTCTCCGGCTCTAAACTCTCTTCTTCTTATGTTTCGATCATACACCGTTTTCATCTTCTCCTTGTAAAGCCTTGAATTCTCATAGGCTTCCAATCTAAGGTTTTCAAGCTCCACCAATTGTAACTTTCTTTCGACCTCGGCCCCAAATCCGATGTTTAACTCTTTTACAGCCCAATATGCTTTATGTTCTATCTCCACCAGAAGATGGCAAGCCTTCCCATAGACCAACAAGAATGGGCTCATACCAATGGACGTTTTATACGCCGTCCGGTAAGCCCAAAGTGCATCACCGAACTTCGAACTCCAATCCTTCCTATGAGGCTTCACAACCTTTTCCAATATGCACTTCATTTCACGGTTGGAGACCTCGGCTTGGCCGTTCGTTTGTGGGTGGTATGCTATGGCCACTTTATAGATGATGCCATACTTCTTCATTAATCCTGCCATTCTTTTGTTACAAAAGTGCGAGCCTTGATCACTCACGATTGCTCGTGGTGATCCAAAGCGGCAAATGATGTTATTCCGGACAAAAGAAAGCACTACATTAGCATCATCGGTCTTAGTGGGGATTGCCTCCACCCACTTGGAAACATAGTCAACAGCAAGTAGAATGTACATGAAACCATTAGAATTTGGAAAAGGCCCTATAAAGTCAATACCCCAAACATAAAAAATTTCGCAAAACAACATCATTTGTTGGGGCATTTCATTCTTCTTAGAGATATTTCCAAACCTAAGGCATTGTGAGCAAGAGCTAAAAAAGAGAGAAGCATATTTGAAAAGTGTAGGCCATCAAAAGCCACAATCCAAAACCTTCTGAGCCGTCCTTTGACGACCAAAATGACCACCACCCTCAGAAGAGTAGTAAGCCTCCAAGATAGCTTGATGCTCGGATTGAGGCAAGCACCTTCGAATTACTTGATCGGCACCACATCTCCATAAGTATGGGTCATCCCATACATAATATTTGGATTCGCTTTTAAGCTTATCCTTTTAATGTTGAGAGAAACCGGGAGGAAAAGTGCGAGCAACCAAGTAATTGGCAATAGGTGCATACCAAGGGATAACTTCAGAGATTGCTAGCAAGCCCTCAAGAGGGAAAGTCTCATCAATAGGAGTGGAATCGCCCTTTGTGTTCTCAAGGCGACTCAAGTGGTCCACCACTAAGTTTTGCGAACCACTCCTATCTTTGATTTCAAGGTCAAATTCTTGCAATAGCAACAC